>NC_053399.1:10452687-10788687 GCF_905171765.1 Bufo bufo | reverse complement strand
TTTGTCCAGCAGAATGAGAGAATCCACCACATCTGCGTCATCGGTGCAAACCACAGAGCCACAGGGAGCGTCACTGCTGCTGCAGAACATGAAATTATCTACGTCACCGTCCGCTCTGGAGCTGCTTTCCTAAATTTGCAGCACTCAACCAATTTTAACCATTTAGTGGTTTGTGGGAGTCCATGAGTGTTAGCAAAACACCAAGACTTCACGTAAGGATCCATTCAGACACAGGGTTGGAGGAGTTTATCAGTTGGTAATAGGCTTTGTGTTTCAGTTCCTCACCGTTTTCAAAATCTCTGCATGCTGTCAGCGAACAGATGTAAGCCGTGTATCGGGGTGGGCTTCCCAGGATACAGTGAAGTCACGAACGAGGAAAACAACCCCAACACCAGCTTTTGCCAAAACAGAATTTTACTTAAATGTGGCAATAAACACAACCACAAATGCTGGGAACATACAATACATTTACATACACCGAGCCCGAAGGCTGAGACTCTTGTGCTGCACAGCGCGGCGCCCTCCGATGGATGCAGGAGGAAAGAGCAGTAATTTACCTACTGGCGGGCACAACTAAACTGCCACACCTTACCTGTCATTACCCTAAAAGAACAAGAATCACTGTACGGGTGTGTGGTATGGGCTAGCCTGCGGTGCAGCACAACAGCTTACAATCTACAGTATTCCCCATCCCATAACGCCAGCCTGGCTTGAGTTTGTGGGAATTTTATCAGCTCTCCAATGTGAAATGTCACTTTAAGTTATGGAGCCCTTGCAATGAACAGTAGTAACACTTGTGGCCTGACACAAACAGAGACCCTAACTAACTACAGGCCTGGTCTCAGTCTCTAGGCGCCAACACTGTAATGAGGTGCGTGCACGATCTTACCGACCCGGGTCTGCTCTGCATCTGCTGCTGACTCTGAATAGAGCAAATGCCTCTCCAACAAGCATGCGGTCCTGTAGTGTATGTAGCTTTGCTCCTCAGCTCTCATCAGTGTTCCTGGCAGCAATCCTCCTTCCTCTGGACAGGATCAGGGTCTTGGAGACGATCAGCTTCACTTAGCTACAGCTCTGGTCACTCCCACACCTGGATGCCGTCAGATTCCCTGCTCACACAGTTCTCTAAGATGACTGCTGTCTCCTTTCCAGACTCTGTGTAGAACCTCACCTCTCTCATGAATATGGAGATATATATGCAGTCTGGAGCTGTGTTTAGGAAACAGCGGCATCTTGTGGCCAAACAGCAGAATGTCAGTCCAGAACATTTAATTTAATCCACACAGTGTTCAAACAATTAAAACTGTTTCCCCATCTCACACATAAACATTTCCATTCAAAAGCTGAGCACGCCTCCTGATCTAGCCCTGCTCACAAAGCTGCAGTCTGGTTACAATGTATCAGCTCAGCCTGGAGAGCTACAAATATATTAGCTTTCAGCCTCCGGATGGATATGTTTACATTCACTGACAGCAAGCAGAGATCTTGAAAATGGCGAGGAACTGAAACACAAAGCATGGCAAGGAACTGATATAAAAATATCTGCAATACCAGATACTACCAGTGGACAGGGGTGGCGCTGTAACTGGAAGAAAGCAGCCATGTTTTTCTAATCCTTTAATAACATGATTGACGAGTCATCAGGTTTAGCGGTGAGAGTGAAAGGCGTAAAAGCAGATTAATACTGCAGACTTCTGGCATTCTCGCTCCCACAGAGACCTAATAAATAAAAGGCAAAAATAGCTGACAAACCGGAAATCCCACGCGGAAGACTTTACAGGGAATTTATTCCGATGGTTCCTTTAATATGTGGAAAATCCCACTGAATGCCATTGCTAAAGAATTTCACCTCCAGGGCAGAGCACTGCCGAGCAGTCATCATGCTGGATGGAAGTAGGGACCCTAAAAGGTGTTCTGTCCCTTTAACGAGCTCTCAATTCTGAAAAGGGTTTTCTGGATCAGCACACTGACCAAGTGAATGGGACGAAGCTGCAATATCCTGCACCACAGCTATTACCTGGTTAACCAGTCCCATCTAAATCTGTGGGTTCGGCCGACGCACATCGGAGGTGTATGGTACCTTCATTCTCCTCCTGCTAGTTAGGGGATCTCAAGAACATCCTTCATGTATATCTGCCTCTGAAGCCCTGAAAGTCGCTGCAGTCTGCCTTTAAATCGTTATTGTAGCTTCCCGTCTTCTTCTACCTCCTCCCGTCTCTTCTTAATTAACCTCTAAATCATCAGAACTTACTTTCTGTTACCGTCCCAGAGCCCAGGTGAGTTGGGGTCTGCAGAAATTCTGTACATTAAAAACATATTGCCCTGTCTCAGCAAATCTCTAGGTGTCGGAAAGTAAACTCTAAGCAGATCAGAGAGGTTACTTTACATAGTATACAGTAAGTGAATGCGGTGTGTGACTTTGTATGCTTAACACCATAGAAAATATAACTACTGTAATACTGCCTCCTATACACAAGAATATAACTACTATAATACTGCTCCTATGTACAAGAATATAACTACTATAATACTGCTCCTATGTACAAGAATATAACTATTATAATACTGCCTCCTATGTACAGGAATATAACTACTACAGTGGGGGAAATAATTATTTGACCCCTCACTGATTTTGTAAGTTTGTCCAATGACAAAGAAATGAAAAGTCTCAGAACAGTATCATTTCAATGGTAGGTTTATTGTAACAGTGGCAGATAGCACATCAAAAGGAAAATCGAAAAAATAACTTTAAATAAAAGATAGCAACTGATTTGCATTTCATTGAGTGAAATAAGTATTTGAACCCCTACCAACCATTAAGAGTTCTGGCTCCCACAGAGTGGTTAGACACTTCTACTCAATTAGTCACCCTCATTAAGGACACCTGTCTTAACTAGTCACCTGTATAAAAGACACCTGTCCACAGAATCAATCAATCAAGCAGACTCCAAACTCTCCAACATGGGAAAGACCAAAGAGCTGTCCAAGGATGTCAGAGACAAAATTGTAGACCTGCACAAGGCTGGAATGGGCTACAAAACCATTAGCAAGAAGCTGGGAGAGAAGGTGACAACTGTTGGTGCGATTGTTCGAAAATGGAAGGAGCACAAAATGACCATCAATCGACCTCGCTCTGGGGCTCCACGCAAGATCTCACCTCGTGGGGTGTCAATGGTTCTGAGAAAGGTGAAAAAGCATCCTAGAACTACACGGGAGGAGTTAGTTAATGACCTCAAATTAGCAGGGACCACAGTCACCAAGAAAACCATTGGAAACACATTACACCGCAATGGATTAAAATCCTGCAGGGCTCGCAAGGTCCCCCTGCTCAGGAAGGCACATGTGCAGGCCCGTCTGAAGTTTGCCAATGAACACCTGAATGATTCAGAGAGTGACTGGGAGAAGGTGCTGTGGTCTGATGAGACCAAAATAGAGCTCTTTGGCATTAACTCAACTCGCTGTGTTTGGAGGAAGAAAAATGCTGCCTATGACCCCCAAAACACCGTCCCCACCGTCAAGCATGGGGGTGGAAACATTTTGCTTTGGGGGTGTTTTTCTGCTAAGGGCACAGGACAACTTATTCGCATAAACGGGAAAATGGACGGAGCCATGTATCGTGAAATCCTGAGCGACAACCTCCTTCCCTCTGCCAGGAAACTGAAAATGGGTCGTGGATGGGTGTTCCAGCACGACAATGACCCAAAACATACAGCAAAGGCAACAAAGGAGTGGCTCAAGAAGAAGCACATTAAGGTCATGGAGTGGCCTAGTCAGTCTCCGGACCTTAATCCAATCGAAAACCTATGGAGGGAGCTCAAGCTCAGAGTTGCACAGAGACAGCCTCGAAACCTTAGGGATTTAGAGATGATCTGCAAAGAGGAGTGGACCAACATTCCTCCTAAAATGTGCGCAAACTTGGTCATCAATTACAAGAAACGTTTGACCTCTGTGCTTGCAAACAAGGGTTTTTCCACCAAGTATTAAGTCTTTTTTTGTTAGAGGGTTCAAATACTTATTTCACTCAATGAAATGCAAATCAGTTGCTATCTTTTATTTAAAGTTATTTTTTCGATTTTCCTTTTGATGTGCTATCTGCCACTGTTACAATAAACCTACCATTGAAATGATACTGTTCTGAGACTTTTCATTTCTTTGTCATTGGACAAACTTACAAAATCAGTGAGGGGTCAAATAATTATTTCCCCCACTGTATAATACTGCCTCCTATGTACAGGAATATAACTACTATAATACTGCTCCTATGTACAAGAATATAACTACTATAATACTGCTCCTATGTACAATAATATAACTACTATAATACTGCCTCCTGTGTACAAGAATATAACTACTATAATACTGCCTCCTATGTATAAGAATATAACTACTATAATACTGCTCCTATGTACAAGAATATAACTACTATAATACTGCTCCCATGTACAAGAATATAACTACTATAATACTGATCCTATGTACAAGAATATAACTACTATAATACTGCTCCTATGTACAATAATATAACTACTATAATACTGCCTCCTGTGTACAAGAATATAACTACTATAATACTGCCTCCTATGTATAAGAATATAACTACTATAATACTGCTCCTATGTAGAAGAATATAACTACTATAATACTGCTCCTATGTACAAGAATATAACTACTATAATACTGCTCCTATGTACAAGAATATAACTACTATAATACTGCTCCTATGTACAAGAATATAACTACTATAATACTGCCTCCTATGTACAAGAATATAACTACTATAATACTGCCTCCTATGTACAAGAATATAACTACTATAATACTGCCTCCTATGTATAAGAATATAACTACTATAATACTGCTCCTATGTACAAGAATATAACTACTATAATACTGCTCCTATGTACAAGAATATAACTACTATAATACTGCCTCCTGTGTACAAGAATATAACTACTATAATACTGCCTCCTATGTATAAGAATATAACTACTATAATACTGCTCCTATGTACAAGAATATAACTACTATAATACTGCTCCCATGTACAAGAATATAACTACTATAATACTGATCCTATGTACAAGAATATAACTACTATAATACTGCTCCTATGTACAAGAATATAACTACTATAATACTGCTCCTATGTACAAGAATATAACTACTATAATACTGCTCCTATGTACAAGAATATAACTAGTATAATACTGCTCCTATGTACAAGAATATAACTACTATAATACTGCCTCCTATGTATAAGAATATAACTACTATAATACTGCTCCTATGTACAAGAATATAACTACTATAACACTGCCTCCTATGTACAGGGATATAACTACTATAATACTGCCTCCTATGTACAGGGATATAACTACTATAATACTACCTCCTATGTACAAGAATATAACTACTATAATACTGCTCCAATGTACAAGAATATAACTACTATAATACTGCTCTATGTACAAGAATATAACTACTATAATACTGCTCCTATGTACAAGAATATATCTACTATAATACTGCTCCTATGTACAAGAATATAACTACTATAATACTGCTCCTATGTACAAGAATATAACTACTATAATACTACCTCCTATGTACAAGAATATAACTACTATAATACTGCTCCTATGTACAAGAATATAACTACTATAATACTGCCTCCTATGTACAGGAATATAACTACTATAATACTGCCTCCTATGTACAGGAATATAACTACTATAATACTGCTCCTATGTACAAGAATATAACTACTATAATACTGCTCCTATGTACAAGAATATAACTACTATAATACTACCTCCTATGTACAAGAATATAACTACTATAATACTGCTCCTATGTACAAGAATATAACTACTATAATACTGCCTCCTATGTATAAGAATATAACTACTATAATACTGCTCCTATGTAAAAGAATATAACTACTATAATACTGCTCCCATGTACAAGAATATAACTACTATAATACTGATCCTATGTACAAGAATATAACTACTATAATACTGCTCCTATGTACAATAATATAACTACTATAATACTGCCTCCTGTGTACAAGAATATAACTACTATAATACTGCCTCCTATGTATAAGAATATAACTACTATAATACTGCTCCTATGTACAAGAATATAACTACTATAATACTGCTCCCATGTACAGGGATATAACTACTATAATACTACCTCCTATGTACAAGAATATAACTACTATAATACTGCTCCAATGTACAAGAATATAACTACTATAATACTGCTCTATGTACAAGAATATAACTACTATAATACTGCTCCTATGTACAAGAATATATCTACTATAATACTGCTCCTATGTACAAGAATATAACTACTATAATACTGCTCCTATGTACAAGAATATAACTACTATAATACTACCTCCTATGTACAAGAATATAACTACTATAATACTGCTCCTATGTACAAGAATATAACTACTATAATACTGCCTCCTATGTATAAGAATATAACTACTATAATACTGCTCCTATGTACAAGAATATAACTACTATAATACTGCCTCCTATGTATAAGAATATAACTACTATAATACTGCCTCCTATGTACAAGAATATAACTACTATAATACTGCTCCTATGTACAAGAATATAACTACTATAACACTGCCTCCTATGGACAGGGATATAACTACTATAATACTGCCTCCTATGTACAGGGATATAACTACTATAATACTACCTCCTATGTACAAGAATATAACTACTATAATACTGCTCTATGTACAAGAATATAACTACTATAATACTGCTCCTATGTACAAGAATATATCTACTATAATACTGCTCCTATGTACAAGAATATAACTACTATAATACTGCTCCTATGTACAAGAATATAACTACTATAATACTGCCTCCTATGTACAGGGATATAACTACTATAATACTGCCTCCTATGTACAAGAATATAACTACTATAATACTGCTCCTATGTACAAGAATATAACTACTATAATACTGCTCCTATGTACAAGAATATACCTACTATAATACTGCCTCCTATGTACAAGAATATAACTACTATAATACTGCTCCTATGTACAAGAATATAACTACTATAATACTGCTCCTATGTACAAGAATATAACTACTATAATACTGCCTCCTATGTACAAGAATATAACTACTATAATACTGCCTCCTATGTACAAGAATACAACTACTATAATACTGCCTCCTATGTACAAGAATATAACTACTATAATACTGCCTCCTATGTACAAGAATATACCTACTATAATACTGCTCCTATGTACAAGAATATAACTACTATAATACTGCTCCTATGTACAAGAATATACCTACTATAATACTGCTCCTATGTACAAGAATATAACTACTATAATACTGCCTCCTATGTACAAGAATATAACTACTATAATACTGCTCCTATGTACAAGAATATAACTACTATAATACTATGGGTTACAGATCTCTGGTGTATGTTATATTTTTTACTATTTGCTGGTTTTGTGGAGGCAGATTAGTGACTGTTGTTTTGGTTAAATTTTAATCTTTCGGCTGAATCTCTTTCATGTGATAGATTCCTGATTCTTTAATCCCGTTGTCAGAAGCTTTTCCTTTTACGTCTGACACAATTTCCCTAATATTCATTGCACGGTGATGAGATCCTGTCTAGACGATCCTCCAGCACCACACATCTCTCTCTCTCTCTCTCTCTCTCTCTCTCTCTCTCTCTTCCCCTGATGGTTTGTTACATTGTATCAGTGCAGAAGGAATGTGTTAGACTGGTGTCTATGAGCCCAATGGTGGTTGTCTTGAGAAGATACAATTGTAGCAATCCTTCAGCTGTGAATAGTATTAGTGTATACAGGGTTTACAGCCTCTGGATATAAAGAGAATGTTGTAGATTTAGGCTACTTTCACACTAGCGGCAAGGAACTCCGGCGGGTGAACAGCCTGTGGGATCCGTGCTGCCGCTAGTGCACGCGGGCCCCTGGACTACCGCTCCGGCCTCACTGACTATAATGGGGGGGGGGGGCGGAGTTTTGGTGGTAGCATGGACTTGGACAGGGCTTCACATGCGCCACAAATTGTTTGAAAGTATCTAAATAGTGTAAAGTTAGACAATTGTCTATAAATACATACATGATACATTGGGCGCTTCTAGGCTAGTTCTATGCTGTCTAAATACTGTATAAGGCAGTATTAATAAATCTGATCAAATGTTTCAAATCACTGACAGCTAGCAGAGATCTTGATGATAGTGACAAATTAAAACACAGTCTATTGCAAAGTTGCAAATCTTTTCATTATACATTTTTTAAAGGGGCATTCCAACCAGAAACAACTAATTCTCGGGATAAGTGAGAAATGCTAGACTGGTAGGAGTTTTATAGCTGGGACTCCTACCAATCAATAAAATGGGACCCCCCTTGACTGGCACTCTATTCAAGCTCAACCACGGTTTGGCTTCTAGGGGAGATTTGGGGTCTCCTCTCCTGGTGCTTCTCCACTTTGCTGTTACACTATTGAGGACTTCTTGCAGCTACCACCAGGGTGCGCTCGCCACATATAGTTTTATGCAGTTCCCATTACAAGCTGCATAACCGTATGCAGTGAGCTCCCCCTAGTGGTGAATGCCGGCAGTCAGAATTCCATAGTTTATCAAGTGAGAAATACAGAGCTCCCCTATACAGACATGTTATGAAGTTAATCAGCCCCCCCTTAATACAGCACCCATGGCCCTATTGCCTGCCATTCGCCATCTAGTATATGATGAATTATTCCTACAGTCGACATCTGTGACGTAACCATTGATGAGGGTCTGACTGATGCACGTGCGGCATTCACTCCTCTGCAAATACATGGGACCCCCTTCTTTGCATTAAGGAAGGTCTGACTGCTGTATACAGGTGGGGTCCCTGTGCTCACTGATACATTATCATGTATCATAATGGTGGGAGCCCCCCTTATTTCTATGGTAGAGCAGGGAATACATTTAGAGGAACAGACCATCCCTTATCTGCCTCCTGCTGCTGCGTTATTGTAGGCCAGAAATACGTGAAAACCTTATGTTGGTTGTGGCGATCCCTGTAATTGCTTTGCCAGCACAGGACTTTTTGGGGTCTTTTATCCCCATAACATTTACTGGATGAGTCAAAGACTCCTGCAATAAATCACTTCTCACACTGGGGCTCAGGGGCTTTTTGCTGAAGTCTCACAAATGGCATCTGCAATTGGTCGCAGCTGTAAAGTGGAGAAGACAATGTATCAGGTCACTGACACAATGTAACAAGACTGGCAGGGAGTCTGCAGGGGGGCTGTAAACAGCGGGCAGAGGGGCATTTCTTGGGATCAGTCCTGCAAGGTCTTCTCTTGATGGGGGCACCAGATGTGCCCGCTGCAGTTATTGGGTGGCCTGCTCCTCGTCCTTGTAAACCACAACAAAGGGAGGGCTCTCTGGGATTAAAGTAATTGCCCCCCTTACGGGTTCACAGTTCTGAAACTTCAGTCACTTGAAACATAGTGCAAGATTGTGTGACAAGAAGAAGTCTGGTGCTTCTAGTAAAAACCAACATCAAAGTTGTCAGAATATATTTGAAGTGAGAAGAGGCACAAAAGGTTCAAAACCAAAATACATAATGTGTTGGTAACCCAGGCAAAGCAAACATTGACCCCCACTAAGGTTTACATCATTCTCACTGGACCACCAGGGGTCATAAATCTTGAACTAAGCCACAAGGAATTACACGGTCTACAATAGACTAGAAGAGATTGCAAGACCCCCACTAGGACACCAGGGATTACTAGCATTGGACTGCCAAAGATTGTAAAGTCCCCCACTAGGCCACCAGGGATTACTAGCATTGGACTGCTAAAGATTGTAAAGACCCCCCTTAGGACACCAGGGATTACTAGCATTGGACTGCCAAGGATTGCAAAGACCCCCCTTAGGCCACCAGGGATTACAAAGCATTGGATTGACAAAGATTGTAACGGCCCCTACTTGGCCACCAGGGATTACTAGCATTGGACTGCTAAAGATTGTAACGGCCCCCACTAGGTCACCAGGGATTATTAGCATTGGACTAAAAAAGATTCTTAAGGCCCCCTAGAACACCGGGTTTGCAAAGCTCCCACCAGGGATCATAAACCTCCACCAAGGGATGTCAGGATCTTCAAGGAGCCCAGTAGACTAACAAAGATCGGCGATCTTTTCTCTTTTTCTATTATTTTAGATGACTCTCATTTCACCACAAGGGATTATAAATCTCTCCATGTGCCACAAAAAGTTTTTTCCAATAGACCATAAGAGATGACAAGTCCTCCACTGAGTGACCAGGGATAACAAGGACCTCCTTAGGCCCTCAGTGAACCACACAATGATCTGAATCCCCCGTCAGGCGGCACCAGGGAGTCCATAGGAACCCGGTTGGATCACAAGGAACTCCATTGGACGGAGAATGTTCCACTTACCATCCAGAACTAGGATATTAACTCTTTCTCGGGACCAGACATGGGCTATACTAATAACCATCTCATATCATAGGCGGCACCACCAACTACCAGACCTGAGATGAATAGATGTCAATAACCTCCACACAAAGAACCAAAGCTGCTTGACCACCAGGGACCATAGTGCTCTGGATGGGATTGGAGCTACATAGAGTATAGATAATGTCCCTGGACTGTAGGTCTTTGGTGGGGGCTATTGCCCAGTTCTCCTCCATTGACCCCCCCCCCCTCCCCCATTTCAGTCTTGGAGGTGTCATTACATTAACATGTTTATTACTCCAATAATGTTATCATTGTTTAATTACTTTATTGCCCCCTAATTGCCGCAGTTTGTTTATTGCCGCCATCCACTGGATCCTCATTACACAGGGAGATGTTGTCCCAGTTACGACCAAAGCCCCATTTCTCATTCAGAGGCAGAGATTCAAATTTTTTCCATTTCTCTCCATTTTCAAGATCTCACTTTGCTGTCAGTGAATGGGTTCATTCTGGTTGCCATCCATTACCTGATGGTATACTTCTGACAGCTCAGGATTTGTTACTATTGTATCCGGTCTTGTCAGTTCTCTGTGATCCACACACATCTGCAGCACAAATCTCTCTCCTGCACTGATAGTTTGTTACAATGTTTCAGTCTGGTATCCAGTCTCTTGTCTAGACTGGATACAGTGTGTAATTATATTCCCATTCACTGAAAACAAGCAGGGATCTTGGCAAGAAATTAAAACGCAAAGTCTATCAAAGACCGTTACGGCGACCCAACTACAACACCCAGCATGGTCTGCCATCCTCGTACTGGTTTCCCGTGCAGTTACTGGCAGAACGTACTGGTGCTTGTGTTATGTAAATGAGATGAATTCTTGTATAACGAAAAGTTCTGCAGCTTTCTAATATGCGGTTTGTCTATTCTTCACCATTTTCAAGATTCTGCTTGCTTTCAGTGAATGGGAAAAATCCTGTTTACATCCAGAGGCTTCAGGGCACGGGTACAAGTGTTGCGCAACACAAAAATATGTGCGACGTGTCTGCAACTTGCTGTCATGTGATGATTTGGCTGTGAGAACGCAGACGAGTGGCGTGACACGTACGGCTGACATTAGGGTACGTCTGCACAGTGATTGCCGCCACGACAGGTGTCGCGCAAGCAAATATTGCAGTATAGTGGGGCTGCCGTAGGAATGGGTGGGGTCGCAGCGCGACTTACATGTTTGCTGCGACCGCGACACGTAAATTGCGCACAATCCAGCAGTGTTGGATTTTTTGGGATTCCCATGTCGCAGTCCCAGCAAACGTGAGTCGCACTGCGGCCCCATCCATTCCTGTGCCTGCCCTGCGCTACAGTGTGATACTTGGGCTCAACACAGCGGCAAATCGCGTGCCGCACCCAAAATCCTGTGACACAAACTGTTGCGTCGCAGTGTGTCACATTGGGACATTATGGACAATCATTAGGTGAAATGTTGAGTGACACGTTGCCAGGTAGTCCTACCCTTGAAGGGGTTTTCATAGATTTTTTAAATGATGACCTATCCCCTGGATAGGTCATCAGTATCTGATCAGTGGGGGTCCGACGCCCAGGACCCCCGCCAATCAACTGTTTGAGAAGGCACCGGCGCTCGCAGGAACGCTGCGGCCTTCTCTCAGCTCACCAAGCACCGCGCCGCGCATTGTATAGTGGCTGTGCTTGGTATTGCAGCTTGACCCCATTTGCTTGAATGGGGCTGAGCTGCTCCGAGGCCACGTGACTGATGAACGTGGTGAAACTGGCCTAGGCTATGCCGCAAGAAGGGCGTTGAGTTCACTTTGGCGTCAGTGCTTTCTCAAACAGGTGATCAGCGGGGGTCCTGGGTGTCAGACCCCCACCGATCAGATACTGATGACCTATACAAAAATGTCTCGGCTAACCCCTTTAGGGCACTTTCACACTTGCGTTAAACTTTTCCGGCATAGAGTTCCGTCCTAGGGGCTCAATACCGGAGAAGAACTGATCAGTCATATCCCCATGCATTCTGAATAGAGAGCGATCCGATCAGGATGCATCAGGACGTCTGCAGTTCAGTCACTGTACGTTTTTTGGAAGGAGAAAATACAGCAGAATGCTGCGGTATTTTCTCCGTCCCAAATTCTGGAACACTTGCCGAAATGCCGGCATTATTTTCCATTGAAATGCATTAGTGCCGGATCCGGCCCCAAGTGCTCCGGAAAACGTATCCGGTTTTGCAGTCTGTGCATGCGCAGACCTTTTAAGAATGTGACAAAGATAAATATCGGATTTGTTTTTCCGGATGACAACCGGAGAGACGGATCCGGTATTGCAATGCGTCCGTGAGATGGATCCGGATCCGTCTACAAATGGTATCCACTTGCATACAGATGCCTGCCGGAATCCAACAACGCACGTGTGACAGACTGTGTCTGCTACAGTTGTATCCAGTGTAGACAATGAGCTAAACATCCTGGACTTCAGACTGATACAAAGTATCAAAGTATCAGGAGGAGAGATCTGTGCTGAGGATGACTAGACTGGACACAACTGTAGCAAACTCTCAGCTGTAAGAAGCAGTCAGTCTGTACAGGTTCTGGAGGCAAATAAGAATGATCCTCTGTACTGACAGCAAGCAGAGATCTTGAAAATGGTGAAGAATTGAAATGCAAAGTCTATTAGAAATTATTATGCACAGAATCGGAATCTGGAAATCCTCTCTAGTCACGAGCTTCCAAGGAATTCGGAGAGGCCAGCCACATTTTTTTCTTTTAGTCATTGTAGCTCCCCCCCCCCCCCCCCCCCTCCTTAATTTAGTCATTTCAGCTGTAATGTCTGTAGCACGGAGGGGAAGCTTTGATCTCACCTCTCCCGTCATTTCATCTCTCCACTTGTCATAACCCCCTCACAATCACCAATAATCCCCTTCCCCTCCCCCAATGCAATAATATAATGATTTACTTTAAAAAACAAAACTGTACTTACCGGTTTTACCACCTGCTGCCAGCAGAGGGCACAATCACACCCTGCACATTACAAGCAGCCCTGTTGGCTGCTCTTGGATGGGGGGTCCTGTCACTGGGAGTAGTGGGCTGTAAAGTATTGCACTTAGAGCACTGGACACCATGTGACACTATATGGACGGTGTATGAGTCTATGGACACCATGTGACACTATATGGACAGTATATGGCTCTATATGGACACCATGTGACACTATATGGACAGTATATGGCTCTATATGGACACCATGTGACACTATATGGACGGTGTATGGCTCTATGGATACCATGTGACACTATATGGACAGTGTATGGCTCTATGGACACCATGTGACACTATATGGACAGTATATGGCTCTATATGGACACCATGTGACACTATATGGCTCTATATGGACACCATGTGACACTATATGGCTCTATATGGACACCATGTGACACTATATGGACGGTGTATGGGTCTATATTGACACCATGTGACACTATATGGACGGTGTATGGCTCTATATGGACACCATGTGACACTATATGGACAGTATATGGCTCTATATGGACACCATGTGACACTATATGGACGGTGTATGGCTCTATATGGACACCATGTGACACTATATGGACAGTATATGGCTCTATATGGACACCATGTGACACTATATGGACGGTGTATGGGTCTATATGGACACCATGTGACACTATATGGACGGTGTATGGCTCTATATGGACACCATGTGACACTATATGGACAGTATATGGCTCTATATGGACACCATGTGACACTATATGGACGGTGTATGGCTCTATGGATACCATGTGACACTATATGGACAGTGTATGGCTCTATGGACACCATGTGACACTATATGGACAGTATATGGCTCTATATGGACACCATGTGACACTATATGGCTCTATGGACACCATGTGACACTATATGGACGGTGTATGGGTCTATATTGACACCATGTGACACTATATGGACGGTGTATGGGTCTATATGGACACCATGTGACACTATATGGACAGTGTATGGCACTATATCAGGGGTCAGCGACAGCCACCTTCGTCACTCCAGCTGTTGTGAAACTACAGTTCCCAGCATTCTCCATTTCTATGAGAGTTCTGAGGAGAACAGAGCAAGTATGCATGCTGGGAGTTGTAGTTTCACAACAGCTGGAGTGCCGGAGGTTTCCTACCCTTGCTCTATATGGGCAGCGTATGGTTCTGTGGAAACAATTGACACTATGTGTTTGCACGGGTTTCCTCCCAAAGATACTGATAGATTGTGAGCCCCATTCTGGACAGCGATGATGAAGTCTGTACCGCGCTGCGGAATATGTCAGAGCGATAGAAGTGCGTAAAAGAAACAAATACGGACACTGTATGGCTCTATATGGACACCATTTGATGGTATATGAAACTTGGATAGAATGGCGTTTTGGGAAATGTATGGCACTGACTGTATACGAAAACGCGCTGTGCACAGTAAGGCCGCTTTCACACTGTCAGTGTTTGGTCAGTGTCCGATCAGTGATTTCCAACCAAAACCAGGTGCAGGTCAAAAACCCAGACCAGGTGCAGATCTTTCCATCAGACGCCATGCAAACGACTGTGTCCGCAACGCACAGGCACCATCTTGAATGGGGCCCGTGATCCACACAGCAAAAAAGTACTGCATGCACTACTTTTTTGCGGTGCAGAGGCACGGACAGAAAACCCGCAAAAGCACTCCGTAGTGCTTCTGATCCGTTCCGCATTGCATCGTATTATCCGGATTGCGGACCCCTTCAAGTGAAGAGGTCCACATCCGTGATACGGTGCGCACGCGGCTGGTGCCGCAATACGGGCATGGCTGCGTGCATGAGGCTTATAGGATCACAATCCCTGACCGTGTGAAAGCGGCGTTATTTGGTGCTCCATGGCCCTACCCTGGCATTGGGCGGCAGTATAAGTAAATGTTCTCCCCTCGTGACCGGATGACGACGGGCGGCCTCTCCGCTAATTGTTTTTCGGACGCTCTGCTTCTTGCTTCGTCTCCTCATTGGTTACAATTAGCAGCAAATTGATCAGTATTGATGTGCGGGGAGATAAATGGTGAGCAAATGACCGCAGTGATTACAGCGACCCGGACCGCGCTGAGCCATCACTATATTCCACCGCAGACGGTGGGGGTTCGAATTTGCGATTCAATGTGAATGTTAACTGAACGATGCTGATAAATGACGAGTTCTGATGTCATCACGATGTCCCGTTCATAAAACCATACACCAGATTAGCGATCGTCACAAGGGCAGGCATCAAAAATTGTAAAGAACAGCTCCCCCAGCCTTGCCTATTTTCATCAATGTAAGCAGCAGGGTCAACCCTAACAGACAGCATTTCTGGTTTTATAGGGTTGACCCTGCAGACATGGGCTCTTTAGTAGAGGGTGGTCCTCTGTTCAGGATCCTCATCTCTTGGCTCTCGCTCAGGAGGACCTGTCCCACATTACACAGACGACGCACTGATGTGAATGGGCGGTGTGTAATGCTTCATTTCCCCTGTAGGGGCGCTGCAGAGAAATCTACTCAATCTACCATTTCATGTTGATGGCTGGAATGTCCCTTTAACTCTTTGGTCATCACTTTTCACAGGGTTAGGGCTCATGCACATGAATGTATTTTTTTTGTCCTTGTTCCGTTTTTCTTTTTGCGGCCAGTACGTGGAACCATTCATTTTAATGGGGCCGCAAAAAAACAGAAATGACTCCGTGTGCATTCCGTATCTGCAAAAAAATAGAACCTATGTCCTATTCTTGTCTGTTTTGTGGACAATGGATCCGGAATAAAACAACGGATGCAACACAGACGTTACACAGACTTTATCAGTTTTTTTTTTGCAGACCGCAAAATACATACAATTATATGCATGAGTCCTTAGGCCAGGGGTAGGCATCCTCCGGAACTCCAGCTGTTGTGAAACTACAACTCCCAGCATGCATATTTACTGCTCTTCTCCTAACTTCTGTAGAAATGAATAGAGCATGCTGGGAATTGTAGTGTCACAGCAGCTGGAGTGCCGAAGGTTGCTGATCCCTGCCTGCCATATTTAACCACCACAATGAGGCCATATTGGAAATTCCCAATATTGTGGGGCTTGGTGTGTGATGACCCCAGATACCCTCAGCAGGACAAAGGGGCTGAGGCAATTGCTGGAAAACTGCAGCTCTGCCCCATTTAAATTAATTTTGGGATAAGTTGCAATACCAGACATGGCCACATGGACTAGGGGGGCACTGTGTTGAGTATTGCACTGAAACTAATCAGTGAGTGGGGTAACAGGGGTCAGACCCCCCATTAATCATACCTGAGCCCCTGACACTGATGAGATCTAAGGATGGAGTATTTTGTGAAGGCGTTTCCTTTTGCTGCACTTCTCTCCCGGGTCTTCTGTACCTAGATCTGGATGGGACGCTCTCCTGATGTTTGCACTGTATTTGGACGTGAATATTTTTTGGCTAAGTGACGGTGTTATTTTAAAGTTAAGGATTAGAATATCAAATACGCAGAGAACGGCTGGATTAGCGTTAATGGCTCTAACCTTTAAACGTACACTTACCTGCAGGCGGCTCTTAGAAAGTGCAATAGGTCGCAGTGGTAACTGGTGTATGTACAAGCCTGCCATCTAGTGGTGCAATGGAATATTACACAATGTAGACCAAGCTACTACATTTACAGTGTAAGTCCAGCCGCAATAATCAGAGGGGAGCAAATTTCATATTTTGAAATTCGTTCACGCTTCGTTTAGTGGTAAAAGCAGAATTGGGTTATGGATTCCGTTACCACGGACCATAACGCAATTCTATGACGGAATGCCTTTAGAAGTCTATGGGCTGCAATATGGATCCGTCCCGTTTCCGTTATGCAGGGGAGTCCTCTCCTGGTTTTCTAGAGCTCAGACCCCTTTTGGCGCTGCTCCGAGCGCTGTGTGCAGGGCCTGAAGACAAGCCCGCAGTGAAGGGAGGCAAGTCACTATTTTCTTTTCATTTTTTTGATCTGGGATCTTATTAAGTTTAGGGTCTGAATTAAAGGGGTTAAATATTAATGACCAATCCTTAGGCTAGATCTTCAGTACCACATTCGTGTGAGCGCTGCAGAGATTCACGTTTATCACATGGCCTAGGGCAGTGGTGGCGAAGCTATGGCAGGGGTGGCAGAGGCGGCACTCTGAGCCCTCTCTGTGGGCACCCTGGAATATGCCAGAGCAGGGTTGGCCAACCTGCGGCTCTCCAGCTGTTGCAAAACTACAACTCCCAGCATGCCCGGTCTGCCTACAGCTATCAGCCTACAGCAGGGCATGGTGGGAGTTGTAGTTGCGCTGATGGTGGGAGCTGCAGGTTGGCCATGCCTGCTCTATGGCGTACCAATAGGCCTTACACTGTTCCTGCCATCAGCGCAGGGCGCACTATGAACAGCACAGGCAGCGCACTGACTGTAGGCAGACTGTTATAGCTAACTGATAAAGTACATGGAGGATATACCGGACTGTAGTATTCAGGGTAAATTGCCGTGTTGGCGCTTTGCGATAAATATGTGGGTTTTGTGTTGACGTTTGGGCACTCGGTCTGTAAAAGGTTCAATTGGCCTAGGGGCAGCTCAGACACATTGAAGTGAATGTGACCGAGCTGCAATACCAAGCACAGCCACTATACGCTGCACGGCGCTGTGCTTGGTGAGGAGTACAATAAAAAGATCGGAGGCAGGTGGCCATTTCACACCGTTGAGGGAACAATCCAGGAAAGTACAAGTGGGCGGAGCATGACACGGGACCCAGAAGTCCTGCTCCGCCCCTGCACTAGGCAGAACCTGCGGGAATCACACTCCATGTGAGAGAAGGATCGTGCGGTCTGGAGGACAGAGGTGCACAGCGTTAAGTTTGATAATGCTGTGTGACCCTTCTGTCATGGAATCAGACTGACATAGAGCTGTCGGTACAATTCCCTCACAGAAAGGTCAGGCAGAGGCGCACACCGTTATCAGATAGGGCCGTGCGCTTCTGTAGTCCAGACCGTATGATCTCTCTCACACGGGGCTCGTGTAAAAGACCCCTCACTGCTTTATCCCGGGCCGCTCCTTTTAAAAGGAGCCTCTTCCTAAGAACGCCCCTTTAAGAAAGAAATGATTCATTTTTATTGCACAAAAACAAAAACGGGACAAAAGCAAAACCCTGTTTATTAATTGTATCCGGCCGGTTACAAAAATCGAAAGTCTATGTTACACAGCGCTCACTTGTCCAATTACCCGAGAGACGAGCTCCTCACACGGGCGCCGACCCATGTGCACGCGCCTATGCAGACAGACGGTGGGAGGAGCTTCCATATGAACCGCTCAGAAATGCAGTAATCCGATTGGTCAAGGGGCAGTCCGATTTCATGAAACTGATGATCTATCCTCAAGACCGGTCATCAATATCAGATGGGGCCTGACTCTCGGCACCCACGCCAATCAGCTGTTTGAAGGGGTTGCAGCACTTGGGCGAGCTCCGCCGCGTTCACCCGCACGCCATCTCTGTAATTACCCTGCACCACCAGCAGAATGTAGACGGCATCAGGGCGTAGCTACAGGGGATGTTTTCAGCCCCCCAACTCGGAAGGGACACATACCAGAGGAGGACCCTCCACAGCATTATACAGGGACACTGTAGGAAACGCATGGAGGGGCTGCCGGGCCTGACTAGCCACAGGAGTGAAGGAAGCCTTCAAAATTTGCTGTGGGGCCCAGTCATTTCTAGTTACGCCACTGGACGGCATGCAGGTGAACACTGAAGAGGACGCAGCGCTCGCACCAGCGACGCAATCCATTCAAACAGCTGATCAGCAGCATGGGGGGGCCGAGAGCGAGACCCCCTCCGATCTCACAAAACCAGAAGATCCCTTTAGGGAAAATAAGAGGAACGGACTCAAATAATCGTAACAGACGAACCAAACTACGTCATCTACACAACACTAAGAGGGTGAGCCGTATGACAGGGAGGTCCATGTCCCCTGTAGAGTTCCCCATCATTAACTATAGGTGTGCCAACCACCCCCCAAAACACAATCTGAAACTCTTCTCCATGCCCTTCCCCCCACGACATCATCGTGCAAGACGCATCATGGCACCAAGCAGTAACACTAGAGTGGCGGGGGCTGGCGTGGAGCGTCACACATACGTTTTCCATCTTCCGGAGGCTTCAAAGTGGTTCGCAGGTTGTTGGAAATCCCTTCTAATCCCATTGCCCACAATATATGCTGTAGATAAAGTAGGGCTCCGCTCTCGGCTGATTGGCCAGGTCCCGTCTGTCAGGAGATCCTTCCTGGCCAACCAGCGGAGAAAGAAGCCATGCATTGACCACGTGCCCTTAACGATGTTGTCCCAGCTAGACATTCACATTGGCAGGATATGCAATACGTGTCCGAAAGGTCCACCATTAACAATGACCACACCACTCATCATGCGCCGTGTCCTCTCTATTCAATGCTCTGGGACTTCTGAAAATCAGCAAGACTGTGCACAGCGGTAAATGAAGGATGTGGCGCATGCGCAGCTTCCTCTTCATTCACTTCAGGGCCTTGTTTGTGAGAAAGGAGCTGGTGCCAGCGGTGGAGTATTGAGCATTAATGGGAATACCAGCTGGGAATACCCCTGGACGTCTCTTTACGTTCATATAACACTGACATACAGTTAACGGAAAACCTAAAAAAACACCTGTATTCAAAACGTACATGGCAAAGAAAGCAGTAGCGTAGGGGGGCTGCACAGACCGCAGTCAGGACCCCCGACACCTTGGAGTTCTCTCGCTGCACCAAGGAAGAGATGACAGGCGGTAGAGCTCCTATGGGATTAGATATAATGGAGGGTGAAGCCATCCAAGCTACTCCCCTGCATACCGGTGAAACTACAACTCCCATTAGGTGGACCACAAACCAGGCATAAAGGGTTAATGTCTATGGAGGCCTACTGCAGGGCTCAATATACTGTGTACAGTAGTCCCCGGGGGTTGTATATGGCTACGGTGACGGATATAACACACAGGAGAGCAGCCATCAGGTGTCGGTCCATCGGTGCAGTCTGATCAGGAAGACGGGAGTGAAGACTGTCCGCGGGGGGTTGGTTAGGACAAGGTCAGGAGCCGACAACCGGAGCGAGCGTCTCCTACAGGAATGAAACGCGCTGCTGTTCTACTGCCAGCTTCAGGGACTTGTCCTTCTCCGACTGCAAACAGAACACAAGAGCTGCTTAGATAAGGTTCAGTAGTGGGACAGATGCAGAAACGTACATATGTTTACTTCTGATACAGAGGGACAAACCCCCTGCTTTCCTTCACATTATCATGCAGTCAAATTATAAAATTGTGGCTGCCTGCAGCGACCACCAGGGGGAGCCGACTGCACACAGATTTATACAGTCACCACCAGGGGAAGCCGACTGCACACAGATTTATACAGTCACCACCAGGGGGAGCCGACTACACACAGATTTATACAGTCGCCACCAGGGGGAGCCGACTGCACACAGATTTATGTGTGAAGTACTTCCTCATGTACACTGTGGGTTAGGAGATTTCTTTGCACTGGTTAACGCCATATATGCCTATTGGTCATTTGTGTTGTCACATATATGGGAAAGTAGTTTGGGCGTTTCATTAAAAGTCTATAAAAACCTAAAATGTCTCACTTCTGAGGGTTTGTCACAGTTGTATGCAGTCTATTGGTCTAAGAGTTTTTGGCTCAGGAGAGTTACCTGTTACAAACGACGCTACAAATTAGGATTTTCCGATTCGCTTCCGTAGATTTTCCTTTGTGCCGTGGTCACCTGTCTCTTCCCTAATCTCCTCTTCCTCCTCCAGTTCTTTCAGTAGTTTTTCAGCTTCAGGCGTAAGTTTTTCTGAAATAAAACAGATTGTGGCGATTAGTGACCTTAAAATCAGAAGCATCAGGTATAGATCACTTTTAATTAAATTAATGGGTATGTAAGGGGTATAGGGTATGTCAAATTCTGCAACCAACGTGGTATGTGCTGCAGCGCATCTAAAACCAACGGCTGATAACAGGGAGCAAAGGCTGGTATTCAACTGCACAACAAAGGGAGAAAGTGTAAAGAAATAACTAAATAAATGGAAACCATCAGCAAGACGATGCCTCCTTAACCATTTCGCTACCAGCGCCGTACATGTACGGGCTTAGTACTGAAGACCTGTGCGCCAAATCGGGACTTCAGTACATGCGTTGAATGCTCTGAGTCTCTATGAAGAGATTCAGAGCATTAATTCTGCAATTCTTATTTTGGCCACCAGATGGCAGGCCGACATAAGAAATGAGCAAAATGCTAAGAAATTGTCAATTTCCAAATCCCTGATAGGTCAAAATGAAAAATTAAAAATCATTATTCATAAAGGTAATTTATGAGCCTTAAAATGATGATAAAAATAAAAAGTTAATACGAAAATATATATATATATATATATATATATATATATATATATATATATATATATATATATATCCCCCCTTTCCGTATAATAATAAATAAAAAAAAACATTCTGGGTATCACTGCGACTGAAAATGCCCATACTATTAAAATAAAAATAAAGAATCCAATACGGTGAATGGCATAACAGAAAAAAAGGGTCAGAATGGCAGATGCCATTTTTTCATTGCTTCTCTTACCCCAAAAAAAATGAAATAAAATCTGATCAATAAGTCACTCACACTCCAAAATGGTATCAATAAAAACTACGGATTGTCCTGCAAAAAATGAGCCCCTAAACAGCTCAGTAGACATAAGTATAAAAAAAGTTATGGGGGTCAGAATATGGTGATGTAAAAAAAAAATTATATATATAATAATAATTCTCAAACTTTACATTTATTTTTACACTATTTAGACATAAAAAACCCTAAACATATGGGGCATCGTTGTAATTGTACTGACCCAGAGAATGAAGGGCAGGGGTCAGTTCTGCCGTAAACAAAACGCCGTGGGAACAAAACCTGTAAAAAACTGTGAAGGTATTGTGTTTTCTTTCCCAATTCCACCCCATTTGGAATTTTTTTCCTGCTTCCCACTACATTTTATGCAATAATTAATGGTGTCATTAGAAAGTACAACTTGTCCAGCAAAAAAAATAAGCCCTCCTCCAGCTATGTGACCGGAAATATAAAAAAAAGTTATGGCTCACGGAAAATAGGGAAGAAAAATGAAAACACAAAAAAAAAACTCCGGTAGCCAATGGGTTAACTGCGTTAGCGTGACGGGTCCCACAATATAAATACACTGCTTTAATCTGGCGAAGGAGCAGTGGGTTTCAATAATAGGTGCTAATGGGCTGGGCGCCGGTGTCACGTGCCGCTCCATCTGCAGCCATTTTCAAGACAGAAGCGCCGGGGCGATGACGACTGACACTAAGGAGGCGGGGCTTCGCAAAGAGAAAACGGCGCAGAACTTCTGCAGACTATATATTAGTAAGCTGCCGGCGTATTCTTTACACACAGAATATACTTAAAGGGGCGCAGCTCTTCATTCCGTCAGCGGTGGTCTCAGCTTACTGGTTTATACTGTAAAGTTCCTTTAAAGGGGTTTCCAGGAATTAAGTATTGAGGTATCCTCGTGATAGATAATTTATATATTAGTTGGGGGGTCTGACCCCTTGGCACCCCCACTAATCAGCTGTCTGAAGGGGCCGCAGAGCTCAGACAAGCATAGAAAACCAAGCACAGCGCCGTACATTGTATAGTGGCTGTTCTGTGGTATTGCAGCCCAGGCCCACTCACTTGAATGGGACCGAGCTGCACAAAGGTCGCGACTAGGGATGAGCGAATCGACTTCGGATAAAACATCCGAAGTAGATTCGCATAAAACTTTGTTTGAATACTGTACGGAGCAGGAGCTCTCTGTACAGTAATAGAATGTATTGGCTCCGACTTCACGAGACTTTGCATAATAACTTCAGAAACTAGGTCCTACTGTTAAAAACCTTTTACCGAACTTGGTTTCGGTTCCAAGTTGCTCATCCCTAGTCGTGACATCATAGGCCGAGGAAGGGCTGCGGCCCCTTCCAACAGAGGATCGGCAGGGGTGTCAGGAGTCAGACCTCCACCAATCAGATACTGATGACCTACCCAGAGCATAGATCATCAGTATTTAAAGGGGTTCAATATTGATGGACTATCCTCAGGACAGGTCATCAATATCCGATGGGGGTTGAACCCTGGGCACCACGTTCGTCGGTCACATGACCTAGGTGCAGCCAAGTCCCATTCAAGAGACTAGGCCTAGGCTGCAATACCAAGCACAGCCACGGTCCTGAGGACAGAACATCAATTTTGAACTCCTGGAAAACCCCTCTAATCTGGGATCAATGGGAAATGACCGGTGCCAGATGATCACATTTTCTGGATTATTGCACAATATATGAAATCCCCTATTAAACCCGGGGTCTGAAGATTTCCAGCATGCTGGGGTTGTCATGTTCCTACGACATCTCATTCATACCAGACCCAAGAGGTCTCCTGGAGCTGAGGAGATAGAGCGCCACCTCCTGGCAAGGAAACATAAGCATCAGTGGGCACTCACTGGGGTAGGCGAAGCCTTGAGGTCGTTGTCTCTTGGTTGGACACAGATAATCTGCAATGAACACCAGAACCTGCAACAAAGCGACAACAGTATGAATCTGTACGGCCATGTTCTGGTGTCCGCACCCCTGGCGAGACCCCCGGAAGCAATGGGCGCTGGTCCTGTCCATGGCTTGCAGTGAGTGACTCTGCAAAATGCTACAGTAACCTGATGGAGAGGGGTGAGGGCCTCATAACAAGCTGTTGGGGTTCTCCTGCGTCTTGCAGGTCTCAAGTATTAGATTACTAGGACATGAGGATATCATATAGGGAGGTCCCCAGTTTGAGACCCCCTGTACGAGCCAGAGACAGGGATCTGAATGGCTGCCGTGTAATACAACATGTACCTCTGCGGCCGGCCATGGCTTCCCCGGACAAGATGAGATATCTGCTGGGTTTACTGGGATCAGGGCCAACAGTGATCCCTCGGGAGGCTAAGAGGGGGGACAACCCCTTTAAAGGGGATTAGACTTACCCATTCTCCGGAACATGTGCCCAAAAATAAAATTTAAAAAACACTTGCACGTCTGCAGTCCCGCCGTTCCAGCGCTGTAGGCCCCTTCGGATCACGGACCAGAAGTGGCGCCAGTCCATGCTGGGCTAGAGCACCGAGACTGGGACCGAGGCGTTTTTTCCCCACTGGGGCACACTTTCTGAGGAATGGGTAAGGCGGCTCCTAGGCCGGACATCTCCTTTAGGGTCCATTCACAAGTCCGTATGCGTGTTGCGGATCCGCAAAACACGGACACCGGCTATATGCGTTCCGCATTTTGCGGACCCCACATCACAGGCAGTCTCATAGAAAATACATTTTCTTGTCCGCATTTGCGGACAAGAATAGGACATGTTCTATTTTTTTGCGGAACGGAAGTGCGGATCCGCAAATGCAGACAGCACATTCCGGCCCCATTGAAAATGAACGGGTCCACATCTGTTCCGCAAAATTGCGGAACGGATGCGGACCCCTTTTGTGGATGTGTGAATGGACCCTAAGGGTCCATTCACACGTCCGCAATTTCGTTCCGCATTTTGCGGAACGGAATTGCGGACCCATTCATTTCTATGGGGCAGTACGATGTGCTGCCCGGATCCGCACTTCCGGGTCCCCAATTCCGATCCCGAAAAAAATAGAACATGTCCTATTCTTGTCCGCAATTGCAGACAAGAAAAGGCATTTTCTATGAGAGTGCCGGCGATGTGTGGTCCGCAAAATGCGGGACGCACATCGCTGATATCCGTGGATCCGCAAAACACACACGGACGTGTGAATGGACCCTAAATGTGCGGAACAATCCCAGCAGAGAAACTGTGTGTTCTTTATAACGAGTACACGGCGACTATGGACGACTTACCAGCCCCAGGAACAGGCCAAGAAAAAGGGTCATCAATCCAAATACGACGTAAGACCCCCAGACGGGAAGACCGAGGTCTTCCACAAAGTAGTTGTGACAGTTCTGCAAAGAGATAATGGGTCAGGACACGTGCAGCCTCACGAAAGACTCCCCGACACTACAACTCCCAGCAGTTCTGCAACGGCAACACATGCTCTGCTATGATTCTTTGAAATGTTTAAGATCTCTGCTTGCTGTCAATGTGAACATTTATGCTTACACCTGGAGGCTGACAAGCCGTACAGACCAGATACTTCTCAAGGCTGAGGATTTGCTACAAATGTATCCAGACAATCCTCTCTGGACTCGACTGACACACTGAAGCAAACCCTCAGGACGGCGAGGGGGAAGAGACCGGTGTTGATGGACTCGGCTTATCGTGGCCGGGAACGTTCAATTATAGGTTGAAGTATTGCGGTAAACCCGGATCCACCTACCCGAATCCACACCGACAGCTGGAACAGGGTAGACATGCCGCTCATCCTGCGGGGAAGCACAGGCAGATATTATAGGAACATATCATCCGGCTGGGACCCGACCTGATATCTGCAGGGTGCCCCTGGGACGTGTGTAGCAGAGTCCTACCGCCATCTGGTGTGTGATATGGGATGGAACAGGGGCAGAGATGGCAGGATCTCATGTCAGACGGCTGGGGTACACCTTTGGTTGGTTGTTAAAGGGGCTCCCCACCTTGGACACTACCCACTGATCTCCAGGGGCCCCGGGGGTCGCTTCCCTGCATGATCTGACGCTATTGGCGGGAGAGCTGGCGCTCAGGTTAGTCCTGGCAGCCGGGATCTACTTACAACAGGGAATCGGGGCTGAACCAAGAGGACACGGCTTCTATCGACTCCCATTCCTTCTCGTTGATGAAGCTGATGAAGTCCTTGTGCGTCCTGGATCCCTGATACTTCCGGAAAACGCCATCTTTACAGCTACACGGAAGAGACGGGACACAGGAAGTGATCACAGACCTCGGCCGCTTCCTGTCATTAACCTCCCATCCTGCGGGGGAGCTAAAGCAGCTGCTCAATGGACCCCATTCATGTAAGGAGTATACAGCCGTCCACGACCCCGCAGCTCATTGGGATCATCTTTTTAAGGCTGGACCAACACGGCGTGGAGGCAGCAGTAGCAACCCCATCCATCCATCACGGCCAATAGGTGCAGATATGGAAGGTAATAATTCGGTGCAATGGTTTTTTACCCCAAGTCTCGCGAAGCAATAACTTCAGCTCATCGGAGCCAATACATTCTAATACTGTAAGTTTTATGCTCATCCCTAATGATGCTGTTTTCACTGCCTTCTTCTCTCAATCAAACTGGAGAGACCCTCTAGGTGTAATGGTAACGCCCCCGTTGCTCCTAGAGGCTCATTTGCATATATTAAAACATCATATTTCCCAGCCATGTAGACACATATGAACATGGGACCGACACAGATGTCTTCAGCGGCCGAGCGCACATGTAACAGGTACAAATCTGCTGACAGATGGCCATTAAAAGGGTTTCTTCCCAAAAAACAGCGCCACACCTTTCTACAGGTTGTGTGGGGTATTGCAGCTCAACTCTATGCACGGAATGGAGATGAGCTGCAATATGGAGTGCATCCTGTGGACATGGGTGGCGCTGTTTCAGAAAGCATGCATGTGTTTCTAAACCTGTACAACCCCCTTACGACTGCCTGTACGCCCTCGTCTCTAGTAGGACGCGGATACTCACTGATATATGGTCGGCAGGGCGGTGATGATAAAACGGCCGCTCAGACCTGTGAAGAGGAGGAGGGAGAAGTTATCTGTACAGTCGGGGGTGCGTCACACACTCTGTATGCAGGGAGGACACGCCGCTCCCCTCCTTGGCACAAAACGTAAAAGCCACGAGTTCTGGGGAACAGATGAGAATTACAGAAGACAACGTCCGCGCGTATTTTTCTACACACAGCAGGGTCAACCCAAAAGTTTCCATACCTGGTGTAATAGGGATGATCCTGCTAACTGATCGTCTTAAATTCTATAATAAATCTGTCTGCAGTGAGCTCCCCCTAGTGGAGGCTTAGGGAAGCTCGAGCTCCGAGCTTCCCCTAGTGGAGTCTTAGGGAAGCTCGACTTAGGGAAGCTAGAGCTCCCCCTAGCGGAGGCTTAGGGAAGCTAGAGCTCCCCCTAGCGGAGGCTTAGGGAAGCTAGAGCTCCCCCTAGCGGAGGCTTAGGGAAGCTAGAGCTCCCCCTAGCGGAGGCTTAGGGAAGCTAGAGCTCCCCCTAGCGGAGGCTTAGGGAAGCTAGAGCTCCCCCTAGCGGAGGCTTAGGGAAGCTAGAGCTCCCCCTAGCGGAGGCTTAGGGAAGCTAGAGCTCCCCCTAGCGGAGGCTTAGGGAAGCTAGAGCTCCCCCTAGCGGAGGCTTAGGGAAGCTAGAGCTCCCCCTAGCGGAGGCTTAGGGAAGCTAGAGCTCCCCCTAGCGGAGGCTTAGGGAAGCTAGAGCTCCCCCTAGCGGAGGCTTAGGGAAGCTAGAGCTCCCCCTAGCGGAGGCTTAGGGAAGCTAAAGCTCCCCCTAGCGGAGGCTTAGGGAAGCTAAAGCTCCCCCTAGCGGAGGCTTAGGGAAGCTAAAGCTCCCCCTAGCGGAGGCTTAGGGAAGCTAAAGCTCCCCCTAGCGGAGGCTTAGGGAAGCTAAAGCTCCCCCTAGCGGAGGCTTAGGGAAGCTAAAGCTCCCCCTAGCGGAGGCTTAGGGAAGCTAAAGCTCCCCCTAGCGGAGGCTTAGGGAAGCTAAAGCTCCCCCTAGCGGAGGCTTAGGGAAGCTAAAGCTCCCCCTAGCGGAGGCTTAGGGAAGCTAAAGCTCCCCCTAGCGGAGGCTTAGGGAAGCTAGAGCTCCCCCTAGCGGAGGCTTAGGGAAGCTAGAGCTCCCCCTAGCGGAGGCTTAGGGAAGCTAGAGCTCCCCCTAGCGGAGGCTTAGGGAAGCTAGAGCTCCCCCTAGCGGAGGCTTAGGGAAGCTAGAGCTCCCCCTAGCGGAGGCTTAGGGAAGCTAGAGCTCCCCCTAGCGGAGGCTTAGGGAAGCTAGAGCTCCCCCTAGCGGAGGCTTAGGGAAGCTAGAGCTCCCCCTAGCGGAGGCTTAGGGAAGCTAGAGCTCCCCCTAGCGGAGGCTTAGGGAAGCTAGAGCTCCCCCTAGCGGAGGCTTAGGGAAGCTAGAGCTCCCCCTAGCGGAGGCTTAGGGAAGCTAGAGCTCCCCCTAGTGGAGGCTTAGGGAAGCTAGAGCTCCCCCTAGTGGAGGCTTAGGGAAGCTAGAGCTCCCCCTAGTGGAGGCTTAGGGAAGCTAGAGCTCCCCCTAGTGGAGGCTTAGGGAAGCTAGAGCTCCCCCTAGTGGAGGCTTAGGGAAGCTAGAGCTCCCCCTAGTGGAGGCTTAGGGAAGCTAGAGCTCCCCCTAGTGGAGGCTTAGGGAAGCTAGAGCTCCCCCTAGTGGAGGCTTAGGGAAGCTAGAGCTCCCCCTAGTGGAGGCTTAGGGAAGCTAGAGCTCCCCCTAGTGGAGGCTTAGGGAAGCTAGAGCTCCCCCTAGTGGAGGCTTAGGGAAGCTAGAGCTCCCCCTAGTGGAGGCTTAGGGAAGCTAGAGCTCCCCCTAGTGGAGGCTTAGGGAAGCTAGAGCTCCCCCTAGTGGAGGCTTAGGGAAGCTAGAGCTCCCCCTAGTGGAGGCTTAGGGAAGCTAGAGCTCCCCCTAGTGGAGGCTTAGGGAAGCTAGAGCTCCCCCTAGTGGAGGCTTAGGGAAGCTAGAGCTCCCCCTAGTGGAGGCTTAGGGAAGCTAGAGCTCCCCCTAGTGGAGGCTTAGGGAAGCTAGAGCTCCCCCTAGTGGAGGCTTAGGGAAGCTAGAGCTCCCCCTAGTGGAGGCTTAGGGAAGCTAGAGCTCCCCCTAGTGGAGGCTTAGGGAAGCTAGAGCTCCCCCTAGTGGAGGCTTAGGGAAGCTAGAGCTCCCCCTAGTGGAGGCTTAGGGAAGCTAGAGCTCCCCCTAGTGGAGGCTTAGGGAAGCTAGAGCTCCCCCTAGTGGAGGCTTAGGGAAGCTAGAGCTCCCCCTAGTGGAGGCTTAGGGAAGCTAGAGCTCCCCCTAGTGGAGGCTTAGGGAAGCTAGAGCTCCCCCTAGTGGAGGCTTAGGGAAGCTAGAGCTCCCCCTAGTGGAGGCTTAGGGAAGCTAGAGTTGTATCACCACATAGTACAAAGGCCGAGTAAAGGGGAGCAGGAGATCTAGGGAAGAAGAATGACGAGCACCGCGGTCTCCACACCGAACACCCATGCTGACGGGTCAGGATAGCCCAAAAGGCCACGAGGGAGCATCCAAACTGAAATTTAACGCCATTACCTGGCTGCGCCGTGACGTCCACTTTAGCGATGTTCACATTGAGATCATCTCCCCAGTCTGCAAACTCCTCCCATTCTGGCTGCAGCTTCTGACACGCGGGGCACCACGGGGCGTAACTGCGGAGTAGGAACACTTATTAAAGGGGGCTCCCGACTCTGATTGAAAGGAGCAAATTAAACTTAATGGAGGTTATCACTTAAAGGGAATCTGTCACCAGCGACCTCCCGATCCAGCTGTCTGCAATGATGTGCTTCCCCTGATTAAAACACTGCTTTTCTTTTATGGATCTGAGGATCAGACCCTGATTGGGCTGCGTAGGGCGATTATGTTAGAAATCGAGAATTCTACCGATTATTTTTACGATTAATCGAGTATCCTAATAAGAAAAAATGAATTAATGGACTGTTTTCCTTTATAAAATCCCATCAGTCCCCAGCACCCTTCGTTCCCCCCCCCCTGTGCGATCAGCCCAAGTTCTTCAGTTCCCCCCAGTGCCATCAGCTCCACTATCCCGCAGAGCCAGCAGCTCCCCCCCCTCCTTGTGCCAGCAGCTCCCCCCCCTCCTTGTGCCAGCAGCTCCCCCCCCTCCTTGTGCCAGCAGCTCCCCCCCCTCCTTGTGCCAGCAGCTCCCCCCCCTCCTTGTGCCAGCAGCTCTCCCCCCCCCCTTGTGCCAGCAGCTCTCCCCCCCCCCTTGTGCCAGCAGCTCTCCCCCCCCCTTGTGCCAGCAGCTCTCCCCCCCCTTGTGCCAGCAGCTCTCCCCCCCCCCCTTGTGCCAGCTCTCCCCCCCCTTGTGCCAGCAGCTCTCCCCCCCTTGTGCCAGCAGCTCTCCCCCCCTTGTGCCAGCAGCTCTCCTTGTGCCAGCAGCTCTCCTTGTGCCAGCAGCTCTCCCCCCCCCCTTGTGCCAGCAGCTCTTCTCCCCCCTTGTGCCAGCAGCTCTTCCCCCCCCCCCTTGTGCCAGCAGCTCTTCCCCCCCCCCCTTGTGCCAGCAGCTCTTCCCCCCCCCCTTGTGCCAGCAGCTCCCCCCCCCCTTGTGCCAGCAGCGCTCCCCCCCTTGTGCCAGCAGCTCTCCCCCCCCCCTTGTGCCAGCAGCGCTCTCCCCCCCCCCTTGTGCCAGCAGCTCTCCCCCCCCCCTTGTGCCAGCAGCTCTCCCCCCCCCCCTGTGCCAGCAGCTCTCCCCCCCCCCCCTGTGCCAGCAGCTCTCCCCCCCCCCTGTGCCAGCAGCTCTCCCCCCCCCCCCTGTGCCAGCAGCTCTCCCCCCCCCCCCCCTGTGCCAGCAGCACCACTCCGACACTCCATGCGTCACACAGCGCGTCAGGTCGCGCCGTGCGTAAGTCAGGAGGTCAGTGCAGCGCAGGACCATGGATGTGCTGTGGAGTGTCCGGAGGCCCCCTGCTGGAAAGGTGAGTATTGCGGACCAGCGGGAGTAATAGCAAGCGCTAAATATTTGCATCAAGGATTTTTTTTGTGTCGAATTCCTTGATTCAATCGAGTATTCGTTCCAGCCCTAGATCCTGACTTATGATACTTTTTCTTAATATGCAAATTAGGCCTTTGGTGCAATGAGGGCATCACCATTGCACGTGTTGCACCCAAGCTCTGCCCCTTTTTTGGTCCTGTCAATCAAAGCAGCGTGGGAGGGGCTGGCCAACAACATCCACAGAATCGGCGATCGCCCGATCCAGGCGACTTCAAGACGGGTGCGTTATGTGTAATTAAGGTGGATTTGTGGGGCCCAGAAAACCCCTTGAATCATCTCTACTGCTGCTTGCCGTCAGTGAATGGCAACACTGTCTTTCCATCCAGAGGCTGAGAACTCAGATCTAACGCTTCTGACGGAGAAAAAGCAGTTCTGTCTGGATGGCACACATTGCTGTAAGGCCTCGTCCTGCGCAGGCGCCAGTCCATGAGGCAGCCACTGTAGAACTACAAGCCCCAGGAGCGGGCCACAGGCGGTAGCCACTGTAGAACTACAAGTCCCAGGAGCAGGCCACAGGCTGCAGCCACTGTAGAACTACAAGTCCCAGGAGCAGGCCACAGGCTGCAGACACTGTAGAACCACAAGTCCCAGGAGCGGGCCACAGGCTGTGTAGTAGAACTACAAGCCCCAGGAGCGGGCCACAGGCGGTAGCCACTGTAGAACTACAAGTCCCAGGAGCAGGCCACAGGCTGCAGCCACTGTAGAACTACAAGTCCCAGGAGCAGGCCACAGGCTGCAGACACTGTAGAACCACAAGTCCCAGGAGCGGGCCACAGGCTGTGTAGTAGAACTACAAGTCCCAGGAGCGGGCCACAGGCTGCAGACACTGTAGAACTACAAGTCCCAGGAGCGGGCCACAGGCTGCAGCCACTGTAGAACTACAAGTCCCAGGAGCGGGCCACAGGCTGCAGCCACTATAGAACTACAAGTGTCAACAAGCCCAAGGAGCGGCGCCCTGTAGTGACACGGCGACACTCACAATTTGACCATCCACTCCCCCTGCAGGACGTCCCTCCAGCTGTGGTCGGTGATCTCGATCACGTCCCCCTTCTTGGCCGGCACAGCCGGGAGGAGAACGAGCAGGAAGCAGCCGGCAATGTACAGCGCCGCCATGACACCTGATGGCCCCGCCTCTCACGGCGCAGGGAGGAAGCGCGCGGCTCGCGGGGGGGAGGAGCTCACGGCTGACCAACTAGCGCCTCGCCACCTTGAGGTTGGCAGCTGGTCACGTGACCTCCCATTTCCGTATTGTTAGGACCGTCGAATGGTTGTATGTGCGGTGGCGCCATCTTGTGGTTGGACGATCAACATTGCATAGATATCGTCCGTTACAGGCCAATAGAAAATGTCTCTAAAAACCACACCCACAATAAGCAGGCCACACCCAGAAACCACACCTGTTATATAATGTACCAGCTACATGTAAGATGCCTCCTTTCCCAGCAGAAAGTCAGGATGGATATGTCCAGCGACAACCTCAAGTGTCCCAGAATAGGGTGAAGGGTCACACATAAAACTGACTGTCACTGGGACCATGCTATTAGGGCGCATGCATCCGTTGTCCGGCCGTTCTGTGCATTGGGCACTGCAATTTGTGCTCCCTAATGCCCGGGCACTATCCGTGTGGCTGCCGCGATGGATCCAGGCCCATTCAACTGCCTCCATAAATGCCAGCCTGTGTGCCCCATAACTGCCAGCCACTGTGCCCCCATAACTGCCAGACACTGTGCCCCTTAACTGCCAGCCACTGTGCCCCCATAACTGCCAGCCACTGTGCCCCCATAACTGCCAGCCACTGTGCCCCATAACTGCCAGCCACTGTGCCTCCATAACTGCCAGCCAGTGCCACTGTGCCCCCATAAATGCCAGCCAGTGCCCCCCATAACTGCCAGCCACTGTGCCCCCATAACTGCCAGCCACTGTGCCCCATAACTGCCAGCCACTGTGCCCCCATAACTGCCAGCCACTGTGCCCCCATAACTGCCAGCCACTGTGCCCCCCATAACTGCCAGCCACAGTGCCCCCATAACTGCCAGCCAGTGCCCCCCATAACTGCCAGCCACTGTGCCCCCATAACTGCCAGCCACTGTGCCCCCATAACTGCCAGCCACAGTGCCCCCATAACTGCCAGCCACTGTGCCCCCATAACTGCCAGCCACTGTACCCCCCATAACTGCCAGCCACAGTGCCCCCATAACTTCCAGCCAGTGCCCCCCATAACTGCCAGCCACTGTGCCCCCATAACTGCCAGCCACAGTGCCCCCATAACTGCCAGCCAGTGCCCCCCATAACTGACAGCCAGTGCCCCCATAACTGCCAGCCACTGTGCCACCATAACTGCCAGCCAGTGCCCCCCATAACTGCTAGCCACAGTGCCCCCATAACTGCCAGCCAGTGCCCCCCATAACTGCCAGCCACTGTGCCCCCATAACTGACAGCCACAGTACCCCCTAAATGCCAGCCACAGTGCCCCCATAACTGCCAGCCACTGTGCCCCCATAACTGCCAGCCAGTGCCCCCCATAACTGCCAGCCAGTGCCCCCCATAACTGCCAGCCACGGTGCCCCCACAGGTGCCATAGCCTCCTCCAGATCAGTCTTTTCCTTTACTCCAGGACCCGCACGCCATGAGGATCGGTGATGACCGCGAGGCCGGAAACACTTCAGTCTAGAGATTCCCGGCTCTGGGCGCCCAGGGGTACAGCAGGTGGCATCTCCCTGGCATCCTGCCCTCCCAGATGTTCTGTGCACACTACACTCAGCTGTTCACTTCTCATCTCCCCACATCGAGCTGCACAGAGCGGAGATCACCAACCTGTGGCTCGCCATCTGTTGCAAAAAAACTACAACTCTCATTATGCCCTGATAGCTGTAGGCTGCCATACCATAATGAGAGTTGTCATTGGAGAGTCATAGGTTGACGATCACCATGTTACTAATGCATTCAGAAATCATTGGGAATAATTGTATTTATTTTTTTATCATAGTTTTTCAAGTTATGATGGGAGTTGTAGTTTTGTCACAGCTGGAGAACCACAGTATAGAAAGTCTTCCCCCCTCTGCATACTGCATTCACCATACTGCATTCATTGATACCCTCTGCGGGTACAATTACAGGGGCACTAAAATGTGCCAGACCAAACTAACCGCTTCCAGAGCACTGCATGATCACAGAGACAGCTCTGCCTGGCACTGATCTGCCTAAGACCACAAGGGGTGATGGCATTAACCCCTGTAATACACTAGACCACCTGGGAAGAGGGCATCAACCCCCTCTACTATCCTTGACCACCAGGGACACAGGCATCAGCGCTTTCACTACTCTAGATCATGGCATCTCTTCAATACCCAGAACCATCAGGGAGGTAGACATTACTTCTTTACTAGCCTAGACTCCCAGGAATGATGAAATTAATCTCTTTACTACCCTAGACCACCAGGGATGCAGACAACAACCCTTTCACCACCTTAGGCCACCAGGGACAGATGTTTTAACTGTTTCACCACCCTAAATCATGGCATTAATCTCTTCACTACCTAGACCACCAGGGAGGCAGACAACAACCCTTTCACCACCTTAGGCCACCAGGGACAGAGGTTTTAACGTTTTATCACCTTAGATCATGGCATTAATCTCTTCACTACCCTAGACCACCAGGGAGGCAGACAATAGCCCTTTCACTGTCTTAGACCACCAGGGAAAGATTTTTGAACTGTTTCACCACCCTAGCTCATGGCATTAATCTCTTCACTACCCTAGACCACCAGGGAAACAGATAATAGCCTTTTCACTACCAGAGAAAAAGTCAATAACTGTTCACTAGCCTAGATCATGGCATTAATTACCCTGGACCACCAGGGGGCAGGCCTTAACTTTTCTTCACTAATTTAGGCGATCAGGGATGATGGAATTTCATTCCCTCTAGACCACCAGGAAATCAGGGATCAACCCCTTTAATAACCTAGACCATTGTGGAGGAAAACATTAAACCTCAACTACCGTAGAGCACCAGAGAGGTAGGCATTCATATCGCCATTATTTGACGCTATCAGGTATTAAGGTGCGAACCTCTTCACTATCCTAGACCGACAGGGAAGCAAGCGTTTACCCTTCCACTTCCATAGATCACCAACCTAGTCTGAAAGAATTGTGAATCTCTAATGACGCAGTATACAACGACAAAGAAACTAGGAGACAGTGATACCTGTAAAGGAATAAATCACAGAAAAAAAGATAATAATGCAGTAACAAAGTAGATGCAAGCATTATATATGGACCAAGTCCTCACTCTGATGTAATACAATCTGAGACTCTTAGCCAATATATTTTGATCAAAACACATCTGTGCCCGCCTACCAGCGCCAAGGTGGTCTCAGGTCAGGCGGGTCCTACGCTAAACCTTCCCAGCTAAGAGTCTCAGATTGTATTACATCAGAGTGAGGGCTTGGTCCATATATAATGCTTGCATCTATTTTGTTGGTGCATTATTATCTTTTTTTCTGTGATTTTTTCCGTGAATGTGGCCAGGGACATCCGCATATTTATTTATCATACCGTGCAGGATGTTTTTATCTTTGTTTTTTCTGTGATTTTTTTGTACAATATATCTGTAAAGGGCCTTTAAAATATACATTCCTGGTCCTGATTCCAAACCCCCCCCCCCCTCCCCCCCCCCCCCCCCCTCCCAATACTGCATCTCCAAATGAACGTAAAATATATTGTTCTCTGGGCTCAAAATATTCCTCCGCAGCCGGGTATCAAGACAAGGGTTGACAGGAATATGTATTTCTTATAATATATGAGGTCTGACGTGTCCCCATCAATCAGTTTTTATCTTTCGGATTGGTCCCTTCTCATGAATATTAATGAGGCCTGCTTAGAATTTTATGTTTATTAAATCTTTACTAAATTGACTTGCATTTCCAAACTCGACCAGTAGGTGGCAGATATTCATCAGGCAAGCTAGAAGAAGACTTGCAGGAAACCTACAGGTTAGAGCAGCCATTCATTGCATCCAGGAGAATTCAAGCTGCACAGCATGCATGTTGGGAGTTGTAGTTCCACAAGAGCCTTCAATGAGTCATCATGTGCTTGGGCTGATAACTGCCCTGTCTGTCACTTGTCTATAAATTGCGCGCCCGTCATCGCCTACACAATAGTTATCTTTTGTGTGGGCTCCATACCGACAGTATGACATAATCCACAGGCCTGGACTGTGGGCAGCAGCTACTACCCACAGGCGGCTGGGGAAACGTGACAGTCTGCCCACATGGCGCTATCAAACCGGTAAAATCATTATTTATCTGAGAATGTGAATTCCAGGCACTGAATCTCTCCGTTAACCCATTCACTCCTCCTCCTACAGGAAATAATAACAAAACGGATCCTGTTGCACATTTGAATGCAGGACTTTTTTTTTTTCGTCTAAAAAAACGGATCTCAGACGGAAATGGCTCGGCCGGATGCCAAATGTGCAACAGGATCCATTTGTTTTACTGGACGCGTGCACTCCATGCTGCGGAAGCGGGCCCATTGACTTCAATGGGTCCACGATCTGCAAAATCTGGCAGAGGTGCGGACCTGAAAGCCCACGGAAGCGCTTCGCAGTCCTACCTTTAGCCGTATCTTGAGCATCGCCGACCCATTCAAATCAATGGGTCCACATCTGCAGCACGGAGTGCACACAGCCAGTGCTCGTATATTGCAGACCCGTTGTTTGCGGTCCGCAGTGCGGGCACAGAGTGAACCTTTACTGACGCACAGGATCCGTTTTTTTTTCCAGGATCCAGTGTTTTGTGTTTTTTGTGTGTTCTGTATTAGAAGAACGGAAAAAAAAAACGGAGATGTGAACTTTCCCTAAGAGAAGCTTGTTTTAGGGGACAGCAGCGCCACCCTGATTCATGGCCATGTATGGTATTGCAGTTTATCACCATTTACTTGAAGCTACAAAACCAGATATAGCCCGTGGCTAAGGGTGGCGCCACTTCTGACAAAATCTCATCAATTATTTTTTTTTCTAGCCTCACGCAGCCTATGTTATTACGGATGGGTGAAGGCTCCCCTTCTCTGGATGTAATATGGGTTGTAAGGAGATTGCTAACGGAATGGAGATTACAATTCTCACATTCATTTTGGAAGGAGGCGACGATCAGAGTGTGAGACGTACGAGGCTATTGGATCATTGCCCAGAACACCTCAAGATCAATGACTCTCGACGGCAAGGAGCACCGAAAACATAATGAACACTTTTCATCATGCAAAAAAAAGGGGGGTTAGTCAGCACATCCCAATGCGCAGGTGCACGCTGCCACGGCTAAAAACATAGAGAAAAAAAGACAATGCAACAGCAGCCTGCAAAAGATAAAGTACAATGATGCCATAGTCACAAAAAACATTTAAGTGCTAATGCTTCGCTTATTTATAAAGTGAGATGCTTGGCAAATGCATTTTGTACAAAACCATTTGAGCCCGTCTGCTATCGTCAAGGCGATCTCTGTAAGACGGGAACCTAACACTAAATACTACCTGTTATGCGCCATAATGGCCGCTATAAAGTTCAGGAAGTGTTGGTTCCACAGGCATGCTGGGTCCACTCTGCCTTTTACCATTTTTGGTGCCATAGAGGCCCCCATTACTTCTACGGGATGCAGGTACCAACATGCATGCCGAGCCCACTCTATACCTCTCCTGTCGCCAGATGGCTTCCAATGAGCAGGCCACAGCTTTAGGCCCCCTGCACATGAGTGTGTGCGCCCCGTGGTCGTGCTACGGCCCGCAAAATGCAGGCTGCAATGCACAAACACCGTCCGTGTGGCAGCCGCAGCGGATCGCGGACCCATTCACTTTAATGGGTCCGCTATCCGGCCGTTCCGCAAAAAGATAGGACATGTTCTATCTTTTTACGGAACGGAAGTACGGGATGAAACCCCACGGAAGCACTCCGTTCCGCACCATTCCGCATTTCCGGACCCATTGAAGTGAATAGGTCCGCATCCGTGATGCGGAATGCACACGGAACGGTGCCCGTGTATTGCGGATCCGCAAATGCGGTCCGCAATATGGCCACGGAGCGCACACGTGCGGAGCCCATACTGAGGTATGGAGTGGGCTCAGCATGCATGTTGGTACCTGCATCCCCTGGAAGTAATGGAGGCCTTTATGGCACCAAAAATGGTAAAAGGCAGAGTAGACCCAGCATGCCTGTGGAACCAACACTTCCTGAACTTTATAGCGGCCATTATGGCGCATTACAGGTAGTATTTAGTGTTAGGTTCCCGTCTTACAGAGATCGCCTTGACGATAGCAGACGGGCTCAAATGGTTTTGTACAAAATGCATTTGCCAAGCATCTCACTTTATAAATAAGCGAAGCATTAGCACTTAAATGTTTTTTGTGACTATGGCATTATTGTACTTCATCTGGTTTGCAGAGTGCTGTTGCATTGTCTTTTTTCTCCACTTTTCATCATGTGCATGCCTAACAAATGGGCAGTCACAGCCGAGGGGTCGTGCAAGGTTCCTCTCTCTGTGTTAAGCACATCAACACCCCGAAAACATCATTGGTGCAACACCCCAAAAACATTATCAATGATAGATGTTATAGCGATTGTAGATACTAGACAGACATCCCGGGCATAACAGTGTTTCCGTGTTATTACCTTATTATTTCCTTTCAGTATGTTATCAGCTCTGTATCCAGAGTGTGACTGATGCAGCTCTCTTTTCTCCTCTCCCAGCAGGAACTCACAGCACAATCTGAATAAGGCCTTTTGCGCACGACCGTGTGCTGGCCGGGCCCGTGCTACGGACCGCAAATTGCTGTCCGCAATGCACGTACACTGACCGCGGGGCAGCCGCATGCAGATCGCGGACCCATTCACTTGAATGGGGTCCGCCATCCTTCCGTTCCGCAAAAAGATAGAACAAGTTCTATTTTTTTGCGGAACGGAAGCACGAAATGGAACCCCACGGAAGCACTCTGTAGCGCTTCCGTGGGGTTCCGCTCCATGCTTTTGTTCCGCACCGCATCTCCAGATTTGCGGACCCATCTCCAGATTTGCGGACGCATTCAGATTTGCGGACCCATACTGGGCACGCGGCTAGTGCCCAGTATATTGCGAACCCGCTGTTTGCAGGCCGCAATATGGCCGCGGCGGGGCAATGGCCGTGTGCAAGAGACCAAACATTTAGACAATCAGTTGTTTGTAGCCCAGCCATTGTATGTCTACATCTGAATTAGAAGAAATTGTTTCAGTGTGTGAATGATGCCGCTCTGTTTTCCCCTCTCCCAGCAGGAACTCCCAGCACAATCTGAATCACTTCTGGCCAATCAGCTGTTTATCACCCAACCCTTGTCGACCTGAATGACACCAAACGCTTTCAGCACTAATCATCTCCCATGCCAAACAAATTAGAGAAAGAAGTACCGTATATAGTCAGCAAACACATCTGTGCAAGAAGGGGAGTTGTGATGTTGAATGACAACTTGCCACAGGGTGAATTATACCCATCCTCCCACCACTGCTGCCATTCACACTGTCATGATGAATTTCTGTCTATTTGCAGCCACCACTTAGGAGGAGCTCAATGATTTGGGTAATTTTAAATGTGAATGGTAACAGGGACTGATGTGAGTCTCATTCAACACACTGGGAGCTGTATATATAAGTATGCAGTGGGCTCCCCCTAGTGGCAGCATCAAGAAAACAGAATTTTATTATAATGGTGTGAATGAAAAAAAGTTCAGTGCTGGGGCCCTCATTACTTTGGGCCCCATAGCAGCAGCCTGGTTTGCCTCTATGCAACCTGCAAACTAAATGATCTCTAATTAACCTAAATGAAATCCTCTATGTTTTAATTGTTGAAGTTATAATGCAAACGGCCGCAGTGGAAGAGGGAGGGGGTGTAAAATATTAATGCTGCACTTGATTTAACGCATCTCATTTGCATAAATAACGACTCCGCATTAAACATACAGTTAGACAATTAATGCACCCCTATGGAGGTGCAGGACTCGTCCTGAAGTGAGACCCTGAACGTTGGGGGAGGGGGTGTATTATGTAAGAATTATCTGTCTACATGGGATACAATGAATCGGATGGGAATTCTTGAATTCCGTTCGTTGTCTACTGCTCCCTGGCCTCTTGTCTGGAGCAGCATGGGAGATTGTGACTGACGTGTGCTTATTGAACTGTACAATGGGCAGTCGGACCTACAATGGGACGTGTCCCGGGAGACCAGTAACCATGGCAATAAAGAAATACATTCATTCCTGTTGATGAGTGACTCCCAAGCTGCTGCAGAATTACAAGTCCCAGCATGCTTAGAGAATGAAAGCCTAGTCCTGCTCCCACAGCTGCGGGGCTTGTAGTAATGCATTCGTCATTGCGGGGGCCTCAGTAATTTTGGCGCATCTTACTCCAACGCACATCGGTCTGAGGCAGGTGCATGAAATTCCAGCCATAATCAATCTCCGCCATTGACTTACAAGCGATTGTAGCCATAATATAAAAATATCATCAATTAGAACTGTTGGTGTAGCAGAGCTGAGTTTGTTGGTGTAGTACGGAGGCTAGTGTAGCAGAGCTGAGTTTGTTGGTGTAGTACGGAGGCTAGTGTAGCAGAGCTGAGTTTGTTGGTGTAGTACAGAGGCTAGTGTAGCAGTGCTGAGTTTGTTGGTGTAGTACAGAGGCTAGTGTAGCAGTGCTGAGTTTGTTGGTGTAGTACGGAGGCTAGTGTAGCAGTGCTGAGTTTGTTGGTGTAGTACGGAGGCTAGTGTAGCAGTGCTGAGTTTGTTGGTGTAGTACGGAGGCTAGTGTAGCAGAGCTGAGTTTGTTGGTGTAGTACGGAGGCTAGTGTAGCAGTGCTGAGTTTGTTGGTGTAGAAAAGCTGAGCTGAGCAGAACAGTACAGCTGTTTGTTTAGCAGTGCTGAGTTTGTAGGTATAGTTGTGCTAAGTTTGCAATGTAGCAGAGATGACATTGTCAGTACAGCAGAGCTGTTTGTTACTTCAGAGGATCAATGTCTGTAATTCTTCAAGGAATATACTGTGTATGGTGGGTTGTGTACATTTTTCAAATTTCCCACATACACGCCCATTTAACTTTGGCTTTGCTTATGCCAATGATCCTTAAAAGCTCCTCTTAGCAGAATCAACCCTATTCAACCAGGCATACTGAATGTTAGGGTTCATCCTACTGATTAAAATGATACCTGTCTTGTGAAAATTGGCTGTGGCATTCCCGAGAACCGAGCCATTTATTCTTCATGCACATGAGGGCTTCAGTGCACTAAGGGGGCGTGGCCAGCACTGGACAACTGAGGCGGGGCATGGAACGGCTAGGCCACACCCCTTGGTAATCTGAGGCCCAATTGGTATAAAGAATATTCATGTTTTTTTCTTCGGGAACGCTGTATCCGATTTTCACAAGGCAGGTATCATTTTAATCAGCAGGAGCAACCCTAACAGATAGTCTGTCTGGTTTAATAGTATTGATCCTGCTGAGAGGTGCTCTTTAAGGTATCATATTATTCAGTGGGATCAGCTCTACCTGAGATTCCGACAGCAAAACATATTTCCATGGAAGTATCAGCCACCAAATTTACAAGAACATCTGCTCCTCGGTAAAGATCAGTTCGGAAAAGCTGCTGTTACTTCCCAATTAAAGGACGCGCGATATGCAAATATATGCAAATGAAGGACCGCTTAGATTTTGTTATATTTAGATGTCAGGCTCTTTTATACACAGTTGGTCTTTGATGAACATAAATGTGAAGAGATCTAAATTTAGTAGCGTAGCAAAAAACTCAAGGACATCGGTGCCAGATGGGCCGCCATCATCTAATTGGCGCGCGGCGGGTCAAAATAACTTTTTTAATATGATCCATTTTTTTGGGAAAATATTCTCTCTTCAAGGGCACAACCGCAAAATGGTAACATTTCCATGCCATTTTGCAGAATATTTCACTTCTTAGTGCAGAAGTTTGTGCTCCAGAGCTGCTCTTCCTAGTGTAATCGGAAACAAGGCGTTGTCTACTGGCAGTCATGTGACTACGATACTCACACCCTCGCACTCTACCGAGGTGAATTAGGAGGAGAAGGCACAGGGGTGCACCACCAATGAGGCGAGGTGAGACGCACTGCGGCCTGCGCTGACTAATGCAAATCCATTCAACTTGAATGGGTCCGTGATCCGTCCACACCGCAAAAAAATACAGCATGTTTTTTTTTTTTGCGATGCCGAGGCACAGACCGAAATGCCACGGAAGCGCTCCGTAATGCTTCCGTGGCCCTTCCGCTCCGTATATATTCCAGATTGCGGATCCATTCAAGTGAGGGTCCACATCCGTGATACAGTGCGCACACGGTCGGTGCCAGTATATTGCAGACCCGCTGCAATACGGGCACGGCCGGCACAAATTCCTGGCATTGACTGCAGACACCCCAGACGTCTGATGATGTGCAGCTGACCGCAGGGACCCTAGCGTCTAGTCCCTTGAATGTTTTGCAAAAATGCGTTCATTCTTAATTAAAGCCAAAGGGAAATTATACCCTCTCCTGCTACCTCCCTCCTTATGATCTGCTTGTGTGTCAGTCTTCACTGATGTACTAGCATTGTATTCATGGTTAAGGATGAACAGGTCAGGTGGAATTGTGATCAGAAACTAATTCAATTTAACTGATAACAGGAATGAAATGTGATAATTGCTGCTCAGGTTTCCTTTCTATAATGCTTATTGCACACAACCGTATGGCTTTTTCAGTGTTTTGCGGTCCGTTTTTCACGGATCCGTTGTTCCGTTTTTTGCTTCCGTTGTGTTTCCGTTTCTGTTCCGTTTTTCCGTTCCGTTTTTCCGTATGGCATATACAGTATACAGTAGTTACATAGATAAAATTGGGCTGGGCATAACATTTTCAATAGATGGTTCAGCAAAAAACGGAACGGAAACAGAAGACATTCGGATCCATTTCCGTATGTGTTACATTTTTTTTGCGGACCCATTGACTTGAATGGAGCCACGGAACGTGATTTGAGGGCAATAATAGGACATGTTCTATGTTAAAACGGAACAGAATAACGGAAATGGCCGAAAAAACGGCCGTGTGCAAGAGGCCTAAGCCAAACACAAATTCTCATTTGCAGGTACAGCAGATACCGGATGTCTATATATATCATGTGACTCGTTTTATTCGTTTTTGCAGCTAGGATATGACATAATACAAGGTAATGCTCTAGTAACTTGTACAGCATTGGGTTTAGTCGGCTGTTCAGAATCATAATCATGAGAGAAACTATGAGGACCGCTAATAAGAGGCACCGCTTCTCCTCTCTGGACACTGGGAGTGTTTATTATCCTGTACTGTGACATCACTGTGTGTATTATCCCTGTACTGTGACATCACTGTGTTTATTATCCTGTACTGTGACATCACTGTGTTTATTATCCTGTACTGTGACATCACTGTGTTTATTATCCTGTACTGTGACATCACTGTGTTTATTATCCCTGTACTGTGACATCACTGTGTGTATTATCCCTGTACTGTGACATCACTGTGTGTATTATCCCTGTACTGTGACATCACTGTGTTTATTATCTCTGTACTGTGACATCACTGTGTGTATTATCCCTGTACTGTGACATCACCGTGTTCATTATCCCTGTACTGTGACATCACTGTATATTATCTCTGTACTGTGACATCACTGTGTTTATTATCCCTGTACTGTGACATCACTGTTTATTATCCCTGTACTGTGACATCACCGTGTTCATTATCCCTGTACTGTGACATCACTGTTTATTATCCCTGTACTGTGACATCACTGTGTTTATTATCCTGTACTGTGACATCACTGTGTTTATTATCCCTGTACTGTGACATCACTGTGTGTATTATCCCTGTACTGTGACATCACTGTGTGTATTATCCCTGTACTGTGACATCACTGTGTTTATTATCTCTGTACTGTGACATCACTGTGTGTATTATCCCAGTACTGTGACATCACTGTGTTTATTATCTCTGTACTGTGACATCACTGTGTTTATTATCCCTGTACTGTGACATCACTGTGTGTATTATCCCTGTACTGTGACATCACTGTGTTTATTATCCCTGTACTGTGACATCACTGTGTTTATTATCTCTGTACTGTGACATCACTGTGTTTATTATCTCTGTACTGTGACATCACTGTGTTTATTATCTCTGTACTATGACATCACTGTATATTATCTCTGTACTGTGACATCACTGTATATTATCTCTGTACTGTGACATCACTGTGTTTATTATCCCTGTACTGTGACATCACTGTGTGTATTATCCCTGTACTGTGACATCACTGTGTTTATTATCCCTGTACTGTGACATCACTGTGTTTATTATCTCTGTACTGTGACATCACTGTGTTTATTATCCCTGTACTGTGACATCACTGTATATTATCTCTGTACTGTGACATCACTGTGTTTATTATCCTGTACTGTGACATCACTGTGTTTATTATCCCTGTACTGTGACATCACTGTGTGTATTATCCCTGTACTGTGACATCACTGTGTATTATCCCAGTACTGTGACATCACTGTGTGTATTATCCCTGTACTGTGACATCACTGTGTGTATTATCCCAGTACTGTGACATCACTGTGTTTATTATCTCTGTACTGTGACATCACTGTGTGTATTATCCCTGTACTGTGACATCACTGTGTTTATTATCCCTGTACTGTCACATCACTGTGTTTATTATCTCTGTACTGTGACATCACTGTGTTTATTATCCCTGTACTGTGACATCACTGTGTTTATTATCTCTGTACTGTGACATCACTGTGTTTATTATCCCTGCACTGTGACATCACTGTGTTTAGTATCTCTGTACTGTGACATCACTGTGTGTATTATCCCTGTACTGTGACATCACTGTGTTTATTATCCCTGTACTGTGACATCACTGTGTTTATTATCCCTGTTCTGTGACATCACTGTGTTTATTATCCCTGTACTGTGACATCACTGTGTTTATTATCCCTGTACTGTGACATCACTGTGTGTATTATCCCTGTACTGTGACATCACTGTGTTTATTATCCCTGTACTGTGACATCACTGTGTTTATTATCCCTGTACTGTGACATCACTGTGTTTATTAACTCTGTACTGTGACATCACTGTGTATATTATCCCTGTACTGTGACATCACTGTGTTTATTATCCCTGTTCTGTGACATCACTGTGTTTATTATCCCTGTTCTGTGACATCACTGTGTTTATTATCCCTGTACTGTGACATCACTGTGTTTATTATCCCTGTACTGTGCATCACTGTGTTTATTATCTCTGTACTGTGACATCACTGTGTGTATTATCCTGTACTGTGACATCACTGTGTTTATTATCCCTGTTCTGTGACATCACTGTGTTTATTATCCCTGTACTGTGACATCACTGTGCTTATTATCCCTGTACTGTGCATCACTGTGTTTATTATCTCTGTACTGTGACATCACTGTGTGTATTATCCCTGTACTGTGACATCACTGTGTGTATTATCCCTGTACTGTGACATCACTGTGTTTATTATCCCTGTACTGTGACATCACTGTGTTTATTATCCCTGTACTGTGACATCACTGTGTGTATTATCTCTGTACTGTGACATCACTGTGTGTATTATCCTGTACTGTGACATCACTGTGTTTATTATCCCTGTTCTGTGACATCACTGTGTTTATTATCCCTGTACTGTGACATCACTGTGCTTATTATCCCTGTACTGTGCATCACTGTGTTTATTATCTCTGTACTGTGACATCACTGTGTTTATTATCTCTGTACTGTGACATCACTGTGTGTATTATCCCTGTACTGTGACATCACTGTGTGTATTATCCCTGTACTGTGACATCACTGTGTGTATTATCCCTGTACTGTGACATCACTGTGTTTATTATCCCTGTACTGTGACATCACTGTGTTTATTATCCCTGTACTGTGACATCACTGTGTGTATTATCCCTGTACTGTGACATCACTGTGTTTATTATCCCTGTACTGTGACATCACTGTGTGTATTATCCCTGTACTGTGACATCACTGTGTTTATTATCCCTGTACTGTGACATCACTGTGTGTATTATCCCTGTACTGTGACATCACTGTGTTTATTATCCCTGTACTGTGACATCACTGTGTGTATTATCCCTGTACTGTGACATCACTGTGTTTATTATCCCTGTACTGTGACATCACTGTTTATTATCTCTGTACTGTGACATCACTGTGTTTATTATCCCTGTTCTGTGACATCACTGTGTGTATTATCTCTGTACTGTGACATCACTGTGTTTTATTCCTGTACTGTGACATCACTGTGTTTATTATCCCTGTACTGTGACATCACTGTGTTTATTATCCCTGTACTGTGACATCACTGTGTGTATTATCCCTGTACTGTGACATCACTGTGTTTATTATCCCTGTACTGTGACATCACTGTGTGTATTATCCCTGTACTGTGACATCACTGTGTTTATTATCCCTGTACTGTGACATCACTGTTTATTATCTCTGTACTGTGACATCACTGTGTTTATTATCCCTGTTCTGTGACATCACTGTGTGTATTATCTCTGTACTGTGACATCACTGTGTTTTATTCCTGTACTGTGACATCACTGTGTTTATTATCCCTGTACTGTGACATCACTGTGTTTATTATCCCTGTACTGTGACATCACTGTGTGTATTATCCCTGTACTGTGACATCTCTGTGTGCAATATCTTGGTTCATTAGGAAAAAACAAAATAGTCATAAGCTTTTCATGTTCCGAAATTACTCCTGAAGATGGTTATGGTTTAGTAGGGCCTCATTACAAGTGGACATAGTACCATAATAGTGAGCGCATGTGGTTTTACCATGCAGTTTGATTTTATAGGGACCTATTCACATGCTGCATTAAGAGGTTATCGGGAAATAGAAGAGTCACTACTAATACTAAATCCAAAGCAGACAGTGATGTCACAGTACGGAGATAATGCAAATAGTGATGTCATAGTACATGGATAATGCACTCAGTATTGTCATAGTATAGGGATTAGTGATGGCCTTGCGCTTCGTCCGGCGGTCGTTTTGCGGCGAACCTTGCTCGTTCGCAATTCGCCAAACATATGGCGATGTTCGCATGCGCCATATTCTTTTGCATCAGGTGGTACAGGACAGCCAATTGAGACGTTTCAGCACATGGACACCCCCCCTATCCTATAACAGAACCCGATCTGGCAGCCATTTTACATTCACTGTTTTGCCAGTGTAGGGAGAGGTTGCTGTGCGGAGCAGGGACAGGCTGTTAGGGACACCAAACGCTAGCTAATAGGGCCACAAAAGTCCTTTTAAGGACTGGTAACGTTGTGCTATTGATAGGTGTGATATAGAGGGGTGTAATATACTTATAATATACTTTCTAACATAGAGAGTATATTATAGAGCATTTGTATTGTGCAGCAGTTGTGTGCGGTTCTGCTGCGATACTGCAGGTATATAGAGGGACAAGCGTTATTGGAGTAACTATTTGCAACTGGTGTGATATACCTGTTGCCCGAAAAAAAACGGATTGAGGGGTGCGATATACCTGCTTCCACCAAATATTGATTCAGGGGTTCTATATGCCTGCTTCCACAAAGTTCCACAAAAGGCTTCCGTGGCCCAAATTTTCGAGCGTAAAAAGTTGATGACACCGGATAACCCTCTTGCCCAACAGCTGACCGCTGGCTTGTCGGAACTGCTCGCCCGCCAACTACTGCCATATGAACTGGTGGACTCGGAGACCTTTAGAAAATTTGTGGCCATTGGCACACCGCAATGGAAGGTCCCCGGAAGGAAATATTTCTCCCAGAAGGGCATCCCAGAGCTATATGGCCACGTTCAGCGGCAAGTGAATGTATCTCTGGCACAGTGTCGGTGCCAAGATACATCTGACCACAGACACGTGGTCTACCAAATACGGGCAGGGATAAGTTTTACTGCCCACTGGGTGAACCTTCTGACGGCTGTCAAGCATGTAACCCGTGGCACCCGTGTGGATTTGGTGTTACCGCCACGGATTGCATGCAGGCCTGCCTTCTTCTCCTCCTCCATCCTCCGTCTCCTCCTCGGTTGACTCCTCCTTTTCCGCTGCGCCCCCCCAAGCTCCCCATAACCTATTTCACGTGCCAGGTGAGACGTGGGCATGCTGTGCTGCGGCTGTTGTGCCACCCCAGCCGTGGCGACTCTAGGATCAATATATAGGGGGGGGCACAGAAGATACACAGTCAAAAATGGGGGGGCACTAATAATTTTCACCAGCTAATCATACTACTGAAAAATACTAAATAAGATAACAAAATACTCTGCACAAGCTGTGACACATAAGAAGGGATGCTACACGTCTGGATCCATCTGCTCCTTACATCTATATTCGCTTCATGGAGAACTATGGAAACAATGTAGTCTGGGCTTCTACACACATTGCAGATGCTGAGGCAGACAGCCCGGGGAATGTCTGCTGCCCCATAACTACCAGATGTCCAGCCAAACCGAGGGACGGACGGAAATGTCCCAGTTAATCCCATTACAGATAATCCAGTAGACTGTCTGAAGTACTGGTAGGGTCTTCTCTAAAGATGGTTCTGCGCCCTTGTGAGTCCCTGGTAATAGTCAGTGACGTTTGACCGCACGGGGCAGTAAATGATTTGTTGTCATTGGGGCCCTCAGATCTGTTACACACACTGGTGCTGTGGCTGACTGGCACCTGTAGCAGGCTATGCCATCCTGCAGTGTGCCACCAGGACTCCTGATACCCCCCATACCCTGCGAGAAACAGGAGACGGCCGACCCCCCAGTCCTCTGCTGCTCCCTATTTGCAGTGCTCTCGCCCGTTACTATCGCACACACTGCACACTGACTTATGTCACATGTTACCCCTGTATAATGTACCCTGATACCCCTTAGTTATAATATATCAGGGTACATTACACAGGGGTAATATAACTGAGGAGGGCTATCATGGGACATTATACAGGGGTAATGTAAGCTATATTACCACCATATAATGCCTGATAGGCCTCCTGAGTTATATTACCCCTCTATAATAATGTACCCGGATACCCCTTAGTTATATGACCCCACCAGGATCATATAACTAAGTGGTATCCAGGTACATAATTATACAAGGGTAATATAACTCAGGAGGCCTATCAAGCATTATACGGTGGTAATATAAGTTATATTACCCCCTGTATAATGTACCCTGATTACCCTCAGTTCTATACCTGAGGGGTATCAGGGGACATTATGGGTAATATTATAACTAAGGGGTATCAGGGTACATTATACAAGGGTAATATAACTGAGGAGGACTCAGTGCTATCAGGGGACATTATACAGGGGTCCTCAGTTATATTACCCCTGTATAATGTACCCTGATACCCCTAAGTTATAGGGGTATCAGGGTTGAGGAGGGGCTGGGCACAAGCAGGCAGGCCATGAGGCAAGGTAGTGGGGGTACATACTTTTTTAAAAACTTTTTATTCTTACTTTTCTCAGCTTGCCTAGGGGCCGGCCAGGGCAGGGCCAGGCAGAGTTCTTGGGAGAGTGCCTCACCCTCTGGTGCCAGCGCAGTGCTGCCACACACAGTCCTCCTCTCCTGTCCGAAGCTGGGGCCTGGGCACAGACAGGCTCACTAGCAGTAGCAGAGCTGCAGAAGCAAGCGTTCGCACGGGCGGGCAGGCATGCAGTTTTACGTGGTGACGTCAACTCTGCGGCTCCCGCACTCCCAGCCTGCGCCCGCCCTGCACGCTCTGCCTCCGCTGGGTCCGAACGACGCCCCCCACCCCCATCTGTCATGTGTATGTTGTCTGTTGTTGCGAATCAGTAGTGCGGGCGCAGCGAATCAGCGGGGTGGGCACCCGGGGGGGCAAGGAATGACCTGGGGGGGGGGCAATTGCCACCCCTTGCCCCCTTGTGGCTAACGTCGCTCAATTTGACAGTTGGTAAAGTGGTGTGCGACAACAGTGCCAATCTGCTGAGCGCGCTGAAACAGGGCAAAATGACACACGTGCTGAACTTAGTCGTGCAGCGATTCGTTGCCAAATACCCCGCGGTCCAGGACGTCTTGCTGGCCATTTTAGAAGATCTTACACGGCCATGGCTCACCTTGCTGACGTTCAGCGGCGACACCACCTGCGTGTCAGACGTCTGATTTGTGACAGCCCGACGCGCTGGAACTCCACCTTGTATATGCTCGATAGGCTTCACCAGCAGAAACGTGCCGTTAACGACTACCTGTACGAACTCTGCGGCAGGACAGGTTCTGGGAGCTTGGTTTCTTTTCACCGCGCCAGTGGCTGCTCATGCGCGACGCATGCAGACTTCTGCGGCCATTTGATGAGATCACCAAACTGGTCAGTCGCAGCCAGGGCGCCATCAGTGACATCGTACCTTACACCTTCTTTCTGGAGCGTTCATTGCGTCGTGTCATTGATCAAGACGTCGAGACGCAGGAAGATGAGGAAGTCGCAATGCTGGAGGAATTCTCGTTCGCGAAACGTCCCGGCATTCACTAATAGGGATGAGGCATGTAGTGATGTCACAGTACAGAGATAATGCATGTAGTGAAGTCATAGTACAGAAATAATGCACATAGTGATGTCACAGTACAGAGATAATGCATGTAGTGTAGTCATAGTACAGGGATAATGCACATAGTGATGTCAGAAAAGGGATAAGGCATGCAGGGATAGTATACGGATAATGCTTGCAGTGATGTCATAGTATAGGAATGATGCATGCAGTGATGTCATAGTATAGGGATGATGCTCACAGTGATGTCATAGTACAGGGATAATGAACATAGTGATGTCAGAAAAGGGATAAGGCATGCAGGGATAGTATAGGAATGATGCTCACAGTGATGTCACAGTACAGGGATAATGCACCGAGTGATGTCACAGTACAAAGATAATGAACACCATATACGTTGTGACATCACAGGAAACAAAACAATGATGTCACTGTGCAGGAAAAATGAACTGTGATAATACACTACAGAGGGTAATGACCCCTCCCGGCCTCCATCGCTAACAGCACATATGAGAGGAGAAGGACCTCCATCGTTGTGGTGCCTCTTGTTAGCTTCTCTGCCAGCGGCCCCGATAGCTTCTCCATGATGGTGGACCTGACCAGTAACCCCCCCCCCCCCCCCGTCTATTAACTCCGATTTCCCTCATAGCGTATTTGAATATGTGTTTCCTAATCGGAATCCTCTTTCACGTCTCTAGTGTCATAAGAATTTCTCCGACCGTCTAATCCCACGAGATATTCCGACGTCTCCCAAGCATGGCAATCAGTCCGATTAGTACGCGGGACGTGACAGGGTCACCATGAGGTAATCGCCCCCCCAGCGCTGCGCCAGGCCTTGTTTCCTCCCATTATACCCCTACTTTCTGAGCCCATAGTCCGGATTTAATGGTGAATTAGCGCATAAACCGTACATCACAGGGACAGAGATAACGTCTCCTGCCGGATGGGAAATGCACAATGACAGCGAGTCGCTGATGAAGCCGGGGGCCCGGGCATTGTTATCTGCCACTGTTATACAAACAGCCGTCTGGGGACCGAAGCCCCCGAGCTTCTTGTTATGTCACCTCACATCAGAGTCAGACTTCATATTTGGATGGTGCCCTCCCCGCCCCCGCCCCGGAGGGTACAGTCACTGATCCGAATATCGCCGCCGCCGCAGATCTGCCAGTATTCTGTGTAGGTGTTTCAGAGAAGGAGCGCAGATGGCAGCGGGGAGGAGGAGGCTGTGTGCAGAGATGTGACTCATGGTCTCAGTTGTTGTGCATCCCTCTGCGAAACTCTCAACATGCCCCTTATGTCGGCTCTGAAAAAAGAAAGCACCATTTTAGTTGTACTGATAAAAAGTTTGCCTTACCATGATAGTGCCCAGGGGTGGCATATTACCCCCCGGTACTCTGCCGCTACCCATAGCTTTCTAATATACATGGCATTTCAAATCTCTGCTTGCTGTTAGTGAATGCATCTCCATTGGGATCACAGATTTTACTGCTACTATCCACAGACCAATATAACTAATAATTCCTCCACGCAGTGACCATATAGTGGTCAGATACCAGTTCTACGCAGGCCCTGATCAGACGCCATCGCTGCCAGAATGCATAACTACATCCAAGTCATCGCTGGTGACGTCTTCTCATTCACTTGCTTTTTCTTCTTCATGCGGCCCAGATTACCATGACGACTTCTCCTGAGCACTGCAGAATTTGCTGCCCAGAAATCCTTGCCACCTGGCTTCTGAAGCCCATACCTAGCCCCTATAGTAACGCAAATCCAGGCCACAGACCAGACCCCTAAATGAATTAAGACCCAAGACCAGATCTCTAAAATAAATGCAGACTCCAGATCAGATCCCTAAATTAATTCACACCCCAGACTAGTCTCCTAAATTCATTTACACCCAAGACCAGATTTGTGAAATAATACAGACACCAGACACCCCAGAAAATAATACTAAATGAATTCAGACCCCATTTAATATTGGCAGCCTGTGCCCCCCGCAGCTCCGCCATCTTGGATGGGCAGGGGTGCTGCTCCATTCACCCTTCAGCCTCCTCTCCACTGGACTAGATGCACCAATCTCAGACAGCTTTCTTGCTGCAGGTCCAACCACCGGAGTCGTCTGTGCTGTCTTCTTCAGCAAGCCGTGGCCTGCTCCTGCCAGCTTGGCCTCTTTTCTCTACCCAAAGGGTGCACACGCAGGCACTCCCTCTGGGTCTTAAAGGGCCAGCATGCATCCTAATCTTTACCATTCAATGGCTGGCAACCTTGGGGTACTTTAGGCACCTTCCCCAGTGGGAGGGTGCCTGAGCTATAGGTTGTCTAGCTTGCTAGTTCATGCTAAAGTGTGCTGTATTTATGTGTCTGCCCTTGTACAACTTATGTCTGATTCCTGGCTATTGACCCTCTACTGCCTGACCTGACCTTTGTCTGACCTCTGTATTGATCCTGCTCTGACCAGGGACTGCTTATTGGACTGCTCATACTCTGCCTGCCTGACCCTTTGGTGCTCTGCACAGGTGTCTCTGACCCCCTTGGGTAAGTTGTCAATCACACAGAGACTACTCCAGGAGGTAGCAGACTGGTGGTTTCCCTGCAGCTAAGTCCAGATCCCAGTATAGCGGTTAATGGGTGAAAACCAGGGGACTGCCAGGATAATACCATTAGGATTAGCCCTATGTGAAGTTTTTTCTTTTGACACATTGGTTCCACACCTCAGACAAGAATTACAGTTCAGCTCCATTCACTCCAGTGGATCTTAGCTGCAGTAGCAGACACAACCCACAGACAGGTGGGGCGCTGTTTCTGAAAGAAAGCAGTCATGTTTTGCTAATCCTTGACAACCCCTTTAAGGGTGAAGGATAAAAAGGGTCCGCAGACATTGCCAGTGTAGCATCCCTGGGCTGTTTTTATATTTACCGTGGCTGTAACACTGCAGTCTACACATTCACATCAGACTAGGCCGTGACCAGAATCTATACAGGTTTCCATGGCAGCCGCAGAAATGTACAGGGCACCGGAGAACATCTCCCTTAAGTCCATCACGCTGACAATTGATGCAGAACGTACCAAACAGAGACGTTACCTTTGTCTTCAATTGTTATGCTTTGCCCCCGGGCACCAGACGCCGGGCGTTTATTCTGGCCGCGTTCCAGGCGTGCAAAACTCATCACAGCTAAAATGACTCCTCATAAATATGCCGGGGACGTAAACATCTGATTAGTTATGGCTGGACGTTGTCTAGATGCTCCTTCCACTAAAATAAATGAAGTTCTTAAAGGGGTTGTCCGGGTTCAGAGCTGACATCCCTCCATTTCACCCAGGCAGCCCCCCTGACTTGAGCATCGGAGCAGTTTATACTCCGATGCTCTCCTTTGCCCTGCAGTAAATCGCGCAGGGCAAAGGCATTTTTTGGAGATCTGGTGATGTACCGGGCTATACATGGGGCTGCCAGGAAGCCAGGTGACGTCACCGGCACTGATGGGTGGGTTTTAGCGCTGCCTTAGCCAGTAAAATGGCTAGAGCAGCTCTAAAGCACGCCCATCAGAGCCGGTGACGTCACCGAACACACTGCCGGGTGGAAGTTTCCGCCCGGCAGTGTGTGTGTCACGGTGGACAGGATACAAGATACAGAGAATACCACCAAACAAGTGTCTAGGCAAGAAGCTGGGGATAAAGGTCACCTCCTGACAAATCCCTACCAGCTCTCCCTAGACTTCTATGCCCACGTTCAGACCCTGAAGGTGGGAATAACGTGTCCCTGTGCCTAGGCTGAAGATACCCTAAAATCCCTAAGATGGTGAAAGGGGGAAAGAGGCAGCCTGCTCCCTCAGGACCTGGAGAGGGCAGGCGTCTCTCTCACAGCTTAGACAGACAACCACAAGAAAACAAAACCAACTTATCTTGTTCATGATGCCTGGTGAGATACTAACCATAGGGCTATCTATGTTCCTCATTGCTTGGTTAGGTTTACCAGTCTCAACACCATTGATAATTCATATTTGCCATGCAGGGGGGCTAGCAATGATGGCCATGGCTTCTCTACTTCCAGCCACCGGTTGTGTTAGGTTCCCATGACAACCGATGTGCCCTGATGATGGCGGCATATTTAAGGAGGCATGGAATAAGGTACTCGTTGACTTGTGTTCAGTCCTATCTCGGATCCTGACTGTGACCATAACCTGGCCTCTGGACTATACATTTGTCTTGCTCCTTGGATTTGTGACTGATAGCCCAACCCTGATTCATCTACTGATCTTCTTCTCTGGTTGGATGTATCCTGACCACACTCTGGGTGATGACCCCTTGGCTTCAATCTGTTTCCACTCCAGACACTCCTAGCAGTTTCCACACGCCCAATCGTTGGCTCCTCCGGGGACTGTATTTTGGGGAAAGTCCGGAGGTAGGACTCCTAAATCCAGGTCATTTTTTGTTCAATACAAGGTGTGAGTGGGGATGTTGGGGGATGAAGTCTCCCTTGAAACATCTTGAATTGTGTCCCTAGCTCCTACAAAGACATTGTGTCAGCCTAGCATAACTTAAAAACGTCTGACTTTAGCTACTGCCACTGGTTTGGAGACTTCAAGGGCTCAGTTTTTCAGTAATCCGATGCATGTTCCAACATAAGCAACCAATGACGTGAAGTCAATTCAACTGGAAAACAAAGACTTATTCTAAGAATCCAGGTTAATGCCGTTTCTGAGACATGTAAATGGTTTGGCAAGAAAAGCCGCTATTTGGTGACTACAGGTGTCGCTATGGTAACCACATACTTTCACAACAGGACTAAAAATCCCTTCTAGATAAAGTGCATTATTATTCTTGTTGTCTTGTTGTTTCTTATCATCTACATGAAAAGCCTTAAGTCTGAAGTAGCTTTATACATGATAAAAAATGGCATGAAGATAACAGGGGCAACTCTGGATCAGATTGTCCATATGCCATGGCTGATCTTGAGATGCTCAGGTGAGATGGAGATGGAAAGTCTTCAAGTGAAGGTCCATAGCAGAGCCCATTCATCTTCATCATCTCCACAGGCCATATGGACCTCAATCATTGGCTTGGGCCATGTAGTACAGAACAACACATCTTGGAAGGTCTTGAGATGTATGCAACACTTCCATCTTCTCATAGTCAACAGAAAGATGGTCTTCAATATTCTTGTGGTTCCTGCAAGAAAGATCGTGAAAATGCTGGTTCATAGAGAGTCTAAGGATGAAGAGGTGGCTTAATGACTGTCAAGAAGATACTGGATACTTAAAGGGCATTGTCATATTCCCAAGTTGGGTTGGAAAAAGTTCTAGGTTGATCAAATGTAGTCAAGTGTCTGGAGCAGTGGCGAGAAATAAGGGCCCCATAGCAAGGATCAAACCAGGCTCCCCCCACAGGACAGAAGGGTTTCTGCCTAAACCCCTTTCAATGACCCTTGAGCCATTTTTTCCACTGCCTCATTTGCTAAAAGTTGTTCCTTTAGATGGTAGAGTCCTGATCAAGTTTTTACCTCCAGTTGAAGAGGAGATAATCCCAACTACAACTGGGCCCCCTCTTGCCCTGGGCCCCATAGCAGTCTCCTGGTCTGCCGCTATGGTAGTTAAGCCCCTGGTCTGGAGTACCATTTCCTCCTGGCAGCAACAAGAGATCAAGAGCCGACCATTACCAACATGAGAAGACAGAAGAAGTCAACACTGTGCCGGTCATCATGTGTTTGATGGATGCTAGATAGTGCCATTCATCTGATGGCCCCACCATCCCTCCTGTGATCTTCCTGCTATCTACTCCTGTCTGTGGCTGGTATTGCAGGATGTGATCTCTAGAGTTGTCCTCTGACCAGTGATCTTGCATTGCCTAAGAAGACTTGTGCCTCTAGAAATGAAGGTTACTACTGGTAGAGCTTGGCTAATGTCCCAGAAAAGGACTCTACTGAGCAGTAGTCAGGGCAAAGTCATGGAACAGGAACAAGGCGAAGCGACTATGGTTTTAATCCACCATATATTTTCTAGATGATTTGCCCGGTGGAAATCCAAGGCTGCCGCAGATCCATGCAAAGAAGTCATTCCATACAGTAGAAATCTGCTGAAAATCAATATAGAAATTTTCTGCAAGATGTGAGCATTTTTGCAGAAATCCCATTCACTTGCACTTGACGAGAACTGTCATTGGATTTCATATAGTTTGCTACAAACAAGATTAACACTTTAGATAAAGGACAATGATGGAGAAGACATACGGCCATTTTCCAGCCGAATAGTCATTTGACTGAGGTTCAGAACTCTAGGTGTGAACGCGTCCGCTCAGCAGGAGAGGAACTGACAGCTAACATAAAGGAAAAATGTACAAAGTGTGAAAGAAAATAATTGCCGGCCCCGATATGATGTGAAAGTTCATTTTTCACTGGAAATGCAAATGACGAGCAATCAACAAATAGGAAAAGATAATTAATTCTGGATTATCATAAATTACTGAATTCCATGCATCCATGTAGAACAATACAGAAATGAGAGCACTGGTGGTGGGAATTATTAGGAAGAGATAGATGGTGAGGAAGGAAGAAAGAAAGAGAAAGAAAGAAAGAAAGAAAGAAAGAGAAAGAAAAAGAAAGAAAAAAAGAAAGAAAGAAAGAAAGAAAGAAAGAAAGAAAGAAAAAGAAAGAAAGAAAGAAAGAAAGAAAGAAAGAAAGAAAGAAAGAAAGAAAGAAAGGAAGAAAAGTAGGAATAATTGAAAGGCGATAGATAGATAGAATGATGCAGGATGAGGCCCACTTCCTGCTGCGGTGCCCCAAATACTCAGCAGTAACGGGCACTCATTTCAGGAGACTGTCTGATCTCTGCCCAAACTTACCCTCCATGAAGGAGGAAGAGAGACTCTCCATACTGCTGGGTAAGAAGGAGAACACTGCAGTCATAGCAGAACAAGCCCGTCATAGACTGAGAGGAGCCTGATACCCCATGGACTCCTATACCCCCGCCCCGGATGTGTCCCCATCCCCCAACCCTACCCAATTATTTCCCACTTGTTTTGGTAATGTTAATTTTTATTTAGTCCTGCTAATAAAGCTGATTTGAATTTAGATAGATATTAGATAGATAGGTAGATAGATAAATTATGATAGATAGATATTAGATAGATAGAAATAATATATTTACCGGTACCTAAAATGTTCATTTCCTGTAGTTCATAGGCAGCACAATCACAGATGAGTTAAAGCCCCCTTGGTACCAGAAAGAAACAGGTTAGTAAGCAGTAATGAGTAATCAATCAATTAACTAACCACCATGGACCCTATAAAGATGAGCAGGAGGAAGGTGTCGGTGTGTTTTTATACATCAATATTAAATTTATTAAAGCGAAGGAAAGTTGTGCTGCCTACGGACTACAGGAAATGAAAATCTCAGGTAAATACATTTTTATTTTCCTGGCAGCACAGTCACGATTGGACCTTAAAAAGCAGTGTTCAAATTGGTGGGACAGAAGACCCCATTCAAATATTCTATGGAAAACATAGAGACCTATGCAGTGAGAATACCCAGCCTGTAATTCTTCATTAAAGGTGATGACATTGACCATGCGGCAGCGATGCACATTTTTTCCAGTGGAATGTGCCCCAGTTCAGTCCAGGAGACGGCAGTGGAGCAGGTAGAGTGCAATCTTATATGAAGAGGTGACTGGTGAAAATCGTGGCCCGTTCTCAATAGATCCCCTAATCCACTGAGCTAGCGGCATTACTTGCTCTCTGGCCCTTATCGGGTCCTTGACTCTGACAAAAACAGGGCCTCGGATTTCCTTCTGGTAAAAGCATGGTCCGCCACACGGGGTCTGAGTGGCGAGAAACCATTTTGGCAGGTCTGGTTGGACACCTTCTTCCTGTTCAGCTTTGTAGGGTCCATGGTGATTAGTTAATTGATCAATTGATCATTATTGATTACTAACCTGTCTCTGTCTAGTTGTTCCTAGGGGGCTTTAACCCATTTGTGACTGTGCTACCATAGGATTTCCAGGAAAGATATATATATATAGAGAGAGAGAGAGATAGATTATGTATATACTGTATGGTGGCATTGTTTATATACTGTACGGTGATATTATTTATATACTGTATGGTGATTTTATTTATATACTGTATGGTGGCATTGTTTATATACTATATAGTGGTGTTATTTAGATATGTTATGGTGATATTACTTTTATACTACATATGGTGGAATAATTATACAATAAAAGCTGTATATAATGGTGAGCAGGAGCTGTAATTTGCTTGTCCATGTGCCTTTTTTCTATATAACTTGTCCGAGCTGCCTCAATATTTCCTGTATTTTATTTTCAGGTTCTAAAAGTAATATAAAAAAGTTGTGTGACGCCTTGATATAACTGCACGTACTGAATATCTTGTGTGTCACCGTGCTGACATCTCTCCCTCATACAAAGAGATGTATAGAGCGGGAATTATTAAAATAATTACAGATGACGGCAACGAGTGGCATTGTATGTGTCACTGCAGCAAGCTCGCTGCCACCTCCGCAGCATGTGGGAACCTATCTACATGGAACGTCTGAAGCTTAGCTCCACATTATTACCAATACTGCTTCATTAACCTATAAATTACTGGAGGTTCACCAACAGGCTTGTTGAGATAACAGGAGCTATGTAGTTGGGTCCTCACATTGCAGAGATGAGATATGAGGAGCTATCTGGGGGGGTCCTCATATTTTAGGGTTGAGATATCAGGAGCTATCTGGTGGGGTCCTCATATTGTAGAGTTGAGATATGAGGAGCTATCTGGGGGGGTCCTCATATTTTAGGGTTGAGATATGAGGAGCTATCTGGTGGGGTCCTCATATTGTAGAGTTGAGATATGAGGAGCTATCTGGTGGGGTCCTCACATTGTAAAGTTGAGATTTGAGGAGCTACCTAGTGGGGGTCTTCAAATTGTAGAGTTGAGATATGAGGAGCTATCTAGTTGGGTCCTCACATTGCAGAGATGAGATATGAGGAGCTATCTGGGGGGGTCCTCATATTGTAGAGTTGAGATATGAGGAGCTATCTGGGGGGTCCTCACATTGTAGAGTTGAGATATGAGGAGATATCCAACGGGGCCCTCAAATTGTAGGGTTAAGATATGAGGAGCTATCTGGTGGGGTCCTCACATTGTAAAGTTAAGATATAAAGAGCTAACTGGTTGGGTCCTGACTCCTCTCATTGTAGAGTTGAGATATGAAGATCTATCTGATAGGATCCTCCTGTTGTAGTATTGAGATAAGAAGAGCCATCAGGTGGGGTCCTCACATTGTAGAGTTGAGATATGAGGAACTATCTGGTGGGGTCCTCACATTGTAAAGTTTAGATATGAGGAGCTACCTGATGGGGTCCTCATATTTTAGAGTTGAGATATGAGGAGCTACCTGGTGGGGTCCTCAAATTGTAGAGTTAAGATATGAGGAGCTATTTATGGGGTTAACACATTGTAGAAGAGTTGAGATGTGAGGAGCTGTTTGTTCAGGTCCTCACACTGTATTTTGTAGTTGAGACATGAGTGGCTATATGGTGGAGTACTCACATTATAAAGTTGAGATATTTGCTGCTGTTTGGTGGTGTCCTCATACTATATGAGATGAGATATTTGGAGCTATTTGTGGGGTCCTCACATTAGAGTTTGGGTTCCTAGATGAGATCCAAGATTAATTTGAGCATCTTACAAGTCTAAGGCTCTGTTCACGTTGTGTTTGAACCCTATGTTTTCCATACACTCCGGAAATGTTCCCGCTGTGTACATGAAGCATATCCAGAAAGCTCCACTCACATGACAATCTTCTTTTGGCCTCTGTCGGGATGATATATGATTGTGTGGTCAACTGCGCTTTTCCATACAGAGGCAGACCACACGGAAAAGTAAACTACATAGTGTACATTTTTGACAATGGGAGTCAAAGGGTCACATACGCCACCGTAAGCCTTCTGTCAGAGGTATACAGTGGGCAATGCTTCCCATGAATATATCCAACAGAAGGCTCAGACCCAATGTGAACAGAGCTCTTGGCTACTTTCACATCCTGCTGAAACTCTCCGGATCCGGCACTGCCAGATGTAACTGGAATGCCCATTAACTATAATGGGGTCCGACGGAGATCCGCCCACAATCCGGCAAATATGCCGAGAATCGAGCAGAAAGAAACTGCTGCGGTTTGTGTCCGTCTGATTGCCGGGATTCTCTGCCGGTGGGCAGATCACAGTGCCGCAGATGTGAAAGATATGTCTGAAGAGCCGGAATTAAGAAATCCGCTTTAGCAGTGGGGCGCCTCCTAAGGCTACTTTAACACTTGCGGCAGAGTGATCCGGCAAGCAGTTCCGTCGCCGATCCGGCAATCTGCATGCAAATGGACAGCATTTGTAGACGGATCCGGATGCGGATCCGCCTCACAAATGCATTGCAAGAACGGATCCGTCTGTCCGTTTGTCATACGGACAAACTGATCTGTTTCTTTCTTTTTTTCACATTTTTAAAGGTCTGCGCATGCGCAGAACGTAGAGACGGATCCGGCATTGCAGTATTTTTAATGCCAGATACGGCACTAATACATTTCAATGTAAATCAATGCCAGGTCCGGCATTCCGGCAAGTTTTCCGGAATTTTGGACGGAGATAAAACCGCAGCATGCTGCGGTATTATCTCCGTCCTGAAAAGTCAAAAAGACTGAACTGAAGACGTCCTGATGCTTCCTGAACGGATCGCTCTCCATTCAGAATGCATGGGGATATGACTGATCAGTTCTTTTCCGGTATTGAGCCCCTAGGACGGAACTCTATGCCGGAAAAGAATAACGCTCATGTGAAAGTGCCCTAAGAACCCTATAGTCATACCAAACCTGAAGTAGATTGAAGCTGATGCTGATTTTCACCCCCAACAAGGACGTGTGGGATTCACAGGTCACAGCAGTCAGAACATCAGCAGAAAGTGACAGAATCAGACCCGACAAATGTCCAGAGGCTGGAAACATGTTCAGACCTAATGCACTTCTCACCGTGATTATTTGCTACAATTGTATCCAGTCTACAGCAAAACACATCAGCAGGACAAATCTCTGTCCTGGCCTGATAATTGTTACAATGTATCAGTCTGTAGTCAGCATTGTCAAGACTGGATACAATTGAATCAAGTACTCACCTATTAGGACAATATAGGTTTTGACTTGAAAAATAAATGCTTCTGTTCACTGACAGCAACAGGAGATACTAGGAGTAATTTTCTAAGGCTTTGTAATTCACATCTTTATAAGCAAAGAAAATTGTAAGAGAAGCCAGAGATTCACCCGTCATATATCAATATCAGATTGGTGCGGGAAAAGCGCGGCCTCATCGCAGCTTACCAAGCACAGCGCCGTTCATTGGATAGTGGCTGTGCTTGGTATTGCAGCTCATTTACTTGAATAGGACTGAGCTGTGCCTTAGGCCTTAATGCACACGACTGTTGTTTTGGTTCCGCATCCGAACCGCAGTTTTTGCGGCTTGGATGCGGACTCATTCACTTCAATGGGGCCGCAAAAGATGCGGACAGCACTCCGTGTCCTGTCCGCATCCGTTGCTTCGTTCCGTGGTCCGCAAAAGAAATATAACCTGTCCTATTCTTGTCCGTTTTGCGGACAAGAATAGGCAGTTATATCAATGGCTGTCCGCGCCGTTCCGCAAATTGCGGATGGCACCCGTGTGTTTGGCGGGTCTGCAATTTGAGGACCGCATAGCACACAGCGGTCGCGTGCATGAGGCCTTAGTCATGTGACTGATGAACATGACATCACTGATCTGGGAAGAGACCTAAGCGCCCGCGGAGCTCTGCAGCCCTTTCATCCAGCCGATCAGAGAGGGTCCTGGGAGTTGGATCCCCGTCAATCTGATAATGAGGTCATCAATATCAAATTCCCGGAGAACCCCTTTAATCCCTCCATGGCCATTATAGTCCTCATTTGTGTGACTCCGATACTTGCACTAAGCCAGGGGAATGAGAGATATGGTGTAAATGAAGACTAATGAGATGATTCATCTCCGCAACAAACCCATAAAGAAACCAAGAATCTTCAAGACACAAATCATAAAACCAGGTTTTGTGGTTCCCTAAAGACACTAAAAGGAATAACAGCAACAAACACAAGTCAGGGAGCAATGTACTCTGTTGTAGATCAGGATACAGTTACTATGGACCTTAAAGGGACTCTCCACCTGGCATTAAAGGTTTCTCCAGGATTAGAAAAACAGCGCCACCCCTGTACACAGGTTGTGCGTGGATTTGCAACTCAGATCCATTGACATGAATAGGGTTGAGCTGTAATACCAGACACAACCTTCGGACAAGTGAAGCGCTATTCTTGAAAGAAATCAGCCATGATTTTCTCCTAACTGTGGACAACCCCTTTAAGGCTCCATTCACACGTCCGCAAATGGGTCCGCATCCGTTCCGCAATTTTGCGGAACGGGTGCGGACCCATTCATTTTCTATGGGGACGGAATGGATGCGGACAGCACACAGTGTGCTGTCCGCATCCGCATTTGCGGAGTGCGGCCCCGATCTTCGGGTCCGCAGCTCCGCAAAAGATAGAACATGTCCTATTCTTGTTCGCAACTTGAGGACAAGAATAGGCATTTCTATAGGGGTGCCGGGCGGGTGTGTTGCGGATCCGCAATTTGCGGGTCCGCAACACACCACGGACGTGTGAATGGAGCCTAAGGCTCCATTCACACGTCCGCAAATGGGTCCGCATCCGTTCCGCAATTTTACGGAACGGGTGCGGACCCATTCATTTTCTATGGGGACGGAATGGATGTGAACAGCACACAGTGTGCTGTCAGCATCCGCATTTGCGGAGCGCGGCCCCTATCTTCAGGTCTGCAGCTCCGCTAAGGCTCCATTCACACGTCCGCAACATGTTTTGCGGATACACGGAGCCGCGGATCCACAAAACACGGAAAGCGGCAATGTGCGTTCCGCATTTTGCCGGCACTAATAGAATATGCCTGTTCTTGTCCGCAATTGCGGACAAGTATAGGACATGTTCTATTTTTTTGCGGAATGGAAGTGCGGATCCGCAATTCCGTGTCCAGGCAGCACATCATGCTGCCCCATAGGAATGAATGGGTCCGCAATTCCGTTCCGCAAAATGCAGAATGAAATTGCGGACGTGTGAATGGAGCCTAAGTCATCTCCCATTTAGTTCTTTTTAGTTTTAAAAGGCCTGGACAGCTGGGTGACAACCACGACGGCTGCCATTACAGCTCCTACAGGGAATATTATCCGACCACTGGAGGCAAGCTGGGAAAGCTCTCTCCCTTTGGTATGACAAAATTTGACCACCCTCATGTAAAAACAGCTTAAGGCTGCATGACCACGAACGTTGTTTGTTTCCGTGTCCGTTCAGTTTTTTTGCGGATAGGATGCGGACCCATTAATTTCAATGGGTCCGCAAAAAACGCGGGCAGCACACCATGTGCTGTCCGCATCAGTATGTCCGCTCCGTAGCCCCGCAAACAAAATAGTGCATGTCCCATTTTTTTCTAGTTTGCGGACAAGGATAGGCATTATTAGGGTCCATTCACACATCCGCAAAATGGGTCCGCATCCACTCCGCAATTTTACGGAACGGGTGCAGACCCATTTATTTTTAATGGGGCCGGAATGTGCTGTCCGCATCTACATTTGCAGATCCGCACTTCCGCATCCGTGCTTCTGTTTCCGCAAAAAAATAGAACATGTCCTATTCTTATCCGCAATTGCGGACAAGATTTGGCATTTTCTATTATAGTGCCGGCGTTGTGCGGTCCGCAAATTGCGGAATGCACATTGCCAGTGTCCGCGTTTTGCGGACGTGTGAATGAACCTTTACAATGGATCTGCAAAAAAAACGGATGCCATACGGAACGTCATCCTTCTTTTGCGGATCCGCTTAATGTCAGTGAATTTGACCAGCATCGGCTTCATACAGCGACTTCAAATGTCATTCTGAAATCGATGGACTGTGAGTATGAGCCAAAACCTACAGAGAAGCCTGAGCGGAGGGAACACCCTTCTAATACAACCATATGGCTGATAGGGAATATGGAAAATGTTGTCTAAAGGAGACTATCCCTTTAAAAAGGAGTTGGTCGTGCATTACAACATTCAGACCCCTTTGCTCTCCTGATGTGTCAGTTTTAGAAAATACTTGTATCCCCCATGAAATACCAATTCTGGAGCATCTTTTCTTAGAATTCTGCATTGTTTTGTTCCTCTTTTATTCCTCCTTGAAATGTACAAGTAAATTGACAACTGGGTGTTACCATCCCCCTCGTCAATGGGGTGCGTATACAGTCTGCCAACACTGATTGGGCAGTATCAAAAGGTGTCGGCACACACCACAATGAAAGGGGGAATGCTAGCTGTCAGTTTATACTTACAATTCCAGGAGGTATAACAGAGGAACAGGACAATGTAGTGTTCTCAGAAAAGAGGCTGCAGTGATTGCCCTTTAGTGGGGTGATTGTCATCCGTGTTTATGGGTAAGCATATTAAAGGGGTGGTGGCATATTGCTAGTATATGCCACCACTGTCAGATAGATGTGGGTCACTTATCTCCAGAACGGGACCCCCGAGGTGAGCGGAGAGCAGACCCTCGTGTGGGGCCACCCTCCATTCATTTCTATGGCTCGGCTGCAGTATCTCTGGCAGTCCCCTAGAAGTGAATGGAGCGGTGGGTGCTCTTGTGCGGTGCGCTCTCCTTTCGCTTTTGGGGGCCCGTTCTGGAGATAGGTATGGGTCCCAGAGGTGGGAACCCCACCTATCCTAGCGATATGCCAGCAGTGTCTCGCATGAGACAACCCCTTTAAGCCATGGATGCTGCAGGACGACGTCATTGCTCCTCGGGGAGATTACGGGCGCCACAATTACGAGTCTCTCACGTCGGCCCATAACCATTAACGGCCGTGGAATGGATGCTGGAGATTTCACGCGGATCATTAACTTTTCCTATTTTATCAGCAAATCAAGGTTTCTAAATAATTACCAGCGCATGCGTGAGGTCTGAGGCCCCCGCACCGATCCGGCCGCCAGACAAGATGGCAAATGACATCTCCCATAATGCTCCAGTCAAGGCCATGATGGACACAGTCTCTAGAGATCCCGCTTTGTATATTATCTTCCCATGGAGCATAGCCACTAAGTCTCCATACACAGCAGCCCAAAACATGGGTGGATATTTGGCTCGGCTATTGTCCCTTGTCATGTCCCGAGGCTTGTAGGAAAGTCTGACTCATAGGGAGCCACTTCCAAAAGGTGGCGCTAGCGAGATGGTTCTCTTTCCCTGGGAGATACCTTTCCGCTACTGATACGTAATTGTTGAATGCAAAAGTATTCAACCACTTAAAGAGGTTATGCACCTTTGATGGGAAGGATAGACCTTCAAGGGGAAGACGACTTACCTGCTTCCCAGTGCTTGCTCCCCGCTCCTCCTTACCCTGGCATCAGCTGCTGCGCTCCCAGGAGGTCAACTTCCGATTTGATGCAGCTGCAACCAAATCGCTGGGCTGCAGCATTGACCTGCTCCCTTTGCGTCATGTCAAATGGTCACGTGACGCAAGACGGGCAGGTCACCGATGCAGCCAGTGACTGGCTGCATCGGCATCAACACAGAAGTTGACATCCCAGGAGGACATCGGAGCAGCCGAGGCCGGGGACAGAAGAAGCGTGGAGTCTGCCCAATAGGGAGGGTTTGCAAGACTGAACCCAAATGGACTAGTCGCTGCCCCCTGCACCATCAGCACACTCCTCTGCTGCTGCTGTCATCATTCCCATCATCTAATTGACTACATAGTGTTTATCCCCAACCACTGCAACATAGGCAAACCGGGAGAAGACGCTGCATCATCTCTGGGACTCCAGCTGTTGCAAAACTACAACTCTCAACATGCGCCATTCCCTTCTACAGTAATTCCGAGAGCAGCTGAGCAAATGTGCATGTTGGGAGTTGTGGAGTCACAACAGCTGGAGGTTGCCGACCCCTGAAATATGTGGTCATTGGTCAAATACATATGGGCAGACGCTGGGGAGAAGCAGCTGGTCAGACGGGCAGCACAGTGCCCTGGTATCTGCTGACTGTCTTCTTACTTGGTTGTTTCACCCTCCATTTTATGCAGCGCCGGTTTCCATGGGCAATTTTATGTGCACTGACCAAGAACCTGTACGGTGGGAGCATGACCTCTGCCGTTCACCGTGCAGCTACCTCCATTGTGTTCCACACGGCTCAATTATAGACGTGACCTTTATAGAAGAGCCATAAATGTCTCGCCTCGAGGGGAATTGATAGCTTGTTGTTAATTCTCTACTTCCAAGATGAAGTCTTTGTGTCGGTCATTGAAGGCTGCACTCAGCATATAAACAGCGTGCACTGCGAAACACTCCCCAAGTCACTGCGATGGGAGGCTGACCGCAAACCCTGACAGCGTATTATCGTGTGATCTACATAAAACCCTCAGTCACTGTGTACAGACATTACTGATCCTTTATTATACTCCAGAGCTGCACTCACTAGTCTGCTGGTGCAGTCACTGTGTACATACATTACTTATCCTTTACTGATCCTGAGTTACATTCTGTATTATACTCCAGAGCTGCACTCACTATTCTGGTGGTGCAGTCACTGTGTACATACATTACTTATCCTTTACTGATCCTGAGTTTCATCCTGTATTATAGTCCAGAGCTGCACTCACTATTCTGCTGGTGCAGTCACTGTGTACATACATTACTTATCCTTTACTGATCCTGAGTTACATCCTGTATTATACTCCAGAGCTGCACTCACTATTCTGCTGGTGCAGTCACTGTGTACATACATTACTTATCCTTTACTGATCCTGAGTTTCATCCTGTATTATAGTCCAGAGCTGCACTCACTATTCTGCTGGTGCAGTCACTGTGTACATACATTACTTATCCTGTACTGATCCTGAGTTACATTTATCCTGTACTGATCCTGAGTTACATCCTGTATTATACTCCAGAGCTGCACTCACTATTCTGCTGGTGCAGTCACACTGTACATACATTACTTATCCTGTACTGATCCTGAGTTACATCCTGTATTATACTCCAGAGCTGCACTCCCTCTTCTGCTGGTGCAGTCACACTGTACATACATTACTTATCCTGTACTGATCCTTAGTTACATCCTGTATTATACTCCAGAGCTGCACTCACTATTCTGCTGGTGCAGTCACTGTGTACATACATTACTTATCCTGCACTGATCCTGAGTTACATCCTGTATTATACTCCAGAGCTGCACTCACTATTCTGCTGGTGCAGTCACACTGTACATACATTACTTATCCTGTACTGATCCTGAGTTACATCCTGTATTATACTCCAGAGCTGCACTCACTATTCTGCTGGTGCAGTCACACTGTACATACATTACTTATCCTGTACTGATCCTTAGTTACATCCTGTATTATACTCCAGAGCTGCACTCACTATTCTGCTGGTGCAGTCACACTGTACATACATTACTTATCCTGTACTGATCCTGAGTTACATCCTGTATTATACTCCAGAGCTGCACTCACTATTCTGCTGGTGCAGTCACACTGTACATACATTACTTATCCTGTACTGATCCTTAGTTACATCCTGTATTATACTCCAGAGCTGCACTCACTATTCTGCTGGTGCAGTCACTGTGTACATACATTACTTATCCTGTACTGATCCTGAGTTACATCCTGTATTATACTCCAGAGCTGCACTCACTATTCTGCTGGTGCAGTCACTGTGTACATACATTACTTATCCTGTACTGATCCAGAGTTGCATCCTATATTATACTCCAGAGCTGCACTCACTATTCTGCTGGTGGAGTCACTCTGTAAGTACATTACATTACTTATCCTGTACTGATCCTGAGTTACATCCTGTATTATACTCCAGAGCTGCACTCACTATTCTGCTGGTGCAGTCACTGTGTACATACATTACTTATCCTGTACTGATCCTTAGTTACATCCTGTATTATACTCCAGAGCCGCACTCACTATTCTGCTGGTGCAGTCACTGTGTACATACATTACTTATCCTGTACTGATCCTGAGTTACATCCTGTATTATACTCCAGAGCTGCACTCACTATTCTGCTGGTGCAGTCACTGTGTACATACATTACTTATCCTGTACTAATCCTAAGTTACATCCTGTATTATACTCCAGAGCTGCACTCACTATTCTGCTGGTGGAGTCACTGTGTACATACATTACTTATCCTGTACTGATCCTGAGTTACATCCTGTATAATACTCCAGAGCTGCACTCACTATTCTGCTGGTGGAGTCACTGTGTACATACATTACTTATCCTGTACTAATCCTGAGTTACATCCTGTATTATACTCCAGAGCTGCACTCACTATTCTGCTGGTGCAGTCACCGTGTACATACATTACTTATCCTGTACTGATCCTTAGTTACATCCTGTATTATACTCCAGAGCTGCACTCACTATTCTGCTGGTGGAGTCACTGTGTACATACATTACTTATCCTGTACTGATCCTGAGTTACATCCTGTATTATACTCCAGAGCTGCACTCACTATTCTGCTGGTGCAGTCACTGTGTACATACATTACTTATCCTGTACTGATCCTGAGTTACATCCTGTATTATACTCCAGAGCTGCACTCACTATTCTGCTGGTGTGTACACACACTACTTATCCTGAATGTTCATAGACTGTACGTGGTACACATATATGTATTTGCCGTCGCCCGTGTATAAATTGTATCATACATGGTGTTACATGGTATCTGTATGATTACAGCCATGTTTTGTCTCCTAGCTCCCTCCCCTGAAGTGAATGGAACCCCAGTACCAGGGTCTGCAGTGCTTGCTGTCAGTGGCTGTCCCTCTCTCAGTACTGCAGCTCTGAAGCACAAACTGCTGCTCTGTGAAGAGAAATACAGCGCAAAGGCTTCATATGTGAACAGGAGGCAATTAAACCTGTCATGTGGACGCCCCCTCAGAGGCTGACAGACCCCTGCACGGGTTAATAGCGGCTCCGGTAGATTCTGTGTGGGCGACTATTACCCTGGAAACTGCCCCAGCCCCGGAGGATGGAGGACGCCGCCGGAGCCGAGGGGGAGGGGCGGGGACTGACGATGAGCATCCTTTAACCACGCCCCTGATTGACACGAGCTGAACCAATAATCCTACCTGAAGAGGAGGCTGATGCTGCCGAGCATCCTTTAGCCCCGCCCTTCTTCCGCACCTAACCAATGAGAGCAGAGCTCAGGAAGGTAGCCAGCCAATAGCTGATCAGCTCGGGGGTGTCCTTCGCCCCCCGGCTGCTTCTCCCCGCAGTGTCGCTGCAGCTGCAGCACCGGTCGGACCGGATACGTATGGAAGAGATGGAGGAGGAGCTGAAGTGTCCGGTGTGCGGCTCCTTCTACCGGGAGCCTATTATCCTGCCATGTTCCCACAGCTTGTGCCTGGCTTGTGCCCGCAACATCCTGGTGCAGACGCCGGACTCGGAGTCCCCGCAGAGCCGCCGGGCGTCGGGTCTGTCCGACTACGACTACCTGGACCTGGATAAGATGAGTCTGTACAGCGAGGCAGACAGCGGCTACGGGTCGTACGGAGGCTTCGCCAGCGCCCCCACCACCCCCTGCCAGAAATCCCCCAACGGGGTGCGGGTGTTCCCCCCGAGCATGCCCGCTCCCCACCTGCCGCACCATCACTCCTCCGGGGCGCTGCTGCCTCCCCTTCCCGCCCGCAACCAGTGCCTGACCTGCCCGCAGTGCCACCGCTCCCTCCTGCTGGACGAGCGGGGTCTGCGGGGCTTCGCTAAGAACCGGGTGCTGGAGGGGGTGATCGAGCGCTACCAGCAGAGCAAGGCGGCCGCCCTGAGGTGCCAGCTGTGCGAGAAGAGCCCCAAGGAGGCCACGGTGATGTGCGAGCAGTGCGACGTCTTCTACTGCGAGCCCTGCCGCCTGCGCTGCCACCCGCCCCGCGGGCCCCTGGCCAAGCACCGGCTGCTGCCCCCGGCCCAGGGCAGGGTGAGCCGGAGGCTGAGCCCCCGCAAGATCTCCACCTGCACCGACCACGAGCTGGAGAACCACAGCATGTACTGCGTCCAGTGCAAGATGCCGGTGTGCTACCAGTGCCTGGAGGAGGGCAAGCACGGCAGCCACGAGGTCAAGGCGCTGGGGGCCATGTGGAAGCTGCACAAGGTGAGGGGCCAAGATTGCTGGGGTGCTGTACTGCTGCTGGTCATGCCAGCGACTGGGGTGGCATCTGACGAAGAATAGCTTCTGCAGGCCATGCCAGGGAATAGGGTGGCATCTGATGAGGCATAGGTTGTGCTGGTCATGCCATGGCCTGGGGAGGCACCTGTTGTGCTGGTCATGCCAGGAATGTGGTGGCATCTGATACGGAATAAGTTGTGCAGGTCATGCCAGGGACTGGGGTGGTATCTGAGGAGGCATAGCTTCTGCTGATCATTCCAGGGACAGGGGTGGCATCTGATGAAGAATAGGTTGTGCTGGTCATGCCATGGCCTGGGGAGGCACCTGTTGTACTGGTCATGCCAGGAATGTGGTGGCATCTGATACGGAATAAGTTGTGCAGGTCATGCCAGGGACTGGGGTGGTATCTGAGGAGGCATAGCTTCTGCTGATCATTACAGGGACAGGGGTGGCAGCGGGTGAGACATAGGTTGTGCAAGTCATGCCAGGGACTGGGGTTGCAACTGATGAGGCACAAATTCTGCTGATCATGTCAAGGAGTCAGGTGGCATCTGATGAGGTTGTGTAGGCCGTGCCAGGTACTGGGGTGGCATCTGACGAGGCATGGGTTCTGGCAGGTTATTCCAGGGGCCACCTGTTGATTTGAGGTGCATGACGCCCTGTGCCCGATGCAAAACCTGAGTCACTTGATGCTATTTCTGTGCCATTCTAGTTTCAGGATTCTGCAGTGGGCCATGCCACCCTTCTCCCCTGCACCCCTCATGTCCTTGGCTGGTGGTATGGGGCAGTAACAGCTTGGCGCCCCAGTCTGACCCTCTCTGCATCCCACTAGGTCAGTCAGTGCACTGCAGCCATGACTGGCGGTAGAGATGCCAGCTCGCCTGCCATTGGCATCAGTGGCCCATGTGTTGTAGTCACATAGCTTCTCTACCAGTCTATGGGAAGGTGGGGGATGGGGGGAATGTGTCAGGGTGAGGGGTGAAGGAGGGGGGTGGGCTGCCTATTATAATGAGCCACATACCAGGCCGCTGTAATCATCTATCACCAGAAGACTTCATCAATCGGATATTAGGGAAGTGCACTGTGAGCAATTCACTGATAGAGTCACTCCGAGCAGCAATGGAGAAACCCAGGAGCCGCATCTTATCCCGTACAGTCAGCGACTGCGCGACCGCCACACCGTGCACCCCGGGACTGACGGGAGGAACAGAGGTGTGTGCATGAATAATGGGTGCTGCATAGTGAGGGGACGGGTGTAGCAGAGCCCAGAGTGTCGCCTCCTAAGGCTACTTTCACACCTGCGTTCGGGTGTCCGCTCGTGCGCACCGTTTGAAGGGGCTCACGAGCGGCCCCGAACGCATCCGTCTGGCCCCAATGCATTCTCAGTGGAGGCGGATCCACTGAGAATGCATCCGCCTGCCAGCGTTCAGCCTCCGCTCCGCTCAGTGAGCGGACACCTGAACGCTGCTTGCAGTGTTCTGGTGTCCGCCTGGCCGTGCGGAGGCGAGCGGATCCGTCCACACTTACAATGTAAGTCAATGGGGACGGATCCGCTTGAAGATGACACAATATGGCTCAATCTTCAAGCGGATCCGTTCGCCATTGACTTTCAATGTAAAGTCTGAACGGCTCCGCTCAGGCTACTTTCACACTTAGAAAATTTTCTAAGTTTTAATGCAGACGCATCCGTTCTGAACGGATGCGAACGTCTGCATTATCGGAGCGGATCCGTCTGATGAAACATCAGACGGATCCGCTCCGAACGCTAGTGTGAAAGTAGCCTAATTCTGTAGATTTACCTGAAGTCCTACAGAAGTATCTACCTATCATCTATCTATTATCTATATCTCTCTCATACCTATCTATCCATCTCTATTTCTGTCTATCCATTGGGGGTATACAGGGACAGGTCCTGTAATAACCTCAGCCGCCCTCGTCTCTGCGCGCTCCCGGCGGTATACTCGTTCTCGTTCCTGCGCGCTCCCGGCGGTATACTCGTTCTCGTTCCTGCACACTCCCGGCGGTATACTCTCTCCTGGATCGGGGGTGACATCTGGCCTCCAGTATACGGGATTTGGATGAGTGACAGGATTAATTCGCTGTGTTCCTCTCTCCCTGTCACTGTCCCTATGGCTGACACATCCCCAGCCCCTCCAGCGCAGCGCGGGCAGCCCCTCACACCAGCCGCTGCGCTGTCATCCGTCATCCTGTGCCATGGCCGCCTTAATCACAGCCGGGGGAAGGGGACAACGTATTACAGAGCGCTCACATGAATCAGCCGGTCGCCCTCTAAGCCCCGTCTGATCAGTGGCTGCGGGGGGTGCTCGAGAGCCTATCAGATATTCAGTCCTGCTGTCCGCCCTGCCTGGAGCTGCGGGGAAATACATCTCTAGGTGATAATTGAAATTCACCGCCCCCCCGGGGGTCGCTCTGGATCGGTCTTGTTGTCAGTAATTGCGTTTTACGTTGTGGCAAGTTGGTTGCTTGCAGTGCACACAGTGTAACACATGCAATGTAGTAGAGCTGAGTTTGTAGTAGTGAATTTGCAAGTATTTTTTGTGAGGTATGACCATCTCAGCTCTGCTACATCTCAATAATATCTTGCAGCAGTGCATCGCACTTCTCCTAATGGCTGCCAGTATTCACTCTGTCAGATTGTCAGGTGTTATTGTGCACAGAGAGTAGCAGAGATGAGTTTGTTATTTAGCATGGTGTTACGTAGGAATTGCAGCTAAAAAAGCACACAAACAGTAGAGCTCTTAGAAAATGAAATAACACACTCAGCCCTGCTACATCTGTCTGCAGACAATGTAATTTTTAATAGATTATCACTGCTGTCTCAGAGATGTTGCACAGGGTTGGGGGTGTGTAGCAGAGTCCAGTATGTAACCCAAAAATATTAGAGGGGCACCTGCAGAGTTACCGCAGTGCAGAGCGATGTAGCAGAGTTCTGTGGCTAATGACTAGGACATATTGCACATAGAGAGAGCCCTATGTAGTATCTTCCACCCACCTACCAATGAGGGGCAATTAAAAAATATATATTGCCCCATGTATGTTTCTCCTTCCCCATAGGTAACTGTATGGAGGTAGCAGTGACAACCCAGCAACATGGGTCCTACAAGTGTTGTCACTGTATTTAAAGGGGACTTGTCACTAAGACCTCTTCACACTGACATAGAGGGCGCTATTGCACCCACTAATCAGCCCCCCACAGTGTCAGCCAGGAACACGCTCACTCTCCCAGGACAGGGTCATTTCTCGTTAGTATGTCCTCTTGGAGGTACTGGTTCTCCTGGTGCAGATCCAGCAATGGTTCCTGGGAGAACTATGCAAATTAGCTCTCCTCCAGAAGGAAGAAACTTTCTGTCTAGTGCCACATGTAGGTACTTCACAGTAAGTCAGTGCCCAACCCATTATAGGGTTTCCTGGATTTACATCCTCAGGACAGGTCATCGATATCAGATCGGTGAGGGCTGATCAGCAATGGCGCTTTTCACTTGAATGGGACTAAGCTGCTCCTAGGTCATGTGATATGTTTGCACAGTAGATCGACGGGCGTGCCAGGAGTTGGACCCTGTCAATCTCTGAGTATAGGCCATTAATTTACAAAATCCCTGAGGACCCCTTCAAAGAGCCTTGACACCTAACTAGGGATGAACCAAACCAGACATAAACTGTAATTAGGAAGTTCTTTCCACTCCCCTGGATTATTAGTGGTATGGTCCAGACTCTGGGAGAGCTTAATCGAAGAAGTGTATCTCAAAGTTTGTGGCTCCCAGTGGTTTAGCCTCTGAAGTTTGACCCACAAGAAGGTCTCTATACAGACCTGGGTTGTCATATTTGATGCCTAGCCATTCACTGGGACACTTAGGAGTCAAGTTGTTGCCTTGTGGAGAACCTATATGTCGATCTACTGGTACTTTAAAGGAGTTCCATCAGGACAGTACCTTTCATTTGGGACATTATAGAAAGACCCCCTCTGTTAGTCAGAGCTGAGAAGACCTTGTTGCATGGCCGTCCATGAATTTCACTTTGCTCAATTGAAGCTTGTTCCTCTTTGATCAGCACAGTGTTCGGATTTGTTCTGATAGGACAACTTTTCCAAGTGGTTATAAGCACACGTTCTCCTCCGATTGAATAAGTTAGTATGGAGGTAGGTACTGATCAAGATTAGACTGGTTTACATTGCAGCATGGTGATGGGTGCACTGGTTCCCCGTAGACAGGTCATGTAAGGGCATCAGAATCTCAGGATCAAGGGTCATGTAATTGTATTGAGAACCTAACTAAGTCTTGATCCAAGATCCGACATCATCCTTGTAGATTTCAGTGGAAGACAAACATGGAATAAGCAGAGTACAACCTGTAATCCTAGACACTATGAACCAAGAAGGCAATGAGTACAAAGATCCTTCGTGGGTTGGCAAGGTATAACTTTCAAATTTTACATTCATTTCCAACACTTGAGAGAACTACAATCAGTTTGGGCAACTCCACCAATGGTGGACCACACCAAAGGAAGGTTAGGCTTATCTGAACTCCAACTGTTCCTCCACCCAACATATATTCACTAGAATGATTCCCTTAGGTTTGTTGGGTGCCATCTGTAGACTTTAGAGGAAGAAGAATCATCTCGGGCTGTTGGTTTGAGCCAGCAAAATTTCGGTGTTACACTGTCGAGAAATCGGAACATCTAAGGCCTTGTTCACATTTCCGTTTTTCATGGACGTGTGGTATCTGCATTTTCCACAGACAGCACAAATACCCAGTGATTTTAATTTGTCTACTCACACTTCAGTGGTTTTTTGCTGACTGTGGGTTAGTGGAAAAATCACGGAGACATGCACTACTTGTGGACTGAACACGCCCACTGAAGTCTGCGTGTCCGTGAAAACCACTGACACCACACAAATGGCATCCGTATTCTGTCAGTGTTTCACAGACCATTGGTAGAAGATGCTTTCAGAAATAAATTTTTAGCTGAGAACTGACTGTGGAATAGGGATGAAACACAGAGGGAAAAAACGGAGAATCGAACAAACACGGATTCTTCACAAACATCGTCATTGATGAAACATGGATGGACATGGAAATCTGAATGAGGCCTCAGTTTTTGGCAACAGTTTCTGGAAGGATCTATCTTGTTTCCATGATAATGTCCAGGGCAACCTCACTAATCTTACTAGAGTTCTTACCGTTAGAGATCTAACCTCATTAATCTCACAACAGGTCCAACCTCACTAAAGGTCTACACTCATTTATCTCACTATGGGTTCCACTTCAATAACCTCAGTAGGGGTCAAACGTCTCCAAACTGACTGGAGGTTCAGCTTCACTAACCTCACTAGATGTCCAGCTTTACCTACCTCACCAGAAGTCCAATTTCAGTAGCCTCACTAGAGGTCTAACCTCACCAACCTAACTTACTTCACTAGAGGTCTAAACTCATTAATCTCATTAGAGGTCCAACCTTGATGTTTGGCTGTACAGATACTTCCACCCTTTATCCCTTGTTTCCTCCAACCAATGAATTCCTTCTATAACATTGATTTTTTTAGGTAGGTTATACTTCAGAGCTGCATTCACAACTCTGCAGGCTGCAAAGCAGAAATTCGTAACATATCTAGAGATTTGATGATGCCCCCGCTGCCGTTGTAGAGGAGAAGAGAGAGATTGCACTAAATGACACTCCGTGGAGTGCGTCGCTGCCAGTCTAGAGGGGGCTAATTGCCCGAACCCCTGATCAATGTGAAATAACTAACTAGACCCGCGCTGACTTTCTGGTGCTATGTGATAATGTGATGTTGCAGAGAATGCAAACTTCACAAGGATGGTAGCGAGTCTTCAATCTTCAGTTTCCTCTGCTAGCGCGTGCGGTCCCGGGCGGTGACACATGTGCGCGAGGGAAACCACGCTGGTAATCCTAGGGAGCGAGACTTCGTGTGACGTCACACTGGGTACGTGTGCCTCCGTGGACCACAATTTCCTCCGACGTGTTTCGGAACTGACGAATACCTTCCTCAGGGAGATCCCTGTATTACATCCTAATACAAGATGTTACTCAGGATCAGTACAAGATAAGTAATGTATGTACACAGTGACTGCACCAGCAGAATAGTGAGTGCAGCTCTGGAGTATAATACAGGATGTAACTCAGGATAAGTAATGTATGTACACAGTGACTGCACCAGCAGAATAGTGAGTGCAGCTCTCGAGTATAATACAGGATGTAACTCAGAATCAGTACAGGATAAGTAATGTAATGTATGTACACAGTGACTACACCAGCAGAATAGTGAGTGCAGCTCTGGAGTATAATACAGGATATAACTCAGGATCAGTACAGGATAAGTAATGTATGTACACAGTGACTGCACCAGCAGAATAGTGAGTGCAGCTCTGGAGTATAATACAGGATGTAACTCAGGATCAGTACAGGAAAAGTAATGTATGTAGACAGTGACTGCACCAGCAGAATAGTGAGTGCAGCTCTGGAGTATAATACAGGATGTAACTCAGGATCAGTACAGGATAAGTAATGTATGTACACAGTGACTCCACCAGCAGAATAGTGAGTGCAGCTCTGGAGTATAATACAGGATGTAACTCAGGATCAGTACAGGATAAGTAATGTATGTACACAGTGACTGCACCAGCAGAATAGTGAGTGCAGCTCTGGAGTATAATACAGGATGTACCTCAGGATCAGTACAGGAAAAGTAATGTATGTAGACAGTGACTGCACCAGCAGAATAGTGAGTGCAGCTCTGGAATATAATACAGGATGTAACTCAGGATCAGTACAGGATAAGTAATGTATGTACACAGTGACTCCACCAGCAGAATAGTGAGTGCAGCTCTGGAGTATAATACATGATGTAACTCAGGATCAGTACAGGATAAGTAATGTATGTACACAGTGACTGCACCAGCAGAATAGTGAGTGCAGCTCTGGAGTATAATACAGGATGTAACTCAAGATCAGTACAGGATAAGTAATGTATGTAGACAGTGACTGCACCAGCAGAATAGTGAGTGCAGCTCTGGGGTATAATACAGGATGTAACACAGGATCAGTACAGGATAAGTAATGTATGTACAGAGTGACTCCACCAGCAGAATAGTGAGTGCAGCTCTGGAGGATAATACAGGATGTAACTCAGGATCAGTACAGGATAAGTAATGTATGTCCACAGTGATTGCACCAGCAGAATAGTGAGTGCAGCTCTGGAGTATAATACAGGATGTAACTCAGGATCAGTACAGGATAAGTAATGTAATGTATGTACACAGTGACTGCACCAGCAGAATAGTGAGTGCAGCTCTGGAGTATAATACAGGATGTAACTAAATGATTTTCCTATTCCATGACGTAAAGTCATAGTTTTATTAAAGACACGGAGGCGAGTATTGCTTTCTCCTTCTTTACTTTTCCACCAATAGCAGCAAAGGAGAAATTTACATAATCATAACAATAAAGGCCCCTCCCCTGACAGATCCTATAATAAGCAGTGTCCTCTTCAGTAACTTCCTCTTTCTTTGTATCCGCGACGCCAACCGCATAACCGTAACTGGAACCATAACCGGAAACTGGAACTGGACCCGAAAACGACAACCATTCTGGTCCATCAAACTGTAGAATTTACGCCAACTTGGCTAACACCTCAGGAAACCTGGAACAATGTAGAATTCCATACGCTGTTGAAACTTCAACCTGAAACAGAGTAAATAATATAGCCAGTGTAAGGATCAGGCAGAAACTGAACAAGATCGACCCTGGAAACGGTCGTACACCGTAAGGTCGCTGATAAACAGAACCATAAATATTCAGTAATATAAATATAAATAAATAACAATAAAAGACAATGTAAACAGTCCAATAATAATCACACAGTAAAAGGGCGGGCAGGAGAAACCCAGGGCGGGCAATACTCGCCTCCGTGTCTTTAATAAAACTATGACTTTACGTCATGGAATAGGAAAATCATTTAGTTTTACAGCAAGACACGGAGGCTTCATATTGCAAGTTCAAAGCTGATCAATAATAGATGAAAAAACATGAGGGGGCGGACGAAAATAAAATTCTCTAAACGTCGTGGCCCTAGACCAGTCAGCCAGACGCAGAATGTCCTCCAACCGAGCCCCCGAAACAGCCAGGGCAGTGGCAGCCGCGCCCCTGGCCGAGTGAGCGGTAAAGACCGCCATATCAATCCCAGAAAGGGACATGACCCACTTCATCCAACGCGCCAAAGTGGGACTAGTCACCGGGCCAAAAGGATGGCGAATAGAGAGGAACAGTTGTGGGATGTCCGCAGAGCGGTGAGTCCGAGTGCGCAACTCATATTCCCGCAAGCAGGCTACCGGACAGAGCGCCGGAGAAGACGGGAAACAGGGATAAGACACAGACCGAATATTGGTCTTGGTGCGCCGCGTAATGTTAAATGTGACGCCCTCGGGAGTAAAGGACCTCGCATCATGATCCAGAGCCCTGACATCGGAAACCCTCTTACAGGAAATCAGGCAAAAGAGGGTCAGCAACTTGGCTGAAATCTGACGGAGGGAAAGAGCCGCGTTTTCAGGCCACGCAGAGAGGAAAGAAAGGACCAGGGAAACATCCCACGTAGTGGTGAAGCGAGGCCGAGCCAAGCGTGAGCCACGTAGTAGGCGTGACACCGAAGGGTGTTGACCCGCCGGAACACCATCAAAACCCTGATGAGTAGAAGAAATCGCTGAACGGAACAAATTAATGGTCCGATAAGCTTTTCCTGCTTCAAAAAGAGACGTAAGGAATTGTAATAAATGGGTCACAGGCGCCGAAACGGGATCCAGGTCCCGTTCCACGCACCAGCTAACCCAAGATCCCCAAGCTGCCCGGTAAGACTTTCGGGTGCCGGGAGCCCAAGCGTTGTCCAGGAGGCGTCTAGTTGCCTTCGAAATTCCCTCGACCTCTCCGGGAGTCCTGAGATTCTGCACGCCAGAAGTTGAAGGGATCCGTCGACCAGCAGGGGATGTGGAGCACCCAGAGGGTCCTGGAGGAGATCCGTCCGATCCGGAAGGAGGAGAGGTACATCCACCAGGAGTTCCAGGAGGATCGGGTACCAGGCTTGAGTCCCCCAGAAGGGGATCACCACCACCAATTCCGCATCCTGACGACAAGTCTGTAGCAACATTCTCGGGATCATGGCAAAAGGTGGAAACGCGTAATGTAGGGCTGACGACCAGTCCTGAAGAAACGCGTCCACCGCCTCCGCCTACGGATCCGGGCGCCAGCTGAAGAACCTGGGCAGGTGAGTATTGAGCCGTGACGCAAAGAGGTCTATGGCGCAAGGACCCCAGGTGTCCGAGATCGTGGAGAACATCTCCGGTGCGAGCCTCCAGTCGCTGCCGTCCGTGAAGCATCTGGAACTCCGATCCGCTCGGTAGTTGTGTAGACCCGGAAGGTACTCCGCTTGTATCATGATGTCCCTGGAAAGACAGTAGGACCAGAACTCTTTCGCGAGTCGGGCTAAGGTAGCCGATTGGGTGCCTCCCAGGTGATTGACATAGCGGACCGCTGACACATTGTCCATGCGTAATCGGATGCATGCGTGTGCGATGCCATTGGTAAAACTCCGGATGGCAAACGAGCCCGCCAGGAGTTCCAGAGCGTTGATGTGAAGTTGGGTCTCGGCCTCCGACCATCGACCCCCTTGTGGAAATACCCTTGCAGTGGGCACCCCAGCCTTGGAGACTCGCGTCCGACTCCACCGTGAATTCTGGTTGAAATCCGAAGATTGCTCTGCCGTTCCAGGCTTCCAAGTTGCATATCCACCAACGAAGTTCCTCCCGCGCTTCCTGGTCCAGAACCACCGCGTCCGCGAACGAGGCCCCGGCACGAAGGTGGGCGATCTTCAGGCGCTGTAGGGCCCGATAATGGAGAGGAGCGGGGAACACCGCCTGGATAGAGGAGGCCAGCAGGCCAATGATGCGAGCCAGGTGGCGTAGGGATAGGGAGGTAGCTGAGAGAGCATGTCTCAACTCCTTGCGTATCGTCCGCAACTTCTCTGACGGAAGACTGAGAGATTCCGCAACAGAGTCCACCGTGAAGCCCAGGAACTCCATCCGACGAGACGGCGTGAGGCAGGACTTCTCGGGGTTCAGCAGAAAGCCAAGAGCCGTAAGGAGGTTCGAGGTCCACTGAAGCTGTTGTAGCAGCGTCGACTGACATTGATGCATAATGAGGATGTCGTCTAGATAGATGACTAGACGCACACCCCGACTCCGTAACCCGGCCATGACCGGGCGCAGAAGCTTGGTAAAGCACCAAGGCGCCGAAGAAAGGCCGAACGGAAGGCAAGTGAAGCGCCACACTTTGCCCCTCCACAGGAAACGCAGGAGATCCCTGGACGAGGAGGCAATTGGGACCGTCAGATGGGCATCTTTGAGGTCCAGATTCACCATCCAGTCCCCCGGAATCAGCAAGTCCCGAAGGAGGTGAATTCCCTCCATCTTGAAGTGGCGATATCGTACCACAGAGTTCAGGGCACAGAGATTTATCACCGGACGCATTTGTCCACCCTTTTTCTGCACTAGAAAAATGTTGCTGAGTACACCCCCTTGAGTATGAGGGGCCCTTTCTATCGCCCTTTTTTGAAAAAGGGAATACAGTTCTAAATCCACGAGCTCCCTGGCTGGTCGCGCCAGAGGAAGTGGTGGGGGTGAAGGGATAAGATTTGGTGGAACCCCTGCACAGTGGTCAGCACCCATGGGTCTGATGTAATGCTGGACCAAACGTGGGAACAAAGACGGAGTCTGCCCCCGACACAAGGAACCAAAGAAGTCCCCACTGGGGAAAGACTTACCGAAGGATTTTCGGAAATTCGGATTCCTTCTAACGGACCTTGAACTCCATTGGCCGCCTCTGGCCGGGAAGAATGGAGGAGGATTCCTTTGGTCCTGGAAGGGTGGTCTTTGGGTGAAGAAGCCTCTGCCCGAGTTGCGGGCCTGGAAACTTGAACGGCCGGACAGACGGCCCCTACTACTGCCGGCCCTAGTGGAGACCCGTCCCTGAAAAACCCTACGCATAGAGGACTGGGCCTTGTCCAGGGCAGTAAATGCTCCCACATATCTGCTGAGGTCCTTGATAAAGGAATCCCCGAAAAGCAGACCCTGTGCATCCTTCCCTGCCTCAGTAAGTGCCAGGTTGGCCAATTTAGGATCTATTTTGAATAGTATAACTTTACGCCGTTCAATGGCCAGGGAGGAGTTGGTGCTGCCCGCAATACAAATGGCTCTCTGTATCCAGCCAGTAAGCTCCTCCGGATCTATCGGAGAGCCGTCCGCTCTGGCCGATTCGGCCATTTCAAAAATTTTGGCAAGGGGGCCAAAAATGTCAAGGAGCTTGTCCTGGCAGCTCTTAATTGCCGAATCCAACCCCTTACGGGGGTTCCAGACGGATTTCGCCAAGAACTGTGTAATCTTGGGATCAACTGCCGGCGTTTCACAGACCTTGTTGGGGATCAATGGTCTGGGGCACTCAGATCGGAGCTTGCTGCGCGCCTCTTTGCTAAGAGGACGGCGCACCCAATGCTCTAAATAATCGCTCACAGCTATTCATGCCACTCCGCTGACCTAGGGTGGTGGAGGGCATCAGGGTCGAATAAGGGGGTGCCAGAGGGATTTCCACGTGCGCGCCCTTTCTGCCTGGCGCGGTAAGGCTCTTTTGCGTGATCTATGCACGCTATCATGGGTGGCTGAAATCACACCAGTCAGGTTCTCCTGTATATTAGGAGTATCATAAACGGCAGGCTGCGGATGAGGTATAGCAGGCGTCTGACTAGAGGGGCCAGGGGCATGGGCAGACAAAGCCTGGGAGATGGTCTGGGATATCATGGATGACATGGATCCCATAGCTTCAATTATTGCGCTGGAGACTGAGCGCTGCAACTCCAGGGCCTGTGCATTCATCTCAGACCTTCTGGGCTCCCCAGATGGAGGAGGGGTAGGCCCAGATGGGGATCGGTCGGATGACATGCTAGGTCTATTCAGATAATAATGATAAATAATAAATCAGGTCTACAGCTGCAGGTAACCTAAGGGGGAGCTAAACTGGCAAGTGCTAGCCTAACAACCCCCCAACTAACCAAAACGAGGGGTTAATCACCCCAGGAGCCGCAGAGAAGGAGCCGAGACCGTCTGGTGTAGATGCAGTGCCGAAATCCCGCGAGAACACGTGCGGGAGCTCCCAAAATGGCCGCCGAGATCTCACGACCCGCGGGAAATAAGCAGAGCCGGCGCCGGAGAGAGATGGTGAACGGGGCACCAAGGAGAAGAGAGAAAAGAGTGGAGGAACACCTCCGGACGTCGGAGCGGGCCGCAGGTAACGGACAGAATAAGGGTGGGAATCGGAAGCCACAAAATCGCAAACGGAAAATAATACAGGGAAAAACAAAACTGGTAACAATAAGAAAAAGGGAGAACCCCCAAGCAAGGGAAAGGGGCCTAGAATGAATCCATAAGATATGAAGGCCTAGAAACAATATACAAATATATATAAGGGGAATAAACTCAATTAAGAGACACAGTCTGACATACAGCAGTCTGAGCAAGCAGAAGCTCCGAGCTTAACCCTTAAATCACAGCAATCATGCCACAAAAATATACTGAAATAGATGTTACTTATCTTGGTGGAAGCAGCAAAGAAAGAGGAAGTTACTGAAGAGGACACTGCTTATTATAGGATCTGTCAGGGGAGGGGCCTTTATTGTTATGATTATGTAAATTTCTCCTTTGCTGCTATTGGTGGAAAAGTAAAGAAGGAGAAAGCAATATGAAGCCTCCGTGTCTTGCTGTAAAACTCAGGATCAGTACAGGATAAGTAATGTGTGTACACAGTGACTGCACCAGCAGAATAGTGAGTGCAGCTCTGGAGTATAATACAGGATGTAACTCAGAATCAGTACAGGATAAGTAATGTAATGTATGTACACAGTGACTGCACCAGCAGAATAGTGAGTGCAGCTCTGGAGTATAATACAGGATGTAACTCAGGATCAGTACAGGATAAGTAATGTAATGTATGTACACAGTGACTGCACCAGCAGAATAGTGAGTGCAGCTCTGGAGTATAATACAGGATGTAACTCAGGATCAGTACAGGATAAGTAATGTATGTACACAGTGACTGCACCAGCAGAATAGTGAGTGCAGCTCTGGAGTATAATACAGGATGTACCTCAGGATCAGTACAGGAAAAGTAATGTATGTACACAGTGACTGCACCAGCAGAATAGTGAGTGCAGCTCTGGAGTATAATACAGGATGTAACTCAGGATCAGTACAGGATAAGTAATGTATGTACACAGTGACTCCACCAGCAGAATAGTGAGTGCAGCTCTGGAGTATAATACATGATGTAACTCAGGATCAGTACAGGATAAGTAATGTATGTAGACAGTGACTGCACCAGCAGAATAGTGAGTGCAGCTCTGGAGTATAATACAGGATGTAACTCAAGATCAGTACAGGATAAGTAATGTATGTACACAGTGACTCCACCAGCAGAATAGTGAGTGCAGCTCTGGGGTATAATACAGGATGTAACACAGGATCAGTACAGGATAAGTAATGTATGTACACAGTGACTGCACCAGCAGAATAGTGAGTGCAGCTCTGGAGTATAATACAGGATGTAACTCAAGATCAGTACAGGATAAGTAATGTATGTAGACAGTGACTGCACCAGCATAATAGTGAGTGCAGCTCTGGGGTATAATACAGGATGTAACACAGGATCAGTACAGGATAAGTAATGTATGTACAGAGTGACTCCACCAGCAGAATAGTGAGTGCAGCTCTGGAGGATAATACAGGATGTAACTCAGGATCAGTACAGGATAAGTAATGTATGTCCACAGTGACTGCACCAGCAGAATAGTGAGTGCAGCTCTGGAGTATAATACAGCATGTAACTCAGGATCAGTACAGGATAAGTAATGTATGTACACAGTGACTGCACCAGCAGAATAGTGAGTGCAGCTCTGGAGTATAATACAGGATGTAACTCAGGATCAGTACAGGATAAGTAATGTAATGTATGTACACAGTGACTGCACCAGCAGAATAGTGAGTGCAGCTCTGGAGTATAATACAGGATGTAACTCAGGATCAGTACAGGATAAGTAATGTGTGTACACAGTGACTGCACCAGCAGAATAGTGAGTGCAATTCTGGAGTATAATACAGAATGTAACTCAGAATCAGTACAGGATAAGTAATGTAATGTATGTACACAGTGACTGCACCAGCAGAATAGTGAGTGCAGCTCTGGAGTATAATACAGGATGTAACTCAGAATCAGTACAGGATAAGTAATGTAATGTATGTACACAGTGACTGCACCAGCAGAATAGTGAGTGCAGCTCTGGAGTATAATACAGGATGTAACTCAGGATCAGTACAGGATAAGTAATGTAATGTATGTACACAGTGACTGCACCAGCAGAATAGTGAGTGCAGCTCTGGAGTATAATACAGGATGTAACTCAGGATCAGTACAGGATAAGTAATGTAATGTATGTACACAGTGACTGCACCAGCAGAATAGTGAGTGCAGCTCTGGAGTATAATACAGGATGTAACTCAGGATCAGTACAGGATAAGTAATGTGTGTACACAGTGACTGCACCAGCAGAATAGTGAGTGCAGCTCTGGAGTATAATACAGGATGTAACTCAGGATCAGTACAGGATAAGTAATGTATGTATGTACACAGTGACTGCACCAGCAGAATAGTGAGTGCAGCTCTGGAGTATAATACAGGATGTAACTAAGGATCAGTAGAGGATAAGTAATGTATGTACACAGTGACTGCACCAGCAGAATAGTGAGCGCAGCTCTGGAGTATAATACAGGATGTAACTCAGGATCAGTACAGGATAAGTAATGTATGTACACAGTGACTGCACCAGCAGAATAGTGAGCGCAGCTCTGGAGTATAATACAGGATGTAACTCAGGATCAGTACAGGATAAGTAATGTATGTACACAGTGACTCCACCAGCAGAATAGTGAGTGCAGCTCTGGAGTATAATACAGGATGTAACTCAGTATCAGTACAGGATAAGTAATGTAATGTACCGTATGTACAAAGTGACTGCACCAGCAGAATAGTGAGTGCAGCTCTGGAGTAAAATACAGTTCAGTTATTTGATCAGTTATTTCTGTCAGTTAGGGCTCAAGCACACAAACGTTTTTTGCGTTGCGTATACGGGCCGTATTTTGATTCCGTATACGGAACCATTCATTTCAATGGGTCCGCAAAAGACTCTGTGTACTGTCCGCATCCGTTGCTCCGTTCCGTGGCCCCGCAAAAATTGACGTTTTGCGGACAAGAATAGGCATTTCTAAAATGGGCCTCCTATTCCGTTCCGCAAATTGCAGAAGGCACACGGGCGGCATCCGTTTTTTGCAAAAAAAAAAAGCACGGTCATGTACATGAGCCCTAATTGTGAGCCAAAACCAGTAGTGAAGCCTACACAGAAATGCGGTATAATGGAAAGATTTTAATATATGCAAATGAGCCTCTAGGAGCAAAAGGGGCGTTACCGTTGCACCTAGAGGCTCTGCTCTCTCTGCAACTGCCGCGCCCTTTGCACTGTGATTGACTTTAGGATAAGTCAGGGCCAGGAGACATCATGTTAACACTGCCTGGTCCTGTCAATCAAAGTCCGGGGGGCACAGCAGTTGCAGAGAGAGCAGAGCCTCTAGGTGTAACGGTAACGCCCCCGTTGTTCCTAGAGGTTCATTTGCATATCTTAAAACTAACCTGTTACAAGCGCACATGTAACAGGTCAGCCAGTGTCATAGGTACAAATCTGCCGACACATGCCCTTTAATATTTTATACAAATTATAGGTAGGTGCCTTTTGGCGGTAGGCGTGCCCTTTGTTTTACATAAGCCCTGCCTACAAAATGGCTGACCCCATAGTGAAGGGGAACATATGCCCTTGTATCCATTTTACCTAGAGAAACATCAGTGAGCGGCGCCTCTGATATCACTGATTGTGAATGAGGTCACTGTGCCGGCCCGGGGGCGAGTCATTTAGGAACAGGAGTGTGAGCAGCGGGACCGCAGCCACGGAGGCTCATCAAGCTCCATAGAGGCCGTGTCTGCTGTGTGAGGGAATCGGGGCAGAAATGATGTAGATGCAGACGGACGGCTGAACACCCGATCAGGTTCACAAATAAAGCAATTCCATTCTCCAGGGTCAGCAAATGGCGCGTTAAGATAGATGAGCCCATCCCCCACCCGGCACTGATCAGGATCCAGAGCCGCACATGCATCGGACATTTATACGCTTTATGTTCCTGCATCCAAAGCCTCATTGATGCAGCCATTAGATTGATGGACGGAGGCTGTTACTGCCGGATTGCCTGGTTATGACTCCCCCCCCACCCATTACCTAGAGTCCTGAGCCAAATCCAGCTCAACTCTAAGCCTAATAGACCCAGTGGAAGCTCATTGATTTCAATATGGAGAAGCGTGGGTGGGGCTGTATTATTGAGCTCCAGAGCAGGCACTCTCGGCACGGACACCTTCTCCTCCTCCATCAGTTATTTCCAATAAGCGGGGTTCCACCGCTCTCTGGACTATCAGTCATATGCCGTGCCTGGTATTGCAGCTCAGCACCATTGACGTATTCGCACCGCAGTACCGGACACAACGTGTGGATAGGAAGGAACTGGCCCACATTTACCAGTGTCGGAGCACCTACATACCGACCTAAACTGTGCCAATGTAAAAGGCAGTGGGTGTGGACTCACTGTGCCGACTGACTTTGGGCTAAAACTAAGGGCGTTGTTCTGGCAGTTTCCTGCTATTCACCCTTTGAACCCCTGTACAGGTATCTAGACTTCACTGCAGGGGAATAACCAGGCCGCTACCTCCTGGAGTAGTTGACTGCCGATCCACGGGGTCAGGCAAAGCACCAAAGTGATCAGGCAATACTCATAGTCAGGAAAGAAACCGAGGGTAAAGCGTGGTTCGTGCATATCCAAAAAAGGTCTAAGGTCGAGGAAGGCGACAATCAGGCAAAACAGTGAACAAGCAAAGGTTAGGACAGCAGACGGTGAGCAAAATAAGTCAGGCAGGAACTCGGTAAACTTATTCTTGTACATAGGAGGCAGTATTATAGTAGTTATATTCCTGTACATAGGAGCAGTATTATAGTAGTTATATTCCTGTACATAGGAGCAGTATTATAGTAGGTATATTCTTGTACATAGGAGCAGTATTATAATAGTTATATTCTTGTACATAGGAGGCAGTATTATAGTAGTTATATTCTTGTACATAGGAGCAGTATTATAGTAGTTATATTCTTGTACATAGGAGCAGTATTATAGTAGTTATATTCCTGTACATAGGAGCAGTATTATAGTAGTTATATTCTTGTACATAGCAGCAGTATTATAGTAGTTATATTCTTGTACATAGGAGCAGTATTATAGCAGTTATATTCCTATACATAGGAGCAGTATTATAGTAGTTATATTCTTGTACATAGGAGCAGTATTATAGTAGTTATATTCTTGTACATAGGAGCAGTATTATAGTAGTTATATTCTTGTACATAGGAGCAGTATTATAGTAGTTATATTCTTGTACATAGGAGCAGTATTATAGTAGGTATATTCTTGTACATAGGAGCAGTATTATAGTAGTTATCTTCTTGTACATAGGAGCAGTATTATAGTAGTTATCTTCTTGTACATAGGAGCAGTATTATAGTATGTATATTCTTGTACATAGGAGCAGTATTATAGTAGTTATCTTCTTGTACATAGGAGCAGTATTATAGTTGTTATATTCTTGTACATAGGAGCAGTATAATAGTAGTTATATTCTTGTACATAGGAGCAGTATTATAGTAGGTATATTCTTGTACATAGGAGCAGTATTATAGTAGTTATATTCTTGTACATAGGAGCAGTATTATAGTAGTTATATTCTTGTACATAGGAGCAGTATTATAGTAGTTATATTCTTGTACATAGGAGCAGTATAATAGTAGTTATATTCTTGTACATAGGAGCAGTATTATAGTAGTTATATTCTTGTACATAGGAGGCAGTATTATAGTAGTTATATTCTTGTATATAGGAGGCAGTATTATAGTAGTTATATTCTTGTACATAGGAGCAGTATTATAGTAGTTATATTCCTGTACATAGGATGCAGTATTATAGTAGTTATATTCTTGTACATAGGAGGCAGTATTATAGTAGTTATATTCTTGTACATAGGAGCAGTATTATAGTAGTTATATTCTTGTACATAGGAGCAGTATTATAGTAGTTATATTCTTGTACATAGGAGCAGTATTATAGTAGTTATATTCTTGTACATAGGAGGCAGTATTATAGTAGTTATATTCTTGTACATAGAGGGCAGTATTATAGTAGTTATATTCTTATACATAGGAGGCAGTATTATAGTAGTTATATTCTTGTACATAGGAGCAGTATTATAGTAGTTATATTCTTGTACATAGGAGGCAGTATTATAGTAGTTATATTCCTGTACATAGAAGCAGTATTATAGTAGTTATATTCTTGTACATAGGAGCAGTATTATAGTAGTTATATTCTTGTACATAGGAGGCAGTATTATAGTAGTTATATTCTTGTACATAGGAGGCAGTATTATAGTAGTTATATTCCTGTACATAGAAGCAGTATTATAGTAGTTATATTCTTGTACATAGGAGGCAGTATTATAGCAGTTATATTCTTGTACATAGGAGCAGTATTATAGTAGTTATATTCTTGTACATAGGAACAGTATTATAGTAGTTATATTCTTGTACATAGGAGCAGTATTATAGTAGTTATATTATTGTAGATAGGAACAGTATTATATTAATTACTTCCATGTTATTTTAATTTCCAGTTAAATTAAAACATTTTGTAATATATTATGTTTTGTGACTTTTACTGTTGGCATGAATTTGACTGTTTACAGATCTTGTAATTGTCTGAAGACTTTCCAAGAGTCTACAACTTTCCAGATTGTTTATAGGGCTTACTGAATGCAGCAGATGGCGATGAGACGTCCTCCTCTTCATTCCTGTACCCTAGCAACGTGAACCTAAGAGAGGAGCCCTACAGCTTCCTTCATGCAATTTCCCCCCGTCCCGCCCTCCCCCTCGGCTTTGTGCCCATGTCTTAACCCTGTGATATTGTTCTAGACATCAGCTGTACCCTATTGAGTCGGCTCTCATCTCCTGGTCCTCTGCAGGCTGATTCAGCGCACATTGTCGCATCCCACCAGCCGCTCTTGATGCTTGTGTCACGCTGTGTATTCAGAATGCAGCTCAGCGGCGCTCTCGTATGTACCTCATTTCGCAGCAGAGGGGCATTGAGCTCTGTAACTTCATAGCTGTCACCAAACGCAGATTTGGGGAGCAATTTGCCGTCAGTCACCGAGATGAGACAAGGGCGGACAACATGCCAATCACATGCCAGGAACTGCATACCTGTTTGCCCATATAAGCAAGAGCTCGTTCACACTTGCAGTATACAGACCTGTTTTAATTCTCAAATGTAATTTTCATTGAAAGAAAGTTGCCAATACATTGAATGTGTTTTATACATGTTTCTTGTGCTCATGGGGTTATTTTTTGATTTTATTTTTTTTTGTATCTTTTTTAGCCTATAGAAGTCAATAGATTGCAAAAAGCACACAATGCAGAAAACTGAATTAAGATACAAAAAAAAAAAAATATAGAAAAAATTACAAAACAGCTCCATATGGCACATCCGTTTTTTGTTTTCATGTGTGAAACAGCCCTAAGGCCTCTTTCAGACGAGCGGGTGTCACACTGCAGGCTCTCAGCGCAGCCCCCGGCCTGAACTTCCAGCACTGCCAGGGTCACATGGCATTATTTTGATTTATAATGCTATGTAACCCTTAGAGGCCTGGAATGTATTGGATAACACTGACATAATGCTGTCAGTGTTATCCAATACATTCCAGAACTCTAAGGGTTGCATAGCAACATAAATCAATGTAATGCTGTGTGACCCCGGCAGTGCTGGAAGTTCAGGCCGGGGGCTGCGCTGCGAGTCCACAACGTGACACCCGCTCGTCTCTTCAGGGGCCTAAGTGTGAGCATTAAAACGCAAAATGCCAACACTTCTGATGACGGATAATTTGCAGATGACAGATGAATTATCTTGTAGCATATGGTGAGCTTTGAAGTCTATTGCAGCAAGCTCTTAAGCTCCCTCTAGTGGTGGCTGATGATAACCAGAAATGTATCAGTATGCAGCGGATTTGATGCTATGTATCGGAAAAATTAAGCTCTGAGCACCATAAAGATATATTAAAAAGTTAATCAGCATAAAATGTCGGACTTAAAAATGTCATGGTATTAAAAGGTAGAGATTCACTTTAAGGTGTAGTAGGTGTAACCATACTGCACGCACTACCAGACCCGGTGCAGATTAGGCTACTTTCACACTGCCGTTTCTGGGTCCGCCTGTGAGATCCGTTTCAGGGCTCTCACAAGCGGCCCCAAACGGATCAGTTTAGCCCCAATGCATTCTGAATGGATAAGGATCCGTTCAGAATGTATCAGTTTGGCTCCATTCCGCTCTGGAGGCTGCTTGCAGCGTTTTGGTGTCCGCCTGGCGATGCGGATCCAAACGGATCCGTCCTGACTTACAATGTAAGTCAATGGGGACGGATCAGTTTACATTGACACAATATGGTGCAATTGTAAACGGATCCGTCCCCCATTGACTTTCTGTAACGGTCACGTCCACACACACACACACACACACAGGGGGAAGGATAGTGACCACTGCGCTCCACCCTCACCCCTGGCCCTGCCTACTTGCCTCACGAGTCCTGATGACAGGGGACAACTGGACGACAGTCCCAAACTTAGGATATGTGCAGGGAAGACAGACAAGACAAAATACGGAACATGAACGGACCAGGTCAGAACCAAGAGAGCTACGCAGTACAAAGGATTAAGCAAAGAATGGTCAGGAGAAGCCGGGTTCAAATACCAGGAGAGCAGTGAAGTACAAGAGGAGTCCTAAGAGAGTAGTCAGGTGGGAGCCGAGGTCACAATACCAGGACGGATGCGCAGTACAGGAGGAGCAGGCAGAAGGATGGTCAGGGAACAGGATCAGGTAAGTATTCAGCAGTCCAACAAATAGGCAGGAACCTAGAAATGAACAGGCAACCTGTAGCCAGCAGGCTGCCTGTATTTATAGTGGGGAGTGAGGGTCATGTGACGTGGCCAGCGTCACATGACCGACAGACCAACCAGTCGAGCACCGAGTGATCAGCTCGGCGCTCAAGGCAGACTAGGAGCAGGAAGCCACCCAGCTAGTAAAGCCGCCCTGGGAATGAGGTCAAACACAGATCCTCATTCCCAAAGCTAAGCAACAGGTCTGCGGGCAATGGGAGACCGAGTGCACCTTCGGAACCCCGTGACACTTTCAATGTAAGTCAGGACGTATCCGTTTGACGTTGCCACAATATGGTGCAATTGTAAACGGATCCGTCCCCCAATGACTTTCAATGTAAGTCAGGACGGATCCGTTTGACTTAGACTTTTTTTGGACAGAATAATGCAGACGGATCCGTTCTGAACGGATACAAGCGCTTGCATTATAAGTGCGGATCCGTCTGTGCCGATACCAGACGGATCCGCACCTAAACGCAGGTGTGAAAGTAGCCTTAGTCTGCATTGGCTGTTACATTGCAGCCGCCAAGCTGAAGGAAGTCAAATCCCCAATCAGCCGGCATTATATTCCCTTGCCGTTCAGAGGATCCGGGTCAGTGTGACTGGCTGTTGGTTTCAGGCAGGAAATCTCGAAAGAAATGCATCCCGCTCTGATTCCCTCACCACCTGGAGGCACGACGAGTCCCATTACTGGGGACACGTGTGTGGTGGTGGGCGTCCTGCTTCGTGGGGTAGGAAGAGATGAGACGCACCATGATCAAGGGGAATACAGTCACTGCAAATAAAACATTCACGCCTGATAAAGTCGCTGGAGGGTGGACTGATTTACGCGAACACATCACGTAAAACTGGTACATTGTGTTACTGTACCTAGCTCAGGACGGAGCTGGTGTACTTTGAATACATGTGTCATGCTCCGCCCCTCACTCTCTGCACTAGGCATCACACTGTGCAGTTTTTCTGGAGTGCCCCTTTAATATCACCTAAAATGATTTATGATTGGTGGAAGTTTTTGGATTAGGCTCGGACTGTACAGTAACTTTCAGGCGCACAGTAGTTGTCGTACAGCGGAATAACCATCAGTTTAACAAAGTCATCACTTTGTGGAACCTTATACTTAGAGGTAGCAACCGTGAACGCCCAAAATATACATATAGTGAGAAGATCACGCCCATCATTGCAGATTTTTGTAGTGTATGTCCATTTAATTACCAATACGCTGGTCAGATTGGGGGAAATTGTCACCATTCAGATTCAGTAGTGACTGCGGATGTGCCTTGATAGGGGGTAACTAACAGATTGGTCGGGGTCCAACTGCTGGGGACCCCCCCCCCCCCGCCAATCCAGAAAACAGATCCAGTTCCTCCACAGAGCTCAGGAGTCTCCAGCTGTCCCATAGAGAATGAATGGAGCAGCAGGGATCTTTCTTGACCTGTCGCTCCATCAGGGTGGGGGACTGGGACCCCATTCTCAGGATAGATGGGGATCCCAGTGGTCGGACCCCCACTAATCTGTAAGTTTTATCCCTATCCTTTTCATAAGGAATAACTTTTATCATTGTAGAATCATACCATAATACAGACCTCAGGGGTCCAGGGAGGTGAGACATGGGTGGTTTTTATATACACTGCTCAAAAAAATAAAGGGAACACTTAAACAACACAATGTAACTCCAAGTCAATCACACTTCTGTGAAATCAAACTGTCCACTTAGGAAGCAACACTGAGTGACAATCAATTTCACATGCTGTTGTGCAAATGGGATAAACAACAGGTGGAAATTATAGGCAATTAGCAAGACACCCCCAATAAAGGAGTGGTTCTGCAGGTGGTGACCACAGACCACTTCTCAGTTCCTATGCTTCCTGGCTGATGTTTTGGTCACTTTTGAATGCTGGCGGTGCTTTCACTCTAGTGGTAGCATGAGACGGAGTCTACAACCCACACAAGTGGCTCAGGTAGTGCAGCTTATCCAGGATGGCACATCAATGCGAGCTGTGGCAAGAAGGTTTGCTGTGTCTGTCAGCGTAGTGTCCAGAGCATGGAGGCGCTACCAGGAGACAGGCCAGTACATCAGGAGACGTGGAGGAGGCCGTAGGAGGGCAACAACCCAGCAGCAGGACCGCTACCTCCGCCTTTGTGCAAGGAGGAACAGGAGGAGCACTGCCAGAACCCTGCAAAATGATCTCCAGCAGGCCACAAATGTGCATGTGTCTGCTCAAACGGTCAGAAACAGACTCCATGAGGGTGATATGAGGGCCCGACGTCCACAGGTGGGGGTTGCGCTTACAGCCCAACACCGTGCAGGACGTTTGGCATTTGCCAGAGAACACCAAGATTGGCAAATTCGCCACTGGCGCCCTGTGCTCTTCACAGATAAAAGCAGGTTCACACTGAGCACATGTGACAGAGTCTGGAGACGCCGTGGAGAACGTTGTGCTGCCTGCAACATCCTCCAGCATGACTGGTTTGGCACTGGGTCAGTAATGGTGTGGGGTGGCATTTCTTTGGAGGGCCGCACAGCCCTCCATGTGCTCGCCAGAGGTAGCCTGACTGCCATTAGGTACCGAGATGAGATCCCCAGACCCCTTGTGAGACCATATGCTGGTGCGGTTGGCCCTGGGTTCCTCCTAATGCAAGACAATGCTAGACCTCATGTGGCTGGAGTGTGTCAGCAGTTCCTGCAAGACAAAGGCATTGATGCTATGGACTGGCCCGCCCGTTCTCCAGACCTGAATCCAATTGAGCACATCTGAGACATCATGTCTCGCTCTATCCACCAATATCACGTTGCACCACAGACTGTCCAGGAGTTGGCAGATGCTTTAGTCCAGGTCTGGGAGGAGATCCCTCAGGAGACCGTCCGCCACCTCATCAGGAGCATGCACAGGCGTTGTAGGGAGGTCATACAGGCACGTGGAGGCCACACACACTACTGAGCCTCATTTTGACTTGTTTTAAGGACATTACATCAAAGTTGGATCAGCCTGTAATGTGTTTTTCCACTTAAATTTTGAGTGTGACTCCAAATCCAGACCTCCATGGGTTGAAAAATTTGATTTCCATTTTTTTATTTTTGTGTGATTTTGTTGTCAGCACATTCAACTATGTAAAGAACAAAGTATTTCAGAAGAATATTTTATTAATTCAGATCTAGGATGTGTTATTTTTGTGTTCTCTTTATTTTTTTGAGCAGTGTAGTTTTTTCTATATTTATTGGGTTAGTTCAGGAAGGAAAATTAATTTTGACCAATTTCTGACCATCATTTTTCACCCTCCTGCACCCCTGTGAGATGTGGGGGTGGAAGATATCGGGTTTAATCAAGGGCTGCAAAGTGAGTGGGATCTATGGCACTTCAAAACCTGATTTGTGAATAGAATGCCAGAACTGCAGTTAAGACTGACACATCTATTACTATAGGAGAACGGAGGATATTAACCTGCGGGTCAGGCTGTGTGTGATGGGATTGTGGATTAGGGAATGTCACCAGAGACCAAGGTAACTTGGGAAAGCTTCATGAAGTCCTCGGACAAATCACACAAGAGGCCAAACTTTTAGTTCTGATATTTGGGAAGGGTGAACCTGACGGAGCGAAGCAAAATCCAAGATCTAATGACCAACAATGAAAGAACAGAACATTCTCATCAGAAGTGCGAAGATCAGAAAGGTGTTCATTGAGGAGGGGGCAGGGAATCAATGGCGATGAGTTGTGATAGGGGGAGGGGGTGCGTAGCGATGGCGATAATCTTAATGAAACGACGTCCGTATTGATTAACCATAAGTTTCGGGGAAGGGGAGGGGCCTGTACATGAAATCAATGAATGAAATGGAGGAAAAGCCATCCAGAGATATTAAAAAGCGGGATGTTACAACACGCAGGTCAGCGGTATGGCAGACGTACAAATGGAGTCATAATCCGCCAGATACGGACATTAGTCGCCCATTAAACGGCAGTTTCATCAAATATTCGTTGCCCGGCGCCTGGAAAGGAGGAGATGAAATATCTATGAAGTGTTCATTGTTCTGGCTGCCGCTGCCACTATTCAGGTCTGAAGCGCGCGGCGTATGTTCTGCGTGGGGCTCAGTATGGTGTCACATCCCATCATGCCCCGGGAAAGCATATGTGATACAGAAGGCATCATGGAGGGGTCAACCTCATGTCTGCGCAGTCATCTGAACGGCACCATGTAATACTACATTTCCCCTGTAGAGGCCACTGCAGGCGATTGCAAGTGTTCTCTGAGGATTTCCATTGCTGGATCCCCAGCGATCAGCTGATCAATGAGTTGGCTTCAGTCTAAGGGCTCATGCACATGACCGAATGTATTTCGCAGTCCACAAAATACAGGTCAGCGAAAAAAAAAAACGGATGACATCCATGTTGCATCCTGTTTTTTGCGGATCCATTGTAACAATGCCTGTCCGCAATGGACAAGAATAAGATATGTTCTATTTTTTTATGCGGACATACGGACATGGAATGCACATGGAGTCATTTCCGTTTTTTTTTCAAGCCCCGTTGAAATGAATGGTTCCTTATACAGGCCTGTAAAAATACGGAACAGAAACAGAAGAAAAATACGTTTGTGTGCATGAGCCCTAAAAAGGGGTTGCCACAGTAAGACAACCAACCCTTCTTATCCAGAATTAATAGAAGTTGGATAATCAAATATTCTGGATTATCAGATGGCCATAGAAAACAATATATTCCCAAAATGGGAAGACAAGACAAAATCTGCAACTACGGCAGAGCGCGAGTGCCATAACTGGTTATTAATCCTGTTATTTAAATAGATGGCGAACTATCAGAATAACTGATGCCAGATTAAAGGAGTTGTAGTTGTATTAGGGGGTCAGCGCTGTCCAGGTCTGCTTTAGAAATATGGGGTGACCACTGGATTGTACTAAAAGCAAAGGAGCCGTGTGGGTGGTCACCTTTCCAGTATACAGTGTGGTTGCTAGGCAACTAGACACCAATAAATAAAGCAGATATTGATACATAGTGAGGAGCTGTTCCATTTTTTGGCAGAGGGATCCTGGATGTAAGGGATGGGCTTCCATTAAATTAGGGAATCTGCAAATGCCTAGGGTTTGACTCCTGAGCCACAGATGAAGGCATCTAGAAATTGAATGTTGAGGAAATGGAAAAGGGGGTGGTAATAATGAATATGTAAATTGAAAATGTTCCCCCTTTAATATAAATATCACCTATATGTTTTGATTTCAATTTGCATTTGTGACCATGGTTACCGTGAAAGCAGTCATGACTTCCCCCAGCTAAATATAGTGATTAATTAAGCTAGGAACATGCGTAGGAGCCGCACGTACAGGCTCCTTGTGGAGGCTGGGAGTAAAATACAGGCATTTTCTTCACCGCGGTTGTCCTGCCACCCTTTGCCTTTTTTGGACATATATTATGTTTATTTTGCATGCTGGTGGCAGTAATATTGTCTTTAGTTAGATGCCAAACTGCTGACAGCACTAGGTAGTGGCTGAGGAGAGCAAGACCTATTGTGGAGCTTATATCATCAGGAGTAGTATGAATATGAAGTTTTGTCCTGCTAGATTCTGCCCCATGCATTGAGCTGCTCTATAGCCCCTCCCCTAGTCTGAGTGACAGCAGTAGCATCCAACCAGGACACCACCACAGTTGCCATGCCGAAGCAGCTCAGTGCAGAGAGTGGAGAGCACTTCACAGTGAAGCTCCACCTCCTGGGCAACGGCAGAAGGAGAACCTGGCAGAACAAAACTTCATATTCACTTTACTCCTGATAAAAGCTCTACCTAAAAGTTATGTTTTTCCTGCTCTCCCATTCTCTTCCTAGAGCTGTCAGTAGTTTAGCATGGTCAGAACTGCTGACAAGACTCCCTTAAAAGGTGGCCATACACCTTAGCTGGCTTTTGATAGCTATTCATCCTGATGCCCGCATACACATGTGCGCTGAGGCCGCTGTCTCCTCTGAGAACAAGGGGTCGGGGATGTTGACATCCAACCTGTCAGATCCTTCTTTTTCTCGAAGTCTGCAGTCTGGGAAAGTCAGGACACCCCACATACACATGGTTGGCTAATCCTGCCACAGTCCTAGAGCCACAGTCCTAGATCACCTAGAATGTTGATATTAAAAAGTAACTAAATCTTTATCTAAACTTTTAATATGTTCTCCCTAATGCCCTAATACAACTAACTCTAATATACTTTATTAATGAATTTTCTATTTTTACTGCTCTTTTTCCTTAGCTGTTCTCTTAGCTTAGCAAAGCAGGCAGAAGCTGGAGCCCGCTCCGCTCAGCTAATCCTGGCATAGTACATGGGTACAGGGTACCCATGTGCTATGCCAAGAGTTAGTAATAGTCCAGGGAACACAGGCAGGAACAGCAATATGCGCTCCTGCCCCTACTCACAGCGCTGCTGCTGCCCATTCATAAAATGGAATCTCCGTACTCCGCTGACAGTTCAGCGCTGTACAGAGAACAGAGTTTTAAGCGCACAGTGAATAGTGCGCTTTAGCTAGGAAAAAGGAGTTCGTTTTTTTAGGGCATTAGGGAGAACATATTAAAGTTTAGATAAAGGTTTAGTTACTCTTTAACCTTGTTACTGCCCTAGACCACCAGGTATACAGGTCTTATGCCTTTCACTGCCCAATATCACAAAGGATGCTGATAATAACACTTTTAGGGTCCATTCACACGTCCGTAATTTGGGTCCACATTCGTTCCGCAATTTGTGGACCTATTCACTTTCAATGGGGCTGGAACTGATGCAAATCCACATTTCCTGGATCCGCATCCGTTTTTTCAGGATCCGCATCCGTTTTTTCGGGATTTGTTTTTATTGCGATAGATCACCAGGTTTGCTTCCATGAGCTGAAATATTCCTCCTGGTGTTCCTTACTCCAAATAACGCATACACTCTATTTGGAGAGGATAACCAAATTCACTCCTTGAACTCTTCCTTTAGACTGGATGCAGAAGGACCTGACGTTCCCCGGGTCCTGATGTCACATGTAAAGTCACAATGCTTGGAACGCAGGTCCTGCTGCATTCAGTAAGTAGCAAGGTTTCGAGTAGCGATTCTCCCCGCTCCTGCAAGTGGATGAGGTGAGCTTTTTTTTTTTATTTTAACTCCTGAAAGACCCTTGTGGCCATTTCAACGACTATTAGAAAGGTGCGCCTGTGAAAACGGCCAAAAATAGGACGTCCTATATTCTCATCTGAATAGTCTCATGGACTTTAATTGGTTCTAAAAAAGACCGTAACATGGCTGAGTGTAGCCCTAGAGGGAACATTGATCGGCAGGATTACCTATTTATGCAGATTATATGGTAATTTGGCTTCTTGGAGCTCCCCCATAGTGCTGGTTGCCCAGCAACCTCTTGGATGACTGTTCATTTGGTTACATGTATCTCTATGTATCACACTGAAGTGGTCACAGGACGTTCGCTCTACAATAGACTGCCTCTCCATGCTGCACAGGCTGGTTTTAGGTTCTTACTAGTGTGAGAAGATAAAGGAGAAGGTGCGGGTGCTTCTCCTGTGACGCCTGCGCTGACAGGTTTTCTCTATACAGACGTTTTGTTTTTTCCCCACAGCGGCTGATGATTTTTCTTGTCTTTGTTCCTCCGAGCTCTTATTGATCGGGTGTTAGGATTTGCTCAGCATCACCTCATTTGTATGAGTTCTTCTCCTAAGGTTGGACGGATCTATGAAGGGCCGCTCTGCTGTCAACCGCCAGATTTGGAAATTTCTTCCATTGATTTGGCTTGAAAACCTGCAAGTCTCTGTTCTTATAAAAAAGGATGCCATTGATAAAAAAAAAAAAATATTAAAAAATTCAGACGTTTTTCTTTATCTTCTTAGTTCGTTGATATTTTTTCAATAATGGGAGCATTCGTGATTATATCCAGAGACTAAAAATCTGCACAAACCCATCACTTCTCACAGCTGGGGGTTCGCTACACTTGTGTCTCTTTCGGGACTCTATTATTTTAGTAGACTCACATTGTAGCTCGCTTTAGTTTTACATTGTTTGGACTTGGGAATTTTAGTTGACAGTAAACGTGACTGTAGCAACCAGTGTCAGGCAGCTGCTGGCAAGGCTGGTAAGATCATGGCATCACAAGGGGCAGAGATGCAGGTGATGAGAACATAGTCCTGAGACGTTACATATCACCGCACATGGAGTATTGTGTACAGGACTGGGCACAGAGCACACACAAGAGACATAGCAGAGCTGGAGCAGTTTCAAAGGCAGGTGACTAAAGTAATAACTGGAGTGGGCGGACTACAGGACCCAGAAAGATTATCAGAATAAGGGTCAGAAAAGATATGGCAGAGGGCAGATAAAATAACTATAATATATCAAAGGTCAATACAGAGATCTATCCCATCATCTATTAATACGCAGGACTGTGACACAGTACTCCACGTCTAGAGGAAAGAAGGTTTCTACACAAACATAGAAGAGGATTCTTTATTGTAAGAGCAGTGAGACTATGGACTCTTTACTATAAGAGCAGTGAGACTATGGACTCTATACTGTAAGAGCAGTGAGACTATGGACTCTACTATAAGAGCAGTGAGACTATGGACTCTTTACTGTAAGTGCAGTGAAACTATGGACTCTTTACAGTAAGAGCAGTGAGACTATGGACTCTTTACTGTAAGAGCAGTGAAACTATGGACTCTTTACTATAAGAGCAGTGAGACTATGGACTCTTTACTGTAAGTGCAGTGAAACTATGGACTCTTTACTATAAGAGCAGTGAGACTATGGGACTCTGTAAGAGCAGTGAGACTATGGGACTCTTTACTGTAAGAGCAGTGAGACTATGGACTCTTTACTGTAAGAGCAGTGAGACTATGGACTCTTTACTGTAAGAGCAGTCAGACTGAGACTCTTTATTGTAAGAGCAGTGAGACTATGGACTCTTTACTGTAAGAGCAGTGAGACTATGGACTCTTTACTGTAAGAGCAGTCAGACTGAGACTCTTTATTGTAAGAGCAGTGAGATTATTGGACTCTTTACTGTAAGAGCAGTGAGACTATGGACTCTTTACTGTAAGAGCAGTCAGACTGAGACTCTTTATTGTAAGAGCAGTGAGACTATGGACTCTTTACTGTAAGAGCAGTGAGACTATGGACTATTTACTGTAAGAGCAGTCAGACTGAGACTCTTTATTGTAAGAGCAGTGAGATTATTGGACTCTTTACTGTAAGAGCAGTGAGACTATGGACTCTTTACTGTAAGAGCAGTCAGACTGAGACTCTTTATTGTAAGAGCAGTGAGACTATGGACTCTTTACTGTAAGAGCAGTGAGACTATGGACTCTTTACTGTAAGAGCAGTCAGACTGGGACTTTTTACTGTAGGAGCAGTGAGACTATGGACTCTTTACTGTAAGAGCAGTGAGACTATGGACTCTTTACTGTAAGAGCAGTGAGACTATGGACTCTTTACTGTAAGAGCAGTGAGACTATGGACTTTTTACTATAAGAGCAGTGAGACTATGGACTCTACTATAAGAGCAGTGAGACTATGGACTCTACTATAAGAGCAGTGAGACTATGGACTCTACTGTAAGAGCAGTGAGACTGGGACCTTTTACTGTAAGAGCAGTGAGACTATGGACTCTTTACTGTAAGAGCAGTGAGACTATGGACTCTTTACTGTAAGAGCAGTGAGACTATGGACTCTTTACTGTAAGAGCAGTGAGACTATGGACTCTTTACTGTAAGAGCAGTGAGACTATGGACTCTTTACTGTAAGAGCAGTGAGACTATGGACTCTTTACTGTAAGAGCAGTGAGACTATGGACTCTATACTGTAAGAGCAGTGAGACTATGGACTCTTTACTGTAAGAGCAGTGAGACTATGGACTCTTTACTGTAAGAGCAGTGAGACTATGGACTCTTTACTGTAAGAGCAGTGAGACTATGGACTCTTTACTGTAAGAGCAGTGAGACTATGGACTCTATACTGTAAGAGCAGTGAGACTATGGACTCTATACTGTAAGAGCAGTGAGACTATGGACTCTTTACTGTAGGAGCAGTGAGACTATGGACTCTTTACTGTAAGAGCAGTGAGACTATGGACTCTTTACTGTAAGAGCAGTGAGACTATGGACTATTTACTATAAAAGCAGTCAGACTGGGACTTTTTACTGTAGGAGCAGTGAGACTATGGACTCTTTACTGTAAGAGCAGTGAGACTATGGACTCTTTACGGTAAGAGCAGTGAGACTATGGACTCTTTACAGTAAGAGCAGTGAGACTATGGACTCTTTACAGTAAGAGCAGTGAGACTATGGACTCTATACTGTAAGAGCAGTGAGACTATGGACTCTATACTGTAAGAGCAGTGAGACTATGGACTCTTTACTGTAGGAGCAGTGAGACTATGGACTCTATACTGTAAGAGCAGTGAGACTATGGACTCTATACTGTAGGAGCAGTGAGACTATGGACTCTTTACTGTAAGAGCAGTGAGACTATGGACTATTTACTATAAAAGCAGTGAGACTGGGACTTTTTACTGTAGGAGCAGTGAGACTATGGACTCTTTACTGTAAGAGCAGTGATTATGGAACTTTACTGTAAGTGCTTTCCTCTCGAGCTACATTGCAGATTAAAAGTCTGCACTGAATGGACTTGTCTTTTTTGGCGTTATAATCTACATTACTACATTATGTGTTTTAGAAAACTGGACTTACACGTCACATCCATTAGTAAATGTGCCGCCTAATGACAACTGTGGAGCCACAGTTCATGGGTGCTGCCAATGTCATCCCGATGACGGTGAAATGTGCAGCTTGGATTCGCTGGGGCATCCGATATCCATTTAGCCAAATTATGGACTCACTGTCCCAATGTCAAAGCCTATGCAATTATTCAGCCTGTGTAATTGCTTATGAGAGTGGACGCAGGATCCTCCCGCCCTGATAATAGACTTCTCCCTGCCAGGAGCCATAAACTGTCAGCTTGTCATTAGTTGATGATAGCGGGTCCGTGTAATCGTGCTGCAATTTCCTTATATACTTTGTGTACCCTGACCATCGTCATGATCTATGCCTGCTGTCAGTGAATGGAAACCTTCACCGTTCAGTGTGCAATTTCCTTATATACTTTGTGTACCCTGACCATCGTCATGATCTATGCCTGCTGTCAGTGAATGGAAACCTTCACCGTTCAGTGTGCAATTTCCTTATATACTTTGTGTACCCTGACCATCGTCATGATCTATTCCTGCTGTCAGTGAATGGAAACCTTCACTGTTCAGTGTGCAATTTCCTTATATACTTTGTGTACCCTGACCATCGTCATGATCTATGCCTGCTGTCAGTGAATGGAAACCTTCACCGTTCAGTCGGATAATCTGTCCAGGTCTTGCGATGCTTACACAGCTGCAAGGCTTGTTACGACACAGAGCATCGTAGATAGCGGTCATCTCTGCTGACACCCCCATACACATGCACACTCGGCTGGACAAGCATGCATGTGTTCTGGGACACCGCTAATGGTGGCTTATCCTCCCGAGAGCAAACGGATAGGACATTTGAAATCCAACGCAACCGCATTCACTAACATTTATGCCGGAAAATTCAGCATTAAAACCGTTGTGTCTGAATTTGCCCTGAGGCTAGGGCTACACTGCGACATTGGTCACGCCCCAGCTGTCGCAGCCAAGATTGCAGAGTAGCGGAGATCCCACAGAAATTAATGGGATTGCTGCAACATTTGCAAGAAATCCAGCCGTGTTTTATTTCTTGCGACTGTCGCGCCAATCCTATTCATTTCTATGGGATCACCGCTTCTCAGAGATCCTGGCTGCGACAGCTGGGGCGTGACGTGTAGCCCAAGCGTATAAAAGCTCATAGACATTAGATTTTATGGTGACCTGGCCGCACCCGGCTGATGAGCCTACGTCTTGACCTCTTCTAGGACACCACTTATGGTTTTATGCAAATTAGTTGTTCGATCAAATTCCTCGCAGTCACATGTGGCAGAAATGTCTGCGTCCTTCCTCTGCACCGATCCAGGCGCCTTCTTTGTTGCGCCGGTTTTCATTAATCTTTAAGTGCTCCGATCTGTGCTGCAGCTGCAGAGCCCCCGCGCCTCCATCCCAGCAGATAACTAATTACATTCAGGCCGACCGGAGAGGCCATGCAATATTAATTCCAATCACTGGCATCTTGAAGGTCATTTTTGGAGGATTACCTCAGCTGACAATATTAACCCCTTTTCTGCAACATTTCTCCTTCTTAGGGCTCGTTCACACGACCGTATCTCTTTGTCAGTGTTTTGCGGGCCGTTTTTCACAGATCCGTTGTTCTGTTTTTTGTTTCCGTTGCGTTTCCGTTTCTGTTCCGTTTTTCCGTATGGCATATACAGTAATTACATAGAAAAAATTGGTCTGGGCATAAAATTTTCAATAGATGGCTCCGCAAAAACGGAATGGATACGGAAGACATACGGATAAATTTCCGTATGTGTTCCGTTTTTTTTTTGCGGACCCATTGACTTGAATGCAGCCACGGAACGTGATTTGCGGGCAATAATAGGACAAGACTCAAAATGTAGCGGAACGGAAATGCGGACATATGGAAACGGAATGCTCACGGAGTACATTCAGTTTTTTTATGCGGACCCATAGAAATGAATGGTTCCGTATGCGGAACGCAAAAATTGGCCCGTATACGGAACGCAAAAAACGTTCGTGTGAACGAACCCATTACTGGTAGCTATGGGGTTAACAGATTTTTTCTTTTTTCCTAAATTTTTTCTTTTAAGTTTAAAATCCAAGGTTGGGACTTTATCTTGTAACCTGGGACAATGACGCCCAATAACAATCCCCATTCCGCTCTACAGCCGCCCCTCTTAGACAGGATTCACGCACAGTTTTTTCTTTCTTCTTTTTTTTGGGGTGGGGGGGGGAATCCGATTGGCATCTCTATAGGACTTGGAAATGTAAGAAAGAAATTGAGGTCTTCAGCTATACAATATAAAAGCTCCAGAAAAAACGTTAAAAAAAAAATGCTCATAAGAGAGAGGCTGGTATTCTGGGATTTACATACTGGTGATCCACCCCCGTCAATCAGCTGTTTGAAGAGATTGCTCCCCTCACAAATAGGACGCCCCTTAGTGTTCTCCCTACAGCAAGAGTGCCTCTTAGTGTTCCCTCTAAATTAAGAATGTCCGTTAAAGGGTTATTCCCATCTCAGATATTGGGGACATATCGCTAGGAAATGCCCGCAATGTCTGATAGGTGCGGCTCCCACTTCTGGGACTCGCACCTATGCTTAGAACGGAGCCCGCAAAGTCTCGGAGGGTGCACTGCACATGCGTGGCCTCCCTCCATTCATTCCTATGAGAGCAATAAAAATAGCCGAGTGCTGGCTTGGCTATACCCGTCAGCCCCATAGAAGTGAATGGAACGGTGGCTGCGCTTACACGGTGCGACTCCCATTCATTTCAACGGTACTTCTGAAAATAGCTAAGCGCGCTGCTCGGCTGTTTTCGGCGCTCTCATAGTTATGAATGAATGGCGGCCGCTCATGTGTGGTGCGCCCTCCGGGACTTTGCGGGCTCCGTTCTAAGCATAGGTGCGAGTCCCAGAAGTGGGAGCCGCACCTATCAGACATTGGGGGCATATCCTAGCGATATGCCCCCAATGTCTGAGATGGGAATAACCCTTTAATGTTCCCCCTACAGTGCCCCTTAGTGCTCCTCCTAAATTAAGAATTCCCCTCAGTGCTCCCCCTACAGTAAGAATGCCCCTTAGTGCTCCCCCTACAGTAAGAATGCCCCTTAGTGCTCCCCCTACAGTAAGAATGCCCCTTAGTGCTCCCCCTACAGTAAGAATGTCCCTTAGAGATCCCCCTACAGTAAGAATGCCCCTTAGTGCTCCCCCTACAGTAAGAATGCCCCTTAGAGATCCCCCTACAGTAAGAATGCCCCTTAGTGCTCCCCCTACAGTAAGAATGCCCCTTAGAGATCCCCCTACAGTAAGAATGCCCCTTAGTGCTCCCCCTACAGTAAGAATGCCCCTTAGAGATCCCCTACAGTAAGAATGCCCCTTAGTGCTCCCCCTACAGTAAGAATGCCCCTTAGTGCTCCCCCTACAGTAAGAATGCCCCTTAGTGCTCCCCCTACAGTAAGCGTGCCCCTTAGAGATCCCCCTACAGTAAGAGTGCCCCTTAGAGATCCCCCTACAGTAAGAATGCCCCTTAGTGCTCCCCCTACAGTAAGAATGCCCCTTAGTGCTCCCCCTACAGTAAGAATGCCCCTTAGTGCTCCCCCTACAGTAAGAATGCCCCTTAGTGCTCCCCCTACAGTAAGAATGCCCCTTAGTGCTCCCCCTACAGTAAGAATGCCCCTTAGAGATCCCCCTACAGTAAGAATGCCCCTTAGAGATCCCCCTACAGTAAGAATGCCCCTTAGAGATCCCCCTACAGTAAGAATGCCCCTTAGAGATCCCCCTACAGTAAGAATGCCCCTTAGAGATCCCCCTACAGTAAGAATGCCCCTTAGTGCTCCCCCTACAGTAAGAATGCCCCTTAGTGCTCCCCCTACAGTAAGAATGCCCCTTAGTGCTCCCCCTACAGTAAGAATGCCCCTTAGAGATCCCCCTACAGTAAGAATGCCCCTTAGTGCTCCCCCTACAGTAAGAATGCCCCTTAGTGCTCCCCCTACAGTAAGAATGCCCCTTAGTGCTCCCCCTACAGTAAGAATGCCCCTTAGAGATCCCCCTACAGTAAGAATGCCCCTTAGAGATCCCCCTACAGTAAGAATGCCCCTTAGTGCTCCCCCTACAGTAAGAATGCCCCTTAGTGCTCCCCCTACAGTAAGAATGCCCCTTAGTGCTCCCCCTACAGTAAGAATGCCCCTTAGTGCTCCCCCTACAGTAAGAATGCCCCTTAGTGCTCCCCCTACAGTAAGAATGCCCCTTAGAGATTCCCCCTACAGTAAGAATGCCCCTTAGAGACCCCCCTACAGTAAGAATGCCCCTTAGTGCTCCCCCTACAGTAAGAATGCCCCTTAGTGCTCCCCCTACAGTAAGAATGCCCCTTAGTGCTCCCCCTACAGTAAGAATGCCCCTTAGAGATCCCCCTACAGTAAGAATGCCCCTTAGAGATCCCCCTACAGTAAGAATGCCCCTTAGAGATCCCCCTACAGTAAGAATGCCCCTTAGTGCTCCCCCTATAGTAAGAATGTCCACTTTGTACTCCAACGCGGTAGTTATACCCCCCTGACAGTACTTATGCCCCCTCCACACAATAGTGCTGCCCCTGTAGTTTTAAATAAAATAAAAAGTAACACTCATGTAGCCCCTTTCCCTCGACAAATGGAACACATCATCCTCTCGTTTGCGCTCTCTTTCGGGTTCAGATGACATCACTGCATCGCTCCTGCCTGGCTGCAGGGAGAGCACAGACCGGTGGAGCAGAGAGCTGAGGATGCAGATACAGTTGAGTTCAGGACATGCAGCAGTAATTCGGGACAGCCCGCCGGATCAGGGACAGTTGGCACGCCCACTGACACCGATTCCCGTCATTGTGGAAAGCTTTGTATCTCGCCCATTATTTTTTCTGACTTAAATAAGCCTTTGCTGGAAATATTAATTTCATAAATCTCCACATCCAGAAACTTATGGTATTAATAAAGCGCATGGATTAGCCGGCGGCCGCGCAGTAGGTGGAGGCTGATCCGCAGACAGTGGGAGAGAGGGTCCGGGAGGGAGGACCATGTAAGACCATTTTTTTTTTATTAGGGATGAATTTGGAATCGTCTGAGATACCCGGCTCAGGATAATCCTCAGGACACGTACATTATTCACAGGGTTTATTTTTAAAAAAGCGCGGCCGTGACGACTTTGTAGATACGAACACTTTTATGTTACATGTTCGGGTCTTTATAGCGTCGGTCTTTGTATTTCTGCTTCTGTTACAAAGTCTTTTAAATCTGAAACATAATTGATACAATTTAAATTGAAATCCATAATGTATCACCTGGAGGTAAAGAGATGCTCCGGCTGGGAATTGCGTTTGATGGAGCCTGATGTCATTATTAAAGGGGAATTCCAATGAAATGTGACAAGTTTTGTAGACAGGTCAGAAGATAACATCTGTTGGGGTCTGGAGGCAGGAACCATGAGTTCCCAAAATAAAAGGGAGGCGATTTTCTATGCAGTGCTTAATGGAGTTTTTCAAGACTTATCCTTAAGAAAGGTCATCACTATTAGGGCTCATGCACACAAATTGCTGTCCGCAATGCACAGGCACCGACCGCAGGGCAGCCGCATGCGGATCGTGGACCCATTTAGTTGAATGGGGTCTGCGATCCGCATCCGACAGTCCGAACCGTAAAAAAGTAGTGCGTGTACTTTTTTGCGGTGCTGAGGTACGTACAGTAAACCCACGAAAGCACTCCATAGTGCTTCCGTGGGCTTCCAATCCGTGCCTCCGTTCCGCATCTCCCAGATTGCGGACCCATTGAAGTAAAGATTAAGCTTCACTTACAATATATACAGTCAGGTCCATAAATATTGGGACATGGACACAATTCTAACATTTTTGGCTCTATACACCACCACAATGGATTTGAAATGAAGCAAACAAGATGTGCTTTACCTGCAGACTGTCAGCTGTAATTTGAGGGCATTTACACCCAAATCAGGTGAACGGTGCAGGAATTACAACAGTTTGCATATGTGCCTCCTACTTGTTAAGGGACCAAAAGTAATGGGACAGAATAATAATCATAAATCAAACTTTCACTTTTTAATACTTGGTTGCAAATCCTTTGCAGTCAATTACAGCCTGAAGTCTGGAACGCATAGACATCACCAGACGCTGGGTCTCATCCCTGGTGATGCTCTGCCAGGCCTCTACTGCAACTGTCTTCAGTTCCTGCTTGTTCTTGGGGCATTTTCCCTTCAGTTTTGTCTTCAGCAAGTGAAATGCATGCTCAATCGCATTCAGGTCCGGTGATTGACTTGGCCATTGCAGAACATTCCACTTCTTTCCCTTAACAAACTCTTTGGTTGCTTTTGCAGTATGCTTTGGGTCATTGTCCATCTGCACTGTGAAGCGCCGTCCAATGAGTTCTGAAGCATTTGGCTGAATATGAGCAGATAATATTGCCCGGAACACTTCAGAATTCATCCTGCTGCTTTTGTCAGCAGTCACATCATCAATAAATACAAGAGAAGCAGTCCCATTGGCAGCCATACATGCCCACGCCATGACACTACCACCACCATGCTTCACTGATGAGGTGGTATGCTTAGGATCATGAGCAGCTCCTTTCCTTCTCCATACTCTTCTCTTCCCATCACTCTGGTACAAGTTGATCTTGGTCTCATCTGTCCATAGGATGTTGTTCCAGAACTGTGAAGGCTTTTTTAGATGTCGTTTGGCAAACTCTAATCTGGCCTTCCTGTTTTTGAGGCTCACCAATGGTTTACATCTTGTGGTGAACCCTCTGTATTCACTCTGGTGAAGTCTTCTCCTGATTGTTGACTTTGACACACATACACCTACCTCCTGGAGAGTGTTCTTGACCTGGCCAACTGTTGTGAAGGGGGTTTTCTTCACCAGGGAAAGAATTCTTCGGTCATCCACCACAGTTGTTTTCTGTGGTCTTCCGGGTCTTTTGGTGTTGCTGAGCTCTCCAGTGCGTTCCTTCTTTTTAAGAATGTTCCAAACAGTTGTTTTGGCCGCGCCTAATGTTTTTGCTATCTCTCTGATGGGTTTGTTGTGTTTTTTCAGCCTAATGATGGCTTGCTTCACTGATAGTGACAGCTCTTTGGATCTCACCTTGAGAGTTGACAGCAACAGATTCCAAATGCAAATAGCAGACTGGAAATGACCTCTGGACCTTTTATCTGCTCATTGTAATTGGGATAATGAGGGAATAACACACACCTGGCCATGGAACAGCTGAGAAGACAATTGTCCCATTACTTTTGGTCCCTCAACAAGTGGGAGGCACATATGCAAACTGTTGTAATTCCTGCACCGTTCACCTGATTTGGATGTAAATACCCTCAAATTAAAGCTGACAGTCAAAACTGAGCCAAACATGTTAGAATTGTGTCCATGTCCCAATATTTATGGACCTGACTGTATGTTCAGAGGGCCGATTTTGATGGAATCTCCCTTTAAATAGTAAATGGAGATGGCAGTTTAGTGGTAGAATACCATTAAGTATTTTAATCCAAACAAGGACTGAAGCTGAGAAACCTCAAACCACTGCGTCGCGTTAATTAATCTTGAATTAAAAAGGGGCACGGAGGTTAATTCATCGGAGGCCTTTCGGGAATGTTCAGTAACATTAGGGGAAAACAGACTTAAAACAAGCTGAGCAGGCATCTTGTCGTCTTCTGCCGCCGCTTACAACCATGGAAGACGAGCACGTAGATATGAAGATGTGAATTTTTGGTCCTATAAAAGCAGATAGTATTCCAAGATAATATGTAAATGCAGTTTTATCAGTCCCATTACCAAACTCGCTGTCCGTTTTGCGGACAAGGATAGGCATTGTTACCATGGATCCGCAAAAAAAAACGGATGCCATACAGACGTCATCCTTTTTTTTGAGGACCGCAAAACACAGTTGTGTGAATGTAGCCTTAGGCCTCATGCACACGATTGTGCCGGCCGGGCCCGTGCTGCGGACCGCAAATTGCGTGTGCTGACCGTGGGGCCGTCGCATGCGGATCGCGGATCTATTCACTTGAATGGGGTCCGCGATCCGCATCAGACGGAGGCATGGACTGAAACCCCACGGAAGCACTCCGTAGTGCCGTGCCTCCGTACCGCACCCACCTTCTGGATTGCAGACTCATTCAAGTGAATGCGTCCGCGATGCGGTGCCAGAACGGCCGGGGCCCGTATTTTTCAGACCTGCTTTTTGCGGGCTCGGCCAGCACGTGGTCGTGTGCATGAGGCCTAATGTGCACATCTTCTCCTAAGGGCTCATACACACGAACATATTTTCTTTCCGTGTCTGTTCCGTTTTTTTTGTGGACTGTATGCGGAACTATTCATTTCAATGGGTCCCCAAAAAAAAACAGAAGTTACTCCATGTGCATTCCATTTTCATATGTCCGTATTTCTGTTCCGCAAAGAAATAGAACATGTCCTATTATTGACCGCATTACAGACAAGGATAGGACTGTTCTATTAGGGGACGGCTGTTCCATTCTGCAAAATACAGAATGCACACGGACATCATCCGTATATTTTGTGGATCTGTTTCTTGCGGACCGCAAAATACATACAGTCGTGTGCATGAGCCCTAAAATAGAGGATCATCTAACAATGGATAGTCTTGAAGGATGGAAAAGGTGAAAGGCATATAAGCCCTGCTCCCTGGAATAGGAGGTGGTGGGGGCTGGAGTGGGTGAAGGGCACATTCTGCAGAGATTGTTCTCCTCTACGTACCATCTGGTTAATTGGCTTCATATATAAAATTAACATTGGGCGCCAGGTAGTCCTATCCACAAGCCAGTTTGATGGCCCAGCCATAGACCTCAGTAGAAAAGAACCTATTGGGTGTTTCCCCACTAGGGGATGATGGGATTTCATTCTCTGTACCGCACTATAGACTATGTCAGCCATATACCTGCTATGACTGTAAGGCCCCTTTCACACGGGCGAGTATTCCGCGCGGATGCGATGCGGTAGGTGAACGCATTGCACCCGCACTGAATCCCGACCCATTCATTTCTATGGGGCTGTTCAGATGAGCGGTGAGTTTCACGCATCACTTATGCGTTGCGTGAAAATCACAGCATGCTCTATATTCTGCGTTTTTCACGCAACGCAGGCCCCATAGAAGTGAATGGGGTTGCATGAAAATCGCAAGCATCCGCAAGCAAGTACGGATGCGGTGCGATTTTCACGCACGGTTGCTAGGAGACGATCGGGATGGAGACCCGATCATTATTATTTTCCCTTATAACATGGTTATAAGGGAAAATAATAGCATTCTGAATACAGAATGCATAGTAAAATAGCGCTGGAGGGGTTAAAAAATAAATAAAAATTTTTTAACTCACCTTAGTCCACTTGATCGCGGCCCGGCATCTCCTTCTGTCTCCTTTGTTGAATAGGACCTGTGGTGAGCATTCATTCCAGGACCTTTGATGACGTCACTCCGGTCATCACATGGTACGTCACATGATCTTTTACCATGGTGATGGATCATGTGATGACCGGAGTGACGTCATCAAAGGTCCTGGAATGAATGCTCACCACAGGTCCTATTCAACAAAGGAGACAGAAGGAGATGCCGGGCCGCGATCAAGTGGACTAAGGTGAGTTAAATAATTTTAATTTTTTTTTTAACCCCTCCAGCGCTGTTTTACTATGCATTCTGTATTCAGAATGCTATTATTTTCCCTTATAACCATGTTATAAGGGAAAATAATACAATCTACAGAACATTGATCCCAAGCCCGAACTTCTGTGAAGAAGTTCGGGTTTAGGTACCAAACATACGAGATTTTTCTCACGCGCGTGCAAAACGCATTACAATGTTTTGCAATCGCGCTGAAAAATCGCGGGTGTTCCCGCAACGCACCCGCACATTTTCCCGCAACTCCCGTGTGAAACCAGCCTAAAGATGTCTTAATCCCTCACTAACATGAATGGATGGAGAACCTGAGCAACAGCTTCACAACAGTTTGATATCCACAGCTGTATATAATAAATGGTGCCTGTATACGCTGGAAATAGTGTTATATGTCATATACCTGCCAGATAATCAACTGTAACACCTCTTTTCTGTCTTTGCAGAGTCAGCTTTCCCAAGCCCTGAATGGATTGTCAGACAGAGCAAAGGAAGCCAAAGAATTTCTGGTCCAACTAAGAAACATGGTCCAGCAAATCCAGGTACAGTTGTCAGCTGACAAAGGCTCAAACCACAAGGTTAATACCCAGTTTGTAATGTTATTTTCTTAACATGTCGAATGCTTAATGCTATTGTGTCCTGGACCCTGAAAGCGCTGCAGTCCTACAACTTTGTGTTGCCAATATGTAGATATTCTAATGTCTACATGGCGAGTTTGGCTGCGACAGGTGTCGCACAACCAAAGATTGCAGTGTAGCGGGTCTGCCACCGGAATGAATGGGGTCACAGTGCAATGTTTGCTGCAAATCCAGCGGTGTTGTTTTTTGCGATTCGTGTGTCGTGGTCTCAGCAATCATGCGAGCGGCACTGTGACCCTATTAATTCCTATTGCAAGAAAATTTAGACTAGAACCTCCAGGATCACAGGTGCATATCCATGAAGCAAACAGAATTACAAAAAACAAAATGGCTGCACACCGTTATAGATATAAACAATAGAGCTAAGAAATGGGGGTCATTCTAGATAAAAGTGGTACAATACCGACTATAAATGAGTAATGGGAGCTCTTAGCGCACATACGTGTCGGGCCCATCTACCAGGCGTCGAGGTGGCTTCCGCAGATGGGTCCCTGACGCTAAATATACTGCCTCACTTTGGACTTACTTAAGCCTACAATATTCAGGGCAGTGTAGGGACCAGCTACAAACGTATTCTGCTCAGAAGTCCCAGGTAGATGGGCGAGTTCAGTCTAAAAGAGGCGCCACCCTCAATATATTGCAAGAAAATTTAGACTAGAACCTATTAATTCCTATGACAGCCTCGCTACACTGCAATACTTGGGAGCGACATGGACGCGGCCCATATCACAAACAACATTCTCTATGTAGACGTAACCTTAAAGTCATTTCCACATGCCACAGAATGGAGCACAAATTTTAGTTGTAATATTCTGGATGGAGCTTTCCCACTTTCTATTGGCTTCAAGGAATATTAACAAAATGACAACTACTCATTTACCGTATTTTTCGCCCTATAAGACGCACCGGCCCATAAGACGCACCTAGGTTTTTGGGGAGGAAAATAAGAAAAAAAAAATTTGAACCAAAAGGTGTGCTTTTGGTGGGTTTGGAACTAATGGTGGTCTGTGGATGACGGACACTGTTATGGGGGGGATCTGTGGATGACGGACACTTATGGGGGGGATCTGTGGATGACGGACACTTATGGGGGGATCTGTGGATGACGGACACTTATGGGGGGATCTGTGGATGACGGACACTTATGGGGGGATCTGTGGATGACGGACACTTATGGGGGGATCTGTGGATGACGGACACTTATGGGGGGATCTGTGGATGACGGACACTTATGGGGGGGATCTGTGGATGACGGACACTTATGGGGGGGATCTGTGGATGACGGACACTTATGGGGGGGATCTGTGGATGACGGACACTTATGGGGGGGATCTGTGGATGACGGACACTTATGGGGGGGATCTGTGGATGACGGACACTTATGGGGGGATCTGTGGATGACGGACACTTATGGGGGGATCTGTGGATGACGGACACTTATGGGGGGGATCTGTGGATGACGGACACTTATGGGGGGGATCTGTGGATGACGGACACTTATGGGGGGGATCTGTGGATGACGGACACTTATGGGGGGGATCTGTGGATGACGGACACTTATGGGGGGGATCTGTGGATGACGGACACTTATGGGGGGATCTGTGGATGACGGACACTTATGGGGGGATCTGTGGATGACGGACACTTATGGGGGGATCTGTGGATGACGGACACTTATGGGGGGATCTGTGGATGACGGACACTTATGGGGGGATCTGTGGATGACGGACACTTATGGGGGGATCTGTGGATGACGGACACTTATGGGGGGATCTGTGGATGACGGACACTTATGGGGGGATCTGTGGATGACGGACACTTATGGGGGGATCTGTGGATGACGGACACTTATGGGGGGATCTGTGGATGACGGACACTTATGGGGGGATCTGTGGATGACGGACACTGTTACAGGGGGGGGGGGATATGTGGATGACGGACACTGTTACAGGGGGGGGGATCTGTGGATGGCATGTTATATATGTGCCATCCACAGACCCCCCACCCCATAACAATGCCATCCACAGCCCCCCACCCCTTAACTGTGCCATCCACAGATTCCGTGAACTACTATAATACTGCTCCTATGTCTAAGAATATAACTACTATAATACTGCCTCCTATGTACAAGAATATAACTACTATAATACTGCCTCCTATGTACAAGAATATAACTACTATAATACTGCTCCTATGTACAATAATATAACTACTATAATACTGCTCCTATGTACAATAATATAACTACTATAATACTGCCTCCTATGTACAAGAATATAACTACTATAATACTGCTCCTATGTACAAGAATATAACTACTATAATACTGCTCCTATGTACAATAATATAACTACTATAATACTGCTCCTATGTACAATAATATAACTACTATAATACTGCCTCCTATGTACAAGAATATAACTACTATAATACTGCTCCTATGTACAGGAATATAACTACTATAATACTGCTCCTATGTACAATAATATAACTACTATAATACTGCTCCTATGTACAATAATATAACTACTATAATATTGCTCCTATGTACAGGAATATAACTACTATAATACTGCCTCCTATGTACAAGAATATAACTACTATAATACTGCTCCTATGTACAGGAATATAACTACTATAATACTGCTCCTATGTACAAGAATATAACTACTATAATACTGCTCCTATGTACAAGAATATAACTACTATAATACTGCTCCTATGTACCAGAATATAACTACTATAATACTGCTCCTATATACAAGAATATCACTACTATAATACTGCTCCTATGTACAAGAATATAACTACTATAATACTGCTCCTATGTACAAGAATATAACTACTATAATACTGCCTCCTATGTACAGGAATATAACTACTATAATACTGCTCCTATGTACAAGAATATAACTACTATAATACTGCCTCCTATGTACAGGAATATAACTACTATAATACTGCTCCTATGTCCAAGAATATACCTGCTATATGTACCTGTTACCTGAGATTGTGAGATGCTAAGAGATATTAGCATTCGCTATGAGCCTTCGTCAACTTCTCACCATGTTTTGTGTGTTGCAGGAGAACAGCGTGGAGTTTGAGGCCTGCCTGGTTGCACAGTGTGACGCTCTTATCGATGCCCTTAATAGAAGGAAGGTGCAACTTCTTTCACGGGTTAATAAAGAACATGAACACAAGCTGAAGGTCAGACACGTCAAATGCTAATCCTTGTGCCTTGTAACCCTTGTAAATATAAATGATATATGTCAGTGGTGGCGAACCTATGGCACGGGTGCCAGAGGCGGCACTCAAAGCCCTCTCTGTGGGCACCCGCACCCTGGAAAAAGTCTATGGTGTACCAATATGCCTTAGACTTCTCCTGCTATTCATCAGAGCAGGGCGAACTATGAACAGCACAGGCAGCGCACTGAATGTATGCAGGCTATTATAGCTAAATTTGTAACAGGGGGATTCCAAGAAAACGAGAATCTGTGTCGTGCTCCATCCGTGCGCTCGGCTATTGTCAGAAGGCCACAGAAATGAGTGGAGAGCGCTCTGCGCAAGGACAGCCACTGCTCCATTCACCTCCGCAAAACTGCCAGAAATAGCCAAGCCAGTGCTTAAATTTCCGATCTTCAGTGAATGGAGGGTGAGAAGAGGGGGGAGGGGGTCCTTTCTGGAGATCATTAAAGTTGGGACCTACACATATCTGACATCACTGGGATATCTCACCAATGTTTGAGGTGAAATAACCCTTTTAAGTTTGCTGACACTTTTTATGCCTTGACTGACAAATCATCTCGTATCTATCTCATATGTATCTATCTACCATATTTTTCGCCCTATAAGACGCACCTACCCATAAGACGCACCTAGGTTTTAGAGGAGGACAATAAGAAAAATATATTTTTCATTAGACCTCAGATCAGATCAGCATACAGTCCCCCAATGTTAATCAGACCTCAGCTCACAGCCCCAATCAGACCCCAGTGTTAAGACCCCAATAAGACCTCAGATCAGACCCATAATCAGACCTCAGATCAGACCCCAATCACACCTCAGAAAAGAGCCCCAATATAAATGAGACCCCCCATTCAGACCTCAGATGAGACCTCCATGCCTCAGATCAGACCCCAGGCCTCAAAATTAAAAAAAATATAAAAAAATCAAGTGACCTCTCCTGCTCCAGACGCGGCAGGCTCCCAGGATCCAGCTCTCTCTTCTTCCTGCTGCGGCTGTGCTGTGAACCAGTACACCCAGCATGAGGTCACAGTGTCCTCACACTGTGCACAGTCACAGCAGAGACGACAGCAGAGGACCAGGAGGCGGTGAGTACAGAGCGTGGGAGCGCTGCATTCACCGCTTCCCAGTCCTCTGGGTACTAATGAGTGCTGTTGGGGAGAAAAAAGTGCGTCTTATGGGGCAAAAATAAAGTGTGTCTTATGGGGTGAAAGAATATGGTACCTATCTCAATCTCATATCTATCTATCCGTCTGTCTGTCTTTATCAATCCTGCACTTACAATCTACATTTTCAGTCTGCGTTTCCTGTGCCGTCCTTTCCGGTAGCGCGGTTGTGCTCCCCTCCATGCACTAGTGTTTAGCGATCTATATGAACATAATTTTCTCTCCAGTGAAAACAAACGGCATCTGCTTCATAACATTAAAAGCCGGCGACAATCTCCAATCTGGCTGAGCGCTGCACTCTCCAGAGGGATCAGACATGCAGCTTCTCTTTCTTCTGGACCTTTCATGTTTTCTGCGCTCCTGGTCCCCGGTGTGTAATCCATTTTCTGTACTGGGCAGAAATATCCATTTCATAGCTCACCTCGAGTTACTCCTGAGCAGCTCTGCGCCTGAGATGTGATATAATTAATCTTATTTCACTGCGTTTCCTAGAGACTGAATCCTAAATGATTTTATAAATGTGCAGGGCGGCTCAGGTCCTGGAGGCCCGGCCTGTAATGCTGAATTGAGGGCAAAACACAATTAGCTCTGCCGTGCTGCTTGCACCTGGAGGTTCTCAGACAGGGTACATTACAGGGTATGTCTACCTTTGCAACCAATTTTTGATTGCTCCAATGTATCTTCAGTGCAAAATGAATCAAATTCACAAATGGTTTAAATAAAATAAAAAAATAAAAAACTCCTGTCGTTTTGTGTATGCAGCTTCTACACCAAGTTATGTGTCTCCATGGTAATAAACTAGAAACAAACCATGTTAAGTCTGATATTGCATTCAGGTTGCCTTCCATCAGTCCACAAAATGAGTGTGCTGTCCGCATCTTTTGCGGCCCCATTGAAATGAATTAGTCCGCACCTGCTGCGGGAAAAGGTGCGGGTGCGTTGCGGGAACATGCGCGATTTTTCCGCGCAAGTGCAAAACATTGTAATGCGTTTTGCACGCGCGTGAGAAAAATCGGCATGTTTGGTACCCAAACCCGAACTTCTTCACAGAAGTTCGGGCTTGGGATCGGTGTTCTGTAGATAGTATTATTTTCCCTTATAACATGGCTATAAGGGAAAATAATATCATTCTGAATACAGAATACATAGTACAATAGGGCTGGAGGGGTTAAAAAAATATATATATTTAACTCACCTTCATCCACTTGATCGTGCAGCCCGGCTTCTCTTCTGTCTTCTTCTTTGCTGTGTGCAGGAAAAGGACCTGTGGTGACGTCACTCCGGTCATCACATGGTCCGTCACATGATCTTTTACCATGGTAATGGATCATGTGATGACCGGAGTGACGTCACCACAGGTCCTTTTCCTGCACACAGCAAAGAATAAGACAGAAGAGAAGCCGGGCTGCGCGATCATGTGGATTAAGGCGAGTTAAATTATTTTTTTACATTTTTTTAACCCCTCCAGCGCTATTGTATTATGCATTCTGTATTCAGAATGCTATTATTTTCCCTTATAACCATGTTATAAGGAAAAATAATAATGATCGGGTCTCCATCCCGATCGTCTCCTAGCAACCGAGCGTGAAAATCACACCGCATCCGCACTTGCTTGCGATTTTCACGCAGCCCCATTCACTTCTATGGGGCCTGCATTGCGTGGAAAACGCACAATATAGAGCATGCTGCGATTTTCACGCAACGCACAAGTGATGCGTGAAAATCACCGCCCGTGTGCACAGCCCCATAGAAATGAATGGCTCAGGATTCAGTGCGGGTGCAATGCGTTCACCTCACGCATTGCACCTGCGCGGAATACTCGCCCATGTGAAAGGGGCCTAAGAGTACTTTCACACTAGCGGTTTTCCGTCCTAGGGGCTCAATACCGGTAAAAAACTGATCAGTTTTATCCTAATGCATTCTGAATGGAGAGCAATCCGTTCAGGATGCATCAGTTCAGTACCTCTTACGTTTTTTGGCCGGAGAAAAGGCAAGTGTTCCGGCAAAACGGACCCGGATTTCTGGTCTGCGCAGACCTTTAAAGATGCAAAACTAAATAAATACTGGATTCCTTTTTCCGGATGACACCGGAGAGACAGATCCGGTATTTCAATGCATTTGTCAGACGGATCCGTCTGACAAATGCCTTCCGTTTGCGTCCGGATTGCCGGATTCGGCAGGCAGTTCCGGCAACGGAACTGCCTGCTGGAATCCTCTGCCGCAAGTGTGAAAGTAGCCTAACATGAATACAAATGCATGAAATGTTAGCATCATGGACCCTCTTTCTACAAGTCAGCTGTATATCCTCCCCCAATCCATCGAGGTGTCTGAAAGATAGATCTGAAGATAGATCAGGCCACCTGCAGAGCAAGCAGTTCACCCCCTCACACAGGATGCTGATGAGAGCAGGGGAGAGTTTGTACTCCGGTTATATGTCCCAATGCATTCCTGAAAATCTGTGGAAGAGATGGGTGGTGCAAGGGCCACAGAGGAGAACCATGGAGCCTCGTTTTTTATTTAAAAACATGTTAAATGTAAATGTATGGTGTGGACATTTTTTTGTTTTATTTGTATCTTTTTGTTTGTTACATTTTTTATGGGGGCCATAAAAAATGTTACAAAGCAAAAAGATACAATAAAAAAATAATAATAAACAAATAAAACATTTAAAAAAATGTCCACACCATACAAATGATATTGCAGCCTCTGACTTTGTGGATTATCAGAAGCTGGATTAACCCCAGCGCCCTTTATATAAAGCTCTGTCATTGACCTGTTTACTGGATCTATAATCTTCTGTTCCTTGTGGTTCTTCTTCAGGTGGTACGAGATCAGATCTCTCACTGCACGGTAAAACTGCGGCAGACGACTGGGTTGATGGAGTATTGTCTGGAAGTGATAAAGGAGAACGACCCCAGTGGTTTCCTTCAGGTAGGCGGCTATTTTAGTTCTGCGAATATATTTGTAGCTGCGTCAAAAACATGGACCCTTCGGCTCCTTTCACACGAGCGACAATTCCGCGCGGGTGCAATGCGTGATGCAAACGCATTGCGCTCGCACAGAATCTGGACCCATTCATTTAAATGGGTCTGTGTACATGAGCGGTGGTTTTTACGCATCACTTTTTGGGTTGCGTGAAAATCGCAGCATGTTCTATATTCTGCGATTTTCACGCAACGCTGGCCCCATAGAAGTCAAGGGGGCTGCGTGAAAAATCGCATCACATCCGCAAGCAAGTGCAGATGCGATTTTCACGGATGGTTGCTAAGAGATGTTGTTTGTAAACATTCCATTTTTTATTGCGCGGGTGCAAAACGCAGTAAATCGCATTGCACCCACTCGATAAAAACTGAATACAACTGAACGCGATCACAAACAAACTGAATGGCTTTGTTTGTGAAATCGCACAGTTTTCACTGAACGCATCAGCAACGCATCCGGACATAATCCGGACCCGCTTGTCTGCAAGGGGCCTTAATGTAAATCTCTAGCTGCGTATTGCATACATATGGCTGTTAAGCTTCACATCAGAGAAGTGGATCTTCTAAGCCTCAGTCGGTTTTGCACTAGCCACCCCCCCACAAGGAGGTAAGGACATTCCTTGTTGGGTTTCCAGGTTGTTGTCCCTGCCAGAGTCCCTGCTTGGTGTCTTCATACTGGTATTGAGTCCAGTCTAGGACCACAAAATGGCCCATTTCCCTAACACAAAATGTTCGCGAAACCTCCTAGATCTCTGATGCTCTGATACGAAGGGTCCACCTGACTGAGGATCAGTGGGGAAAAGGAACGCTCACCCCAAGGATGAACACAGACTTCGATCTAAACCTGGACAGCGCCCCCCTCCTGCAGTCCATCCATCAGCTGGACTTTGTACAGATGAAAGGTAATTGTTAAAGATTCTGATGGTTGCCCATAGTAACCGACAACCCTTCAGCTCCACCCCTGTTGACAGACATGTGACCTGAGCTGTAACTATGTAACTTTGCACTTCTCTGAGGTTAGATCACAATCCTCGATTTCGCTATAGATGTGTTTGGAGAAAGAAAACATCATGCGACTCAAAATTGATACAAAAGCAAAGTATTTGCTAAGTTACTCAACATGTCATGTACATTGTAACTGTACAATATTGTAAATTGTTGATCGGGAGTGGAGGTTTCCTTCAAGTTAAAGGGTTAGTCCACTCCTCAAGAATAAAAAGGTTTCTGGGTAATCCTAAAAGGGGTGTAACCTGTTCTGCATTACTACCAATCACAGCCTGGGAGTGGAGTTATCACCATGAACCCCGCGGTCTCCCTATCAGTTTTGGGGTCCGCAGAGTCTATTACACATGGCTTGTATGTATTGTGCCTACCAGTAGGTGGCACACTTGTAAACACAGCTGCCATGCCGCCTTGGGTAAACGAGTTTGGGTTTAGATGACTGCCCCTTAGTAAATATTTCTCCTGTCGCTCTGCCAAGGCTTCCTGACAAAGTATTTATCTCTGAGGATTGTTCTAAATTGTGCAGCGTCATGCGTCAGTCAGCACACCGCCCGCTACAGCACTGCCCTATTATCTTCTGTGGGAGCCGTGCCACGGGGTATAGCCAAAATACCTGCGGATAACAGGAGGGGGGGGGAGGCTCGCAGAGATATTAGAGCACACCTGGACATATCTTAACCAGATTGAGGAAACACTCATACACATCATTGGGTTCCCCCTCCCCCAGTAGACAGGATACAGCTCTGCTTAATGGTAGTCATAGGAGTTTGTACAGTAGTCCTAGCAGCCCCCTCTGTACAGTAGTCCCAGCAGCCCCCTCTGTACAGTAGTCCCAGCAGCCCCCTCTGTACAGTAGTCCCAGCAGCCCCCTCTGTACAGTAGTCCCAGCAGCCCCCTCCGTACAGTAGTCCCAGCAGCCCCCTCCGTACAGTAGTCCCAGCAGCCCCCTCCGTACAGTAGTCCCAGCAGCCCCTCCGTACAGTAGTCCCAGCAGCCCCTCCGTACAGTAGTCCCAGCAGCCCCCTCCGTACAGTAGTCCCAGCAGCCCCTCCGTACAGTAGTCCCAGCAGCCCCCTCCGTACAGTAGTCCCAGCAGCCCCTCCGTACAGTAGTCCCAGCAGCCCCCTCGTACAGTAGTCCCAGCAGCCCCTCCGTACAGTAGTCCCAGCAGCCCCCTCCGTACAGTAGTCCCAGCAGCCCCCTCCGTACAGTAGTCCCAGCAGCCCCTCCGTACAGTAGTCCCAGCAGCCCCTCCGTACAGTAGTCCCAGCAGCCCCTCCGTACAGTAGTCCCAGCAGCCCCTCCGTACAGTAGTCCCAGCAGCCCCTTCGTACAGTAGTCCCAGCAGCCCCCTCCGTACAGTAGTCCCAGCAGCCACCTCCGTACAGTAGTCCCAGCAGCCCCCTCCGTACAGTAGTCCCAGCAGCCCCCTCCGTACAGTAGTCCCAGCAGCCCCCTCCGTACAGTAGTCCCAGCAGCCCCCTCCGTACAGTAGTCCCAGCAGCCCCCTCCGTACAGTAGTCCCAGCAGCCCCTCTGTACAGTAGTCCCAGCAGCCCCTCCAGCAGCCCCCTCCGTACAGTAGTCCCCGCAGCCCCCTCCGTACAGTAGTCCCCGCAGCCCCCTCCGTACAGTAGTCCCCGCAGCCCCCTCCGTACAGTAGTCCTAGCAGCCCCTCCGTACAGTAGTCCCAGCAGCCCCTCTGATTGCAGTGGGACCCCCTCCTTGTATTCACTTCGGTCACATTTCCAAGTCATGAGATCGGGGGTCACGTTTTCTCACACAGAGACATTGTACATTAATTCTTCATCCCTCTGACTTTTCCTAAACCCTTAGTTCCCTCTTTAGTCCCTGCGCCCCCAATTCTCCAGATGGAAGAGTGCTGCACCCACAACAACAGTGCCACCCTGTCCTGGAAACAGCCGCCCATGTCCATGGTGCAAGCGGAAGGATATATTCTGGAGCTGGACGACGGGAACGGCGGTCAGTTCAGGGTAAGAGCCAAATCGTTTAATGCCTTACTTATAGCTGCCATAACATTCATGAAACAGGAGGGTCAGGATGAGCAGCTATGTGTTGCCGTGTAAAGCATGGGAGAAAAAGCAGCGGCCTGAGCCCACTATGAGACATGAGGTAGATGCATTTGCTTTAAGGACACTTGTCCAGGATTAGAAGAACATAGCCGCTTCCCCAAAGAGCGCCACACCAGTCCACAGGTCGTGTGGGGAACTACAAGTGCAACTTACATCCAGTGGAGCTTTGCTGCAATACCAAATGCAACCCGTAGACAGGGGGGCGCTGTTTCTGGAAGGAACCAGCCGTGTTTGTCACATGACGTATAACGCATGCTGTGTGCTGTTGCAGGAAGTATTTGTCGGGAAGGAGACGATGTGCACAGTGGACGGCCTGCACTTCAACAGTACATATAACGCCCGAGTCAAGGCCTTCAATAAAGCTGGGGTCAGCCAGTACAGCAAGACCCTGGTCCTCCAGACCTCCGAAGGTAACCAGTTCTCCAGCATGTAATCCTCTGCCCCTTCTCTGGGGCACAATCGACTTATTTGCCCATGTGACATGCAGATGTTGAAAGTTTTTAAAGGGGTTTTCTGCACAAAAAATGTTTCATGACCTGCTGATAGCCCGAGTCATAAAACACTGATCCAGCCACTGAGACCACCTCCCATACCGAAAACGGGCTGGCTGGGGACCAGTTGAAGGGTCAGAGTCTCCAATCCATGATCTGAAGCCACCACTAGGGGGAGCCTAGGAGCTTACTGCGTACAGATTTGATATTGAATTGATATTAAAGCTCCCCCTAGTGGTGACTGCAGGCAGCCAGAACTTTGGATAAGTTCTACTTTATGAAATGAAACCCCTTCTGACTTAACCCTTCTCACAGCTGAGGGTTTGCTACAGGGTTCTCAAGTTCTAGACAATCCTCTGTAAGCGAAGGCTAGCTTCACATTTGCAGCACAGCTCTCCGGCAGGCTGTTCCGACAGAGAACAGGCTGCCGGAGTTCTCCGGATACGGCATTGTCGGAGGTTACCAGAATGCGCGCCGGCCCCTTTGGCTATAATGAGGTCCGGTGGGAGACCCAGCCGCTACCCCGCAAATATGTCAGGATTCGGCCAGACAAAAAACGCTGCACACAACGGTTTTTGTCTAGCGGGAACAGCCGCCCATGTGAAAGAAGTCCAAAACAGGCAGAAACATTTTACCTGCACTGATACATTGTAACAAACCCCGTGCTGCTGATGTATTTAGCTCACCGAGGATTGTCCAGACCGGATATAATTGCGTCAAACCCTCTGCCATGAGAAGAGTTAGGTCTGTTCGGGTTTTTTAGCATCTAAAAGGTAAAGAAAAATGTTTCCATTCACTGACAGGAAGCAGAAAACTTACGGTATATTAGGTGAATACACCTCATGTATAGAAGAAATCTGATTGGATGTAGAAGTTATCAGCCGATTCTCATCGCCTGTATCACGTGTGCTGCATTCATGATTCCGTGTAACTTTATCCGTGTTGTCGCAGTTCACGTCTGACATTCCGTGTATCCAGATGTAGGGGGTGCAGAGGTCGGCGCCTGAGGGGCCCCTCTGCCATATCAGTAGATGGTAGGTGGGGGTCACAGATTTTACACCTTCCGGTTCCACCCCCACGGACATATTTATATAGCGCAGACACACTCTGCAGCGCTGTACTCGGCTTTATCTGTTTCAATAAATGCAAATGAGCCTCTAGGAGCAACCAGGGCGTTGCCATTGCACCTAGAGGCTCTGCTCTAGCAACACAATGTAAAAGGCTGTTGTATCCATAGCAACCAGACTCAAAGCTAAGCTGATAGCAGCCGCCATGTTACGCCATTCCCTGTCTCATTGCTTAGTCCCTTCTCTGATGCATGCCTTCCAACAGTCCACAGGTAGGCGTATTTTCATTAAAAGGGGCATCAGTAAGTACAAAGGGGCGGGGCTTGACCATCCTGCTACTGGGGACTGAAGTGTTGGGTGGGATACATTAACGAGATGTCTGTAATTAGGTTTCGTGTGCAGTTTACATCGTTTTTAATGTACATACTCGGCGTTGTACGGTTTTGTCATGTCTGTGTTGTTTTTTCCCCCCATTTTATATGGTTAGTGGATTTCACGTGTTCTTTATCATGTCATCATGGCCTCCATGTCCGGCATACGGGTTGGTGCTGTCGTCATCATCGTTCTTAGCTTGTGGCCATTGCTTTCCTCGCCACAGTAATTTCTTTTGGAGAGAAAGTTTGGCGCATCTGATTCGTGCGACCCGAGGTTTGCACAATGGTTCACGTGACGTGTGTTTTCCATTGATTTGATAGTTGAGGAACATATCTAGGTCACCGCTGGCGACATTTGTCTGCCGCGGACGCTATGACTATTCATTTGATCAATACATATCATCTACAATCGGCGGAGGCGGCCATTTTGTGCAAATTAGTAGGAGTGACATTACTGTGTCTGGCCGGACTACATATCCAGCTGTTTACCAATTTGGCTGTCTCCGGGTTGCAGTGATTCAATGACACCTGTGACGGCCATTTTGTGGGATTTTGCATGTCGAGACATTACTGAGGAAACTGGAACTTGTGCATTCGCCCCACCAAAAAATCGCATGCTCCCTCATAAACGGCCACAAAATGGCTGCCTCAAGGTTTACTTCATGGGCCGTGTATGACATGTATGTACACTGATGCACGCTCCGATTTGCTGACATTTCTGTGCATGTCTTTGCTTATGCCAGGTCCCTATCCTCGAATGTCAGCCTCTCTTGCAGCTCATTTGCAAATCAACACCACCATGCCCTCTCCACTCGAGTTCCTCCAAAACTCAGAACAGGAAACTTGTGTGTCTTCAGGTAATGGCTTCCCCTCCCCCATAACTCACAGTGTGTCACCGTTTCATTGGTCAAAACTGCCTCAGGTGTGACCTTACCGACCAATCGGAGTCAGTTTTGCAAATGAAAGCTGCGCTGTGATTGGTTGCTATGGGCAAGAAGGCCTCTGAGGCAGTTGCTCCCTCAGTACATTCTCTGTACCTTATAGAGGCAGCCATGTTGGATTTTTTACCTCAGATGTGTTAGTGGCTCTGGTGTGCTCAGTCACAGCCAGTCGGTTACCAATAAAATGTGTAATAAGTAGACATCATATTATGCGATATTACCGTTATACGCTATATAATTCACACATCTTCAGCCTATATTTTTCCGTATTCCATCACATAAAATTCGCTCACAGTGCTGACAGACATTAGACGTGACACTGGAGATAGACAAGTGATAATTGAGAGTCTAGCGGGGTGATGAGAGCGCTGCAAGATTAACGAGCAGACTAATTAACATAACCATGCATGACACTCTGGTGCTAGATTTGCATTTTAGTTAGGATTTTCACATAAAACGCGCATTTCACATGTGCGTCATACAGGCTTATTTTTTCTATGCTGTCCGGGGGTCTTGACCAAGCGAACAGCGCAGTGCAGCCCACTCGGAGGTTTCGGAATTCTTTAAACGCTACAAGACGAAGCCCATTTTCGTTTTTGCATTTTCGTTTTTTTCCTCCCCACATTACAAGAGCCATAACTTTATTAGTTTTCCGTTCACATAGCCATATACAGGTGTATATTTTGCGGAAGAAGTTGTATTTTTTAATAGCGTCAATTAAGTTACCCTATCTTGTATTGGAAAACAGGAAAAAATTCTTTGTGGGGTAAAAGTGAAAAAAAATCCACAATCTCACCAAGCCATAACCTATTTATATCTCGGTTGACAGAGGTGTATGACGGCTTGTTTTTTTGCGGAACACACTGTAGTTTTTATTGGTACAATTTTTGTGGGACGTATGACTTTTTGATCACAGTTATAATTTTTTTTAGGGGGGACAAGATGACTAAAAAATGGCGAATTGTGTTTTTCATTTTACGCCGTACACTGTGCAGGAAAAATTTGCTTTTGTACGCGGCGATACCGGTTATGTTTATTTTTGTTATTGTTTATCTTTATATGTAAAATCGGGAAAGGAAGTGATTTGAATTTTTATTTATTTACTTTAAAGGGAACCTGTCACCGGGATTTTGGGTATAGAGCTGAGGACATGGGTTGCTAGATGGCCGCTAGCAAATCCGCAATATCCAGTCCCCATAGCTCTGTGTGCTTTTATTGTGTAGAAAAAACGATTTTATACATATGCAAATTAACCTGAGATGAGTCAGAGCTTGAAAATATGACTCTTCTCTGGTCACACAAGTAAGATATGACTATTTTATGTTAATTTGCATATGTATCAAATCATTTTTTTTACACAATAAAAGCACACAGAGCTATGGGGACTGGGTATTGCGGATGTGCTAACGGCCATCTAGCAACCCATGTCCTCAGCTCTATACCCAATATCCCGGTGACAGGTTCCAGAACCTGGAATCCTCTGATCTCTTGTCCCATTCACCCTAATAGAGAACTATTATGGTGAATGAGATTCTGCCGCTCTGCCTGCTGAGCTGTGCCTCATGCACAGCTTTGCAGGCAGACTACCATGACAGGCTTGAGAACCTTCAGCAGGCCCCAGGCTGTCATGGTAACCGATCGGAGCCCCACAATTAAATCAGCCCCTCGCTCTGTCTAACTCCACAGATGCCACGGTTGCTATTGAACTGAATCTGAGGTGTTAAATGACCGGTTCAGCATCATTGCCTTTCCCCGTCATTGTGGACGAGTGCCGGCACCCACTGCATATGGAGCGGGGTTAGCTCAGCAACCCGCTCCATACAACACCTCACACCCCTACGTGAAGGGGTTAAAGGGGTTGTCCCATCTCCAGAGACCCTGCAGATATTGTCAAGGGAAACTTTTATTCACTGCAGGGGAAGGGTTATTCCCATCACAACGCTCGAGGGATATGCCATACATATTTGAGATAGGAGTACCCCTTTAAGTATTACACAATGCCCATTCAATGTGGAGGGGGTTCTGTCCGCTCTGTATTACCCTCAGCAATGCAAAGGGTCTTATACCCCCCCCCCCCCCCCCCCTCCTATATGGGCAAGCTTAGGCGGCTTGGCCGGGAGGTAGCTTGCAGCAGCAGAAAGCTTCTGCCCACTTCCCCTGCCGGGAGAGGAAGAGTCGCTCATCTCTAGCCCTGATGCAGTCTGTACAAACATAACCTCTGAGGCCGCCGTCTCCCGCCTCATAGACAGATGCATGTTTTCTGCAGGGATTCTGAACGATTTCCTTTCCTCAGAGGCTTTATCCCCGGCTGATACCTAGATTTAGAGATTTCTCCGCTGGCGCACTCCAAATTAATCTGCGCGTCACCGGCGCGCGGCTGCAGACGTCAGCGGGGGATGATTTGAGTGGATTCACAGAGCAGGAGAAGGAGAGGAGAACAGAAGCGCTTTGTGTGATGGCCGGGTTAACTCTTCACATGCTGGACGGCTGCAGGCGGATATAACGAGCCGCCGCACCACTCACATAGGTCCCTGTCGCCAGCGGGGCTCACAATCTAATTTCCGTCTCTCAGGCACGCTAGATCCAATTTAATAGGAAGCTAACTAACCCGTCAGTGAAAATCTAGAGGAAACCTACACACCGAAAAGGGTTGGTTTACAAGTTTTTAATGGCGTTTTTTGCTGCACTTAGTGGCGGTTTTTGTGCATTTTCTGTAGTAAAAACACCAGCTCCAGATTTTTTTTTTGGGGGGGGGGGGGAGTTGGCAATTTTGATGGTGTTTTTTAGGTCTTTGGCATTATTATTTTTTATTAAATACAGCATGTTAAAGAACTTTTGTTTTTTTCCTGCCTTTTTTTTATATCTCCTTCTGTATAGGAGGAAAACACCAGAAAAAAAAAACATGGTTTACACAGTTTAGAACAAAAAAATAAAAATAAAACCAGAAAAACCGCATGCGGTATGGCAAAAAATGTGAGTGCCATTTTTTTGAGTGGACAAAAAAACTCCAGTACAGATTTGTGTGCGAATGAGCCCTAAGGGTTCATGCACACAGCTGTAGCAGATTTTGCAGTCCGCAAATTGCAAATCTGCAAAGCAAGGATACCGGCCGTGTACGTTCTGCATTTTGCGGAACGGTATGTCCTGCCCTTTTTAGAACAGTCCTATCCTGGCCCGTAAAACGGACAAGAATAGGACATGTTCTATTTTTTTGCAGGGCTGTTAAACGGACTTACGGATGCGGACAGCACACGGTGAGCTGTCCGCATCTTTTGTAACCCCAAGGAAGTCCAAAAGGGGCGGAGCTACCACAAATGTGCATTAAAATTAGCATATATATATAAAAAAAAGTGTTCGCAGAACAGGGCGGGGTTTACAGATGCCCTGCGATTTGGGAAGCATGTAAATGAGGCCTGTCAACAGAAGGCCCGAAAGCCAGATTTTTCAACATTTTGATAAATAAGGCCCATCACATCGATGGCGTTGGCTTTGACTTTTTAGTGATGTATATTTATTTTTTACATGGCAGTATTTATTAGATGCAGCAGTGCCGGGTTTGTCAAACATAACACCATAACGCACATTTAGCTCTGCTACATCTGTAGGTAAAAGCTCGATATTTTAGGATTTGTCCTTCGTCCTCTGAGATCAGCGGTGAAGATGAGGTGGTTGTGAGGAATCACTGGTGGGGTTTTCACCGAAGTCGTCGAGGATTAGGAAATAAGGTTTTCCTTTCGGTCGCTGTGTGAACACGTCTTCATCTCCCTGCAGATTGCTGCTGGGACTAATGGCTGTGGGTGGGAACCGCGGCCTGAAGCGGTTTCCATAGCAATGCAGGAGGCACCATATCACTCATACCTCCACGTCTCAGGGACTACAGGGCTCGAGGTGTGCACAGGAAAAAATAAAACAATGTGCCTTCTTTACAGCTCTAGGATCAATAAAAAGTCTTTGGCGGGGGCGCAATTACCACATTGGTGGATACAGCAGGGGGTCCTGGTTGTACCGTGACAGGGGGTGTGGTGAGGGGCCGGAGGTGGTCACCGTGTTTCTGGGAAGGAAGATGGGTAATGGAGGGGATAAAGCCGAGGAAGGGAGGAAAAGACACAAAGGGAAAACCATATAACAGAGGGCAAGGACAAACGTGCAGAGACGTCATCAAGGAGGTTCTCTGTCCCCTCCATGAGCCATGCTCTGCATATGGCTGCTCTTACAGGGAATGTCATCCTCCTGCCGACATCCTGAAACCATTTTGTCGTATATCTTCAGTGAGGTTTGCAGTGGGGGGCGTAGGGTTGCCACCTGGCCGGTATTCCACCTTGCTAAGGTTGCCGGTACCGGGATTCATCAGCTTCAATAGTTCCTCAGTCAGCTGCTTTAAGTGGCTGACAGAGGAAGTGGAAGGAACAGAGCAGGGGTGCTTAGGAGTCCTGCTCTGACACCGTATATGGCTGAGTCCATATATGAAGATGAAGGGGGTATCCCCAAATATTGTCAGTATGCTTGGGGACACCCTGAAGCATTTGTGCTTGGATTCGAACTCATCACCATCTACATTAAAGACAAGAACCTTAACCACTGAGCTATAGAGCTCAATGTTAAACTGCAGCAGGTATATTGTGGATAAAAATTTCAGTAGTAGTTTCCCATGTATGATGTATTCATAAATAGCAGAATAATCTTTTAATTTTTTTATTTAAAAAAAATGTTATGGCACAAGATAAATTTAGAATTGAAAAAAAAAATGCAATTACTAAAAAAATATAAAATGATAATTCTGATATATATGAATACATAATACATGGGAAACTACTACTGAGGTTTTTAGCCATAAGAGATCTACTGCAGTTTAACATTGAGCTCTATAGCTCAGTGGTTAAGGTTCTTGCCTCTAATGTAGATGGTGATGAGTTTGAATTTTGGCAGAAACACTTAAAAAATAGAGGCTAAATAAAAGGTACACGGTCTCCAACAGTCAAAATATTAGATTTTTTTTTTTTTTTTAAAGTGCAAAACTTAAAATATGATCAATAAGGTTTAAAAGTAATATCAGGAAGTATTACTTTACTGAGAGAGTAGTGGATGCATGGAACAGCCTTCCTGCAGAAGTGGTAGCTGCAAATACAGTGAAGGGGTTTAAGCATGCATGGGATAGGCATATGGCTATCCTTCATATAAGATAGGGCCGGGGGCTATCCATAGTACTCAGTATATTGGGCAGACTAGATGGGCCAAATGGTTCTTATCTGCCGACACATTCTATGTTTCTATGTTTCTATCAAATAACAGGCTGTGGTAGGCCATGCCCCCTTTCCTAACCTGTGTAAACTCGGCCGGTATTTTTTGGAAAAGGTGGGAGGTAGTAGACTTGAATAGACTTGTTAAGGACTTTCCAGGAGGGGACGACTCAAGGACCTGTTGGGGACTGTCTTAGTGGAGCCGCTCACGGTTGTGCCGTACACGCGGTCACCATCAGACGAGAGGCGTGTAATCGGCTACGAGCTGCACATTGTCATTACACCGGCAGGAACAGCTTTGATGTATGGCTTTCTCCGCTAGTCTTTGGCGGAGTATTTCTGATGACATTGATTGCAGCTCCCCGGCCCTGTGATCCTGAACCATTAGTCTTGTGTCGGTAAATCCCACCTAGGGAATTCATATAATCAGCAGAAGACGATGCTGCGGGAGGCGAGTCTGTAGTAATCCCTTCCTGGAAGACGATAAATTCTCATTCCGATGCCGGCTCTGAATAGGATGTGTGCATTAAAGGGAAACTACGGTGAAAATGGAGCATGCTGGTGTAGGAAGGCTCCAGCTTTCCTCCAAAAACAGCACCACCCCGTCCACAGGTTTGTGTGGTACTGCAGCTCAGCCCTATTCACACCAGTCAAGCTGACCTGCAGTACCAGACACAACCCATGAACAGGTATGGCGCTATTTTTAGTAGAAAGCAGCCATGAAGTATAATCCAGTGCATGTGCTCTAATCTAAGAAGTCCTCCAGACATAATTGCCGACAGCATCATAAACTGTCCACGTCCCTTTTACAACAGCCAATGCCCCTATGAGCCATATTGGCCAGAGAATGCTCCTGTACACAGACAGAGTTCTCCCCAGTGCACCCACGTACAGTTCCCCAATTCACAACGACAGACACTGTGGTATCAATTTACAATACCAGTGAAATGGTGCCTCCATACATAGTGCCAGCCAGTATACCCCCATAAACAGTGTCAACCAAAGAGTGCCCCCATGTACAGTGCCAACAATAGTGTCTTGATGTACAGTTCCAAATGGCGCCCAATTTACAGTGCCAAAGAGTGCCCCCATAGTACACCTATTAACAGTGTCAGCCAAAGAGTGCCCCCGTGTACAGTGCCACACACAGTGCCCCAATGTACGGTGCCAAACAGTACACCAATTTACAGTGCCAGTCAGAGTAGCCCTATACACCCAAAGTACTCCCATTAATAGTGTCAGCCAAAGAGTACCCCTATGTAGAGTGTCGAACAGTCCCCAATTTACAATGCCAAAGAGTGACCCTATACATAGTGCTCCGGTTTACAGTGCGTGCCCATACACCCAAAGTACCCCCCAGAAATAGTGTCAGCCAAACAGTTCCCCCATGTACAGTGTAAAAGAGTGCCCCAATTTACAAGTCCAAAGATTGCCCCAATACACAGTGCCAGCCAGACTACCCCTATAAACAGTGTCAGCCAAAGAGGGCCCCCATGTACAGTGTCGACCTTAGTGCTGTGATATACAGTTGAGCAGTGCACAAAGAGTACCCCAATTTACAGTGCCAGTAAAAGAGTGCCCCCATAAATAGCATCAGCCAAAGAGGGTCCCCAAGTAAAGTGCCAGGGACAGTGCCCTGTCGTACTGTGCCGAATAGTGCCCCAACTTACAGTGCCAGCCCCCCATACACAGTGTCATTTAGTTTGATAATCCTTAGGTGATGTTTGCAGTCTGTGACTTATTATCAGGATGTAGACCGTAGTCCCTTGTGTTGGGTTATTCAGATTGACCCTTCTGTTGCATTGAGACTCCCGGTGGGAGTCACTACCACACTGCCCCGACCTAGTGGGCTACAGGTGTAAGGCCGAGCTGGATGTTTATCCTAATGCAGCTAGAATCCAGCCAAACATGGTGGTGACCCAAGTGTCACATCTGTAGAAGCCTCTAGAAGAGATGATCCCGGCAAGGGCGGGTGCTATTAGTTCTTCATGAGTTGAAGCTCTCTAACCGACTAACCTCCTCTCTCTACCCGCATGCTCTTCATTGGACATCCCACAGTTAACATAAAAAAACTGGTGGCAGGTATGGTCCGAAGCTTGTGCATGTAAACCCTGGCACGTGCATGGCTTGCATGGGGACTTGTGCTGGTCACTTCATTCCGACAATGCTGACCCTGTGGAGGCACCATTCTCATAATGCTATATTTCATCCAATGATTGTTGTAATCAAGATTTCTAGTGTTATGTTTTGTTTTTTTTGCTCCAATCGACCCTGACTTTGGAACAGCTGCATCGACATTTAGTGTTTGTGGCCGTTTCTGGCTTCTAAGATGGTATCCACCCTGTATACTGGCACCGAACTGAACAGGAGTTGTGGACACCTTCAAGTGCATGTGTAGTCAACACTTCATTTCAGACTAGGAAAGAGACCTCGTCATTGTCAGGAGCAGTAGAGGGTCCCATTTTGAGAATTCCCATTTGTCTATCTTGCTATGAACCTGGAACATATAGTCTAAAGCAGGCATGCTCAACCTGCGGCCCTCCAGCAGTTGTAAAACTACAACTCCCACAATGCCCTGCTGTAGGCTGTTCGGGCATGCTGGGAGTTGTAGTTTTGCAACAGCTGGAGGGCCGCAGGTTGAGCATGCCTGGTCTAAAGCATGAGGGTCGGTGGAAGCACACTGAAGCCATGTTGTATTTTTGTGATGACAGTGGCCTGGTTCGCCTTTGACCCTGGTTCAGCGCACTCGGACATCATCTTCTCGAATGACAACCTGACCGTTACCTGTAACAGCTATGATGACCGAGTAGTGTTAGGGAAGACCGGCTTCTCCAAAGGAGTTCACTATTGGGAGCTGACCATTGACAGGTACGACAATCACCCAGATCCTGCCTTCGGTGTGGCCCGGGTTGAAGTGATGAAGGACGTCATGCTGGGAAAAGACGACAAAGCTTGGGCCATGTACGTGGACAACAACCGCAGCTGGTTCATGCACAACAACTCCCACACGAACAGGTACTTTGGACCGATTGTATATGTGACACCTTGGCAGCCATGAGACTAATGTGGTTTCTCGATCATAGTAACACACAACCTCTGTGATTGCTCGTAGGACTGAAGGAGGCATCACCAAGGGGGCCACAGTTGGTGTCCTCTTAGACTTCACCAGGAGAACTTTGACCTTCTCCATCAATAAGGAGCAGCAGGGACCTGTGGCATTTGAAAACATGGAGGGCTTGTTGTTTCCTGCTGTGAGTCTCAACAGGAATGTGCAGGTAGGTACTAAGACTTTCTATGTAGTAACAGTTGTATTGAGGTGCTCCTCACATAGTGGTAACCCGGCTATACACATTAGATTGGCGTTACCAAACCCAATGGAGCCGACCATCTAATATGTAAAGGGGGGCACCTTACTCTCCCCTCAACTCAGGTGTCTGGAAACATAACGATTGAGCATGTTGGATTTCAACTTGCCTGATCCTTGTGTTCTCTGTCTCCAGAGAATATAATTCAGTCCTTGACCTCCCTCCATATTACAATTAGTATTTTATAGCCTGTTAAACAGGACCCTAGTAGGGAAATATTGTGTACCATGCCAGTAAATATTGGGTTAATAGAGTAAGGTCCCCTTTGCAGAACCCGCATCTACTAACCAGTGCACAGAGCCGCTACAAAGTGGGTCTTTCATTCTGGAGGACCCAACACAGTGAATCCAATGGGAATTGTGCAATGTTTCATTTCCCCTGTGGTGGCGCTGCAGGGTAACTGAACACTGCTCAGTTCTCCATCCTTTTACAGCTGATCACTGGGAGTCACATTGTGATCAATCTATCTAACCAATAAGTATGTCAAAAGTAGAGAAGATCTCCTTTCAGCACTGGGACATCCACCTAGTGCATATTGACAACATAGCCAAGATGTCCAACACTCCCAGACTGCGAGTGTTGGACATCTTAGCTATGTTGTCAATATGCACTAGGTGGATCCTGGCCTAAACCTAGACGGGCCCCGGTCACAAAATGATTGATTAGGAAGTCCAAAAGGGAAATTAATGTATACTTTATTTTATGGTGGCTGCTCCACGTCCGTTATTATTGTGATTTTAATACCACGCATGCTGTCGTTTGTAGGTAACACTTTATACCGGTTTGCCGATTCCTGGATTCTACTCGTCTCGGGCATCCATAGCATCTTAAAAGTGCCAGAAGGACTGAAATTGCTCTTAAAGTCCCAGACGGTCATCGCATTGGATTCAAAAGCAGCAAACTGTTCTTACGAAAAGCAGAATGTCTGTCTGCAAGACATTGTAAATACATAGGGGGCAGAATATATGGGGTGCTCACAGAGACCCTCCAGCTCTAACTAACGTCCAGCTCTGTACAGGTAGACCTTCTCCTGATGACCAGCGCTGACTTCTCTATTGTGTCCAGCTTTGTACCTATCCATAATGTTCTTACCTCTTCATCATATCCCACGTTTGTGCCGTTCCTATCAGTTTCTGTCCAGGAGGTTGACTCTACATATCTCTAGGATGCTCAGTTCTCAAACGTACATAGTGGTACCACCAAAGTTCTGCTTTGGTGTCCAGCTGTATCCAGTGTGGAACAACCATAGTTCTCCAGTTTTTGTGTCCAGCTGTATCCAGAGTGGCGCCACCATAGTTCTCAAGTTTTGGCACCCATCAGTATGCAGTGTGGTCTCACCATAGTTCTCCAGTTTTGGTGTCCAGCTGTATCCAGAGTGGTGCCACCATAGTTCTCAAGTTTTGGCACCCATCCAGAGTGGTGCCACCATAGTTCTCAAGTTTTTGCACCCATCAGTATGCAGTGTGGTTCCACCATAGTTCTCCAGCTGTATCCAGAGTGGTGCCACCATAGTTCTCCAAGCTTTGGTGTCCAGCAGGATCCAGAGTGGTGCCACCATAATTCTCCAGTTTTGATGTCCAGCTCAGGCCCAGGTACTGACACCACATTTCCTATCTAACAGCTCTTCATAGTACCAAGCTGCATCCAGGGAGTTAAGACCCGTACTTCTATCAACCCTCCAGTGTCCAACCCTATCCAGAGTATTCGCCATACATCTCCCTGATGTCCAACCTTTATACAGTGTTTTCTTGACTGTCTCCGTGACATCCAAAGATGTCCACCTCTGTACATGATGTTCACATCCCACCAGCTCTGCACAGGGTATTCACAACCATCTCACAGGGCTTTGTGGTCTCCAGCGATGATGAATGGTTTCTCCACCGTCCTGGCTCAGTTGATATTTGATTCAGACTATCATTACCGTGTATATACATTGCCGCTATTACTGTTGTTTTCTCCACTGCTGCTACCCCTCCAAGAACCCTAAAACTTTAATCCCAGGACTGATCCTGAAGAAGAACAACACCATGCACCTCCTCTGAGGTCAGGGGTACCAGTTACACCTTCGATGTATCATCATGTTTAAAAAAAAAGTCAGAAGTTTGGATGGAGCAGTAACTCTGGCTTATATCCTCAGTATATATTGGGTAATGAGGAATGTGACACCCCTGATCGTCCTGATCATCATACCGTCTTTATGGTGCTTGTAAAAGAAAATTAGAAATTCCAGTGTCTTACAAATTTCTATTTTCTAATGGTTCAAAAGTGATCAATGAATGCACTTGTATAGGCAATATAGGCTTCTGTCCAAGGATGCATGCGGAGGGGGGGGGGGGGCAATAATTGGTAAATTCTAAGTTAACCATTGGATGCCTACAGCTGCCATATACATGTAGGTGTACAATTACCCTATGACGGGCAGGTACAGGAAAGAGACCTTTGCAGGAATGCCCAGTGGAGATGGCCTCAGCGTGAAGCCACCTGGCGTCAGTGAGTTTTATCATCCACTTTATAATTGGATGCGACATGTCCAGGATTTAAAGGGCACCTCCACCCAAAACGCATCCCTCCCTCTTACATTTTAATCATGAAACTCTAATAATTTCTTTTTGGACTAGTAGGATTTTTAGTTGTGACCCTCTATGTGCCAATGTGGGGGCTCCAGTACAGTATTATGCTGCCCCCTTGTGGCTGCAGTGAGGAAGATGTTACAGTTTGTATGACATCACAGCATATGTAATCAGTACCCCTGCAACTGACCCCTCATTTACAGTATAGCGGCCAATCTCTTTGAACTCTACATTGTGTTGTTCCTCTGTTATTCCTGCTGGAAAGATATATGAATAAATTGAGAACTCGACATCACCATTCCCTTTGTCGGCCAGGTGTGTCTATGTACTGTCAGAGTGCAGGGAAACGCAATCAGGGGTGCACCTAGCCTTTCTGCTGCCTTAAGGCAAAAACTGAAACGGCGCCCCAACCCCCCAAATGCCAATTTTTTATCCTAACCCCTTCCCTCCAGTCTTACTGTTAAAACCATACTTGGAAACCATTACATACAGAGCTCCAAACATACAGAGTAATACAGCGCCACGTACAGAAAATCCCCCTTCCGCTGCCCCCCTCTTGCCCCTACCTGGCGCTGCCTCATTGGTGGTGCACCCCTGCACGCAATTGTCAGTTTATTCACACAATTCCAGGAAGTGTTACAGAGGAACGGCACAGGGTAGTGTTCTAAGGAAAGATGCTAACATTTTATTAAAAGGAGAGAGATGTCAGGCTCAGTGGTCCTGCTGCAATGGCGCCTCCTGAGCTACAGGTGGCGGTATGTCACCAATCGGGGCCTAAAGGTTCCTCTCAACCAATCACAATCCATTATCCAAACTTTGCACTTTTCTAATAGTGTGCACATGATTGACGCATGCACCCTCTCACCAGCCGCCCCCCCCCGGAAGCCATTTTTATACCCTAGCCTGAAGCCTTTCCAACGAGAGTGCCAATATAGCCGCCTCGCCCCTGCTTGTACTTTATAAGTGCTTGATGCGTCCGAATGCCCACAGCATCATTATAAACGATCACTTGGCTATTATAACCAGCAATACACGGTCTATAACAATGCAGCAAGCAGAGGAGTCGGCAGATGAACCTTCCCCAACTGAATGTAAATAGTTGATTTTAGCCGTGTGTGTGCGTGGAATATCGACGTAGAGAGTTTTTTCCCTGCTAACTTATTTTGATAGGGGGTGACCCGTCCGCCCACGACGTGTCCATCAGATAACCTTAGCTCCAGAAAATCTCTGTTGCGGGACAACGCCGATGTTAATTTTATTTTTTCTTCTGATGAGAAGCGATGGCTGGGCCACTGTGCGCTTCTTCACCCTTATGGCGAGCAGTCGTCCTGACAAGGCTTATGGATTCCTAGTGAGTTGTATTATCGCATAGTTCATTTGTATATGTCGCTCTCGCAGACGCTGTACTCAACACAATAAATTATGTTCGCTGTTACCAATAAATTAATTTTATGAGGGAAAATGACGCCGTCTGCAAGCCTCTTGTTTGCTGCTCATGGTATCTACAGTGTATGTGTAATAAGGGATGAGGCCAAAATGGGTGATCCCTTGAAAATTGTGTTTATATAAAAAGTCCCAATAGGTTATTAAATACCATTTTTACCTAGTTTGCTCTATTTCCACCTAAAAAAATGCACCGTTTGGATTTATTTTTTTCATCCTCTGCACCACTGCTAATTTGTGCTATTGTGCGCATACCTCTTCTGGGCAGGGTCACATGAACCCTTTCACCCAGCCAGCTCCACCATTTAGCCTCCTTGTCCCCTTGTAGCTGTAAATATAGCCCCCACATATTTAGTCCCTCTCCAACTCTGGCAGCTGTAAATATAGTCCCAATTTAGTTCTCTGGTCAGTCTTCTTTCCCCTCTGGCAGCTGTAAATATAGTCCCAAGTTAGTTCTCTGATCAGTCTCCTTTCCCCTCTGGCAGCTGTAAACATAGTCTCTAGTAAGTCTCCTATTCCCTTACTCAGCTGTAAATATAGTCCCCAGTAAGATTCCAATCAGTCTCCTTCCCCTCTGGCAGCTGTAAATATAGTCCCAAGTAAGTTCCCTAGTAAGTTTCTAATTAGTCTTTTTCCCCTTCTAGCAGCTGTAAATATAGTCCCCAGTTAGTTCTGTAGTCAGTCCCCCACCCCCTTGCAGATGTAAATATAGTCCCTAGTCTCCTACTCCTCTCTCAGCTGTAAATATAGTCCCCAGTAAGTTTACAGTCTTCTTCCCCCTCTAGCAGCTGTAAATATAGTCCCCAGTTAGTTCCCTAGTCAGTCTCCTTTCCCCTCTGGCAGCTGTAAATATAGTCCATAGTCAGTCTCCTACACCCTCTCTCAGCTGTATATGTAGCCTCCAGTAAGTTTCCAATCAGTCTCCTTCCCCCTCTGGTAGCTGTAATTATAGTCCACAGTAAGTTCTCAGAAGACCATCAGAGCTTAGGAGTCATTGAGCCAAAATGACAGATTCCTCTATTTTCCCACCCGACTCCTTCGTAATTTAATGGCTTTGTTTTCAATGTTTTTTTTATCAGTGTCTGGTATGGTCCTCATAACTGACACACAGTTCTATAAATCCTCCCTTAGTGTCAGGCTGCCAGAGGCCAGTGATTGCAGGGAGTCGGACCAACCCCCACCTCCTCCACGGTGTCTGATACTGATGACCTATACTAAGGATGGGTCATCCGTATTAAACACTCGGACAACCCCTTTAAAGCTGAGGCTCAGACCTCTGGGTGTTATACAGCCTGATATATAGCTGGTAGTAGCAAGGAGGGATCTGACATATTTGGCTACTAAAATTACTGGCACTGGCCTCCTGCCGATAATACCAGCTATGGCAGTGGTGAACCGGCAGGTGGCAACCTTAGTGTGGGCCCTGAACCCCCACAATCAGCTGTTTTCAGCAGCCTGGAATTAAATCAGTGGATGGAGCCAAAAGCAGAAGGCTATCCCCGTGTAGTGACCTTGCCAGCATACTGCAGGTTGTAACGGGGTGGTCCTGCCCCATTAAATTATTTCATCCATGCTTTGACTGTTAGAGGGGTTGTCCTTGATAATGGCAGTGTATGATCTCTGTCCTATATGTCGCTTGTCTACTGGTGTCTCATGTGAAAAGGGGTTTGAATGGAGCCGAGCACCAATCAGGGATGTGTTTGCAGGCTGACGACCAATCAGATGTCTAGGCTCAGTCAGGGGGAGGAGACAGCAGGAGGCAGTTGAGGAGAAGGTGACAGTTGGGAGCAGAGAAGACAGAGCGTCTGGTGCCCTCCATAGCGGGGCCCTGACAAGAGAGCCCTGAGCGTGACTTGTATCCGAGTGCCCTCAGGGTGAGATTTATAACCACAGGGCGGTGTGCCTCACTGAGAGACTGAAACCATCAAGCTGTTTACCTGATGGACCATTCAGCCGCCCATAGTAACAAAAAGCAGTTGGGAGAGGGTGTGCCCCCCATGACCCAAAACATTTACCAATATAGATTTTTCCCAGAATTTGCAACGGAGGCTCCTACCACAACCTTTGCTGTAGATGTGAACCTCGCCTGACCTACATCTATAAATACATTTTCTATCGAATATTAGGGGATTACATTCAATAATTAATAACAGAGGCGCACCTCCTCCCCCGAGGAATGGGCCTCATTTATCAAAGCTAACAGTAAGACTGTCTTCGATGCCCACAGCAACCAATCAGAGCACAGTGTGGATTAAAAACCCTTTTGTTCCCCTATAATGTAGTGGTCTACTTTTAGGATTTACTTGCCGCCGCCCCCCCCCAGACAGTCAGGAACCTTGGGTCTCTAGCTCAGCAATCACTCAGTCTCCTTCTCCCTCTGGCAGCCATAAATCTAATCCCCACCAGTCTTCTCCTCTTCTCTCTGGCAGCTGTAAATATAGTCCCCAGTAAATTGCCAAGTCAGTTTCCTTCCCCCCCCTGGCAGCCATATATATAGTTTACAGTATATTCCTTTGTAGACAGATAATTGTACTATGAAGTAGTGAAAAGAAATAGTACCTGCTTCCTCACAAGTCCGTCTGGATATTGCTGTACAGGTTCTGGTCCAGAGTAGATGCCATTTTTGCAAGCTGCTGGAGAAGATCACTACCTGAGGATAAGAACAAGAATGCGTCAGTGGGGAGAGTGACTAAGCATGTGCGTCCACCAGATCTCAAGTCATTGGGTGGACGTGCACATTAATATACACTTTGAACACCAGGTGGCGTTATACTATGTAAGTAAAAGTCTAAACTTTTCAACATATCCTTTGTTATGTATGTAAATGGAAAATATTTCATGATCTATACAATAAATATAGTATTTGCTGGTAGGACAAAGACTTTCAAGGGTCCCGACATGGCTGATATTTGTATCAATGATGAGGTTAACACTCTTAAGTCAAGTGGTAAAGGTAAAAAAAATATTTAGCAAAAAAGCCCTATTTTTGTGTTGAATATTGCTCCCACTATGCCTCAGAATGGAGCACAAATTTTACATTCATTGGAGGAGCCATCTTCTGTGCTCATCGTCGCCACCTGGTGAGCAATAATATGAGCTGCAGAGAGACATGAAGACGTGACACCCTACCTGAGTACATTACTGGATTATTGGTAACTGTTCAAACTATTAATCTGACAAACTAAGTAGAAAAGCGAGTGCTATTATACTGCCCTCTACCAGCAAGAACATGGCTGTGAATGGATCTAATTACCAAAAACCATTGAGAGGGGAAGATGCGGATGAGCAACATCTTTGTCTGTTGTGCTCAATTATTAGTTCATTCAAATCTATGGGTGCACATACTTTTGCAAGTACGCCTAGAAATGTATAACTATCACCTCTGCAGTTCATATCTGCTATATTATATCTGAGCTTTCAGATTGATATTCTGCAGTTACTTTACTAATATCACCATATTCGCCGTTTACTAATATCACCTTGTCTAAGCCATAGGTGTTCACAATAGGAATCCACTTGGATTCAATAGGAACTTGCTGCCCGATCCCCCCACCAATTCCAGCTGAGTCTTGATTATTAGTTTATCTTTAGGGGGATCCTAAAAAGAGATTGTCAAAATGGACAAACCCTTTAAGGAGTACCTGGCAGCAGGATCAGCCTCAATAAACCAGGCATACTGATCCTGCTGAGTAAAATGATACCCGTCTTGTGAAAATCGGTTGAAACGTTCCCAAGAAAAAAAGCTTTTATTCTTTATACAAATAAAGAATTAAGTGCAATGAGGGGCGGGGCTTAACTCCTCTGCGCGCCTCAGCTTGCCAGTACTGGCCACGCCCCTCAGGGAACTGAAACCCTTATCTGCACAAAGAAGAAGTCTTTTTTTTCTCAGGAACGCCACAACCGATTTTCACAAGACAGGTAGCATTTTTATCGGCAGGATCATCCCTACCAGACTTTATGTCTAGTTTCATTGGGTCGATCCTGCTGACAAGTGCCCTTTAAGGGTATGTGTAACTTTGGATATCGGCCATAGAGGCATTCCTCAGGGCTAATTGCTCTGACACGCATCACAAACATGTACATAATCAGAATAATTTCCTCCTCTGCAAGTAATTCATGCATCTCGTCAGCGGAGAAAGGAACAGCACAGAGATGAGCAGGTGGAGCCGTTTCATAAGCAGGTTCTGTTCCCTCAGGAGACAAACAACGAATTATGATCATCCGTGAGATGCCATCTGATCACCCATGTATACCATGCTAGGTTGCTCATGATCCATCCATCTAAGGGCGGCTGCCTGCACATTTACATGAGGAGTCTTGGGGGGGGGGGGGGCCATAGGACAGTAAGATTTTCTGACCCTTTAATATATGGGTGACCTAAGCAGTGGCTGCCCATCTTACCAGGACCCCTTGTAATTCTACTGATCCCAGGGTGCAACGCAATGATGTTTCATCTACGACTATGTCGCCACATTGGTGATGAAACATCCAGAGGCCCTGGAGTTAGGAGGAAGCTCCTTTAAAGGGCATTCCCTTACAAAATGCTTTTTTCACCTAACCACGGGGTGATCACTACAAGGTATTGAACGGTGGTGATGCAAGGTCTACAGGACAAATGGCAGTGCGCATGTCTGACCGCCATTCAACGGGCTCAGGACCCCCATTCTAGTGATCACTGGGGGCTCAGTGAGGGGGTCCGCAGCAATCATACATTTATCACCTATAACACGCTAACCCCTCCCCCCCAGCTAAGAATACAAAACATGAATCAGTATAGTAACAGTAAGTATTCATTCTATTGCACATCACGTCCCCCTGTTGTTGCACAGGCGCTGCTTATCAAAGCTGAGAAAGTCACCAACCTATAGGGCAGGCGCCCCCCCCCCCCCTATATATTATATATGGATCCCGGGACCTGTAGTACAAATAATATGATTTATTACATTCGTAATGCCCACAGTGTGTCAGCCGACGTCTCCTGTAACGTCTCACTATGCTGTCAGACATGCAGCCACGACTCACTGCACCGTAACACGTATAGATTACGCCGCAGTCGAGTGGAACGACCGCAATCTGTTTTCCTGCTGACATCTTTATGAAATGGGTGTAATCCATGGCGTCTCCCAGCACTAAATTACTATGTAGTATCGCAGCAGGTTCTGAGCCTGGCATCACTGTAAGAAATCTTACGTGTCCGATTGTCCGGATTTCTTCCAGACTATTGGGCTGGTTATAAATGAATCCTATAAGGTTGGATTTGTACAGGAGTGAACAGGGATTCCATATAATATATATATATATATATATATATATATGTGCATCAGAGGATCTGCATCCTGTACTGAACTGCACAAATCATCCCTATAGGAATAGCGTGCGGGGACGACCCCCCCCCCCCCATCGAATACGCTAATGCTTCTCAGATGATCACCCATGCGGGATCTGCTAGAGTGCCGTGATGGAAGTGCTTATGTGGACCATAGTTTTAAGGGCTCATGCACACCACCATTGTTGTTTTGCAGTATCTGTGGATACCGGCTCTGTGCATTTCGTATTTTGCGGAACGGAATGACCGGCCCATAGTAGAACAGTCCTATCCTTGTCCATAATGTGGACAATAATAGGAAATGTTTTATTTTTTTACGGAACGGACACGGAATGCACTTTTTTTGCGGATCCATTAAAGCAAATGGTTCCGCAAAAAAAAAAAAAAAACGGAACAGACACAGAAAAAAAATATGTTCGTGTGCATGAGCCCTAAGGGTACAGATGGACAAGTTGCACCCTAGGCCCAAATTCCTCTGTGACAAACACACTGGTAATACAAATGGTAGGTGGTAAGGATGAGCGAATCGACTTCGGATGAAACATCCAAAGTCAATTTGCATAAAAATTTGTTCTAATACTGTACGGAGCGAGCCACTTGGAACCGAACCAGAGTTCAGGAAATGGTTTTTTTATAGTAGAAATTAATTTATGAAGTTATTACGCTAAGTCTCGTGAAGTAATAACTTCAGCTCATAGGAGCCAATACATTCTAATACTGTACGGAGCTCCTGCTCCGTACAGTATTAGAACGATGTTTTAATGCGAATCGACTTCGGATGAAACATCCCTGGTAGGTGGGGACCTGACACAGATTTTGCATTGTGGTCCAGAGTTCTGACTTCATTCTTGGCTAATTAGCGGATGGAGAGCGTCCCACATATATTTTATATCCACCCCTGATTCTATACTGATAGACTGCATCAAACCCTAGAGTGTGTTGTGAGCACTGACCTCTCATACACATCAGTTCTAGCTAATAGGGAGAGTGGAGGAAACCACTGCTAGGCACCTCCGCCATGAGCAAAAGGATCAAACATATTGGAAACCAACAGCCTGATCCTTATCACCCCCATCAGGGCGGCCCCAACACACATTAGATAGTCTAGTCAAACCTCCTGCTAAAATCGGCGGATTTGGTTGATACACATCTAACTTGTATGGGCGTCATTAGCCAGGACTGGTTTTCTGCCTCCAATAGAAAACAGTGAATGTTTCCATTTGCTGACAGCAAGAGTAGATCTTGAACCATAAAGTATTAGAAAGATGCAGAACTTTGATAATACAATAATATTTACCTAAGATTAAACCAGCCACTTGAGAGCAAGCTGCAATATTTGCCCTAAGAAGTCAGAGGTGCAATGGGATTGTTTAATCTAAAGGCCCTGCCTATTTGACATGCCCCACAGGGTACACAGGAGGGATCGGCCGGGAGCGATTGTGGATTGTGTATCAGAATGCAGGAGAGCAGCTGTGTCCTATTAATGGTGTTAGAGCAGCCAGTGACCATTCTGAAGATGAATGTGCTTGTCATGTTCATTTACAATCATTCTTACTTTCACCGCGATTAGTCTAGCGATAGAGAGCAACATAATGTCTACAGAATTAGTCATAGACTCACAATGATGTTACACAGGATCAGATATTAGATGGACATCTGGAAAATGTACCCAAAACTGATCTGTATTCAAAGATTATAACTACTATAATACTGCCTCCTACATACAAGAATATAACTACTATAATACTGCTCCTATGTACAAGAATATAACTACTATAATACTGCTCCTATGTACAAGAATATAACTACTATAATACTGCTCCTATGTACAAGAATATAACTACTATAATACTGCTCCTATGTACAAGAATATACCTACTATAATACTGCCCCTATGTACAAGAATATAACTACTATAATACTGCCTCCTATGTACAAGAATATAACTACTATAATACTGCTCCTATGTACAAGAATATACCTACTATAATACTGCCCCTATGTACAAGAATATAACTACTATAATACTGCCTCCTATGTACAAGAATATACCTACTATAATACTGCCCCTATGTACAAGAATATAACTACTATAATACTGCTCCTATGTACAAGAATATAACTACTATAATACTGCCTCCTATGTACAAGAATATAACTACTATAATACTGCCTCCTATGTACAAGAATATAACTACTATAATACTGCTCCTATGTACAAGAATATAACTACTATAATACTGCCCCCTATGTACAAGAATATAACTACTATAATACTGCCCGCTATGTACAAGAATATAACTACTATAATACTGCCTGCTATGTACAAGAATATAACTACTATAATACTGCCTCCTATGTACAAGAATATAACTACTATAATACTGCCTCCTATGTACAAGAATATAACTACTATAATACTGCTCCTATGTACAAGAATATAACTACTATAATACTGCTTCTATGTACGAGAATATAACTACTATAATACTGCTCCTATGTACGAGAATATATAACTACTATAATACTGCTCCTATGTACAAGAATATAACTACTATAATACTGCTCCTATGTACAAGAATATAACTACTATAATACTGCTCCTATGTACAGGAATATAACTACTATAATACTGCCCCTATGTACAAGAATATAACTACTATAATACTGCCTCCTATGTACAAGAATATAACTACTATAATACTGCCTCCTATGTACAAGAATATAACTACTATAATACTGCCTCCTATGTACAAGAATATAACTACTATAATACTGCCTCCTATGTACAAGAATATAACTACTATAATACTGCCTCCTATGTACAAGAATATAACTACTATAATACTGCCTCCTATGTACAAGAATATAACTACTATAATACTGCCTCCTATGTACAAGAATATAACTACTATAATACTGCCTCCTATGTACAAGAATATAACTACTATAATACTGCCTCCTATGTACAAGAATATAACTACTATAATACGGCCTCCTATGTACAAGAATATAACTACTATAATACTGCCCTCTATGTACAAGAATATAACTACTATAATACTGCCCTCTATGTACAGTAATATAATTACTATAATACTGCTCTTTCCTTCAAGTCACGGTAACCGCACCCCGTTCCCTGCCCCTCTGCTGTGACTGACAGCGTTATGCACGAGAGTTCGCCAGCCTTTGCCGAACAGCCGGCTGTCAGTCATAGGCGAAGGGGCAGGGAAGGGGGCGCGGTTACCGTGACTTGAAGGAAGGAGGCTGCTGCCCCCTTGACTTCAAGCATGACTAGAAAATCACGCGGGCAGGGGATAAAATAACGTTTTCTGAGCTTTTGCTTTATCTGCCTTCAGGAAGAAAACGATCGTCGGAAACACATTGCTGGCTACTGTCAGGTACTGCTGGTGGCTTCGGATGGTTTTTGGAGGTGACAGGTTCCCTTTAATAGAAATAATATGAATCTATAAGTCCCTCCTATAGACCCCCCAGTAGTAATAAGAAAGCTTAATGTCCCCTGGATTTAAAATGCCCCCACAGTGCCCCCAGTATTTATAATACCCCCTACTGTTATAATGCTCACCCTGAAGTGCCCTAGTATTTATATCGCCCCCTACTGTTATAATGCCCACACAGTGCCCCCAGTATTTATACTGCTCCCTACTGTTATAATGCTCGCCTTGAAGCGCCCCCAGTATTTATAATGGCCCCTGCAGTGCCCCCTGTAGTTATGTTCCTCCATTTACTTTCCTCAGAAATTATAATTCCTCAGCCCCGCCACCATGTAAATAACATTATTTCCCTCCTCCGCCATAGAGTCCCATGTAAATACCATCACACCATCTCTCTAGCCCCCTCCAATATTTAGTCCCATGTAAATAACATCCCTCTATATCTACAGCCCCTCCAAAATACAGTCCCACGTAAATAACGTCATCACCCCCTCCCCAGCCACCTTCAACATACAGTCCCATGTAAATAACATCACCCCTTAATATTCAGTCCCATATAAATAACATCACTCCACCCCACTGTCCCACTTAAATAACTTCAGACCTAACATACAGTCCCAGTTAAATAACCACAACTCCCAGCATTGCTCTGCCTCTCCCCTCACTTACCTCTCCTCATGTAGCAGACCTCACCACAGCTTCTTCCCAGGACTTTTCACTGCTGAGCCGTCCTCTCCTGCACTGGTCACATGATGCTGAGCCGTCCTCTCCTGCACTGGTCACATGATGCTGAGCCGTCCTCTCCTGCACTGGTCACATGATGCTGAGCCGTCCTCTCCTGCACTGGTCACATGATGCTGAGCCGTCCTCTCCTGCACTGGTCACATGATGCTGAGCCTCCTCTCCTGCACTGGTCACATGATGCTGAGCCTCCCTCTCCTGCACTGGTCACATGATGCTGAGCCGTCCTCTCCTGCACTGGTCACATGATGCTGAGCCTCCTCTCCTGCACTGGTCACATAATGGTGACATCATCGCAGGTCCTTTTCAGCTACTGCATTTAGAACTGATCACATGGACTGTGATGTCATCACAGGTCCTTCAGCTCTTGCAGGGCATTAGATTCAATTGTATGGCCGTCCTGAGGATGGCAATACAGTTGTATCTAGCAGGCAGGCAGGACATTCAGGGCCTGGGACAAATGTTTTAACCTAGCAATGCCCCTGCTTATGACCAATCATAAATGCACCTAAAAGAACATGGGGTTACAACATGCTTCAATCAGTAAATCCACAATTACCGCTGATTATAAGGGGGTTAAGATTTAAAGTGACATACCGGCATGATGAACACAATGCTAAAAAGTAATAAATAAATAGTAATAAATAAAAAATGTTAAATTAAATCGGACTTGGTTTAAACCATGATTTTAGGACGACGATCCAAAGTCTTCTGATCAAATAGTTTTTGCCAATGATCGCCACCTCTAATGGGACACGAGACCCTTTTGATAACTTGCACTCGCATATGACATGCATTCTTGTTGTGGATCTGCAAAGAATGAGAATAAACTGCAGCGATATCCCTAGAATTAACAGAATCCAGTTTAGGGCTCATGCACACGACCATTGGATGTTTTGAAGTCTGCAAATAGTGGATCCACAAAACATGGTTTTGTGGAACGGAACATCAGGCCCACAATAGAACAGTCCTATCCTTGTCCGTAATGCAGACAATAATAGAACATGTTCTATTTTTTTGCGGAACATACGAACATGGAATGCACATGGAGTCATTTCCGTTTTTTTTGCGGCCCTCATTGAAGTGAATGTTTCCACATTCGGGCAACAAAAAAGAATGAAACGGACACGGAAAAAAAAAAATACGTTTGTGTGCGTGAGCCCTTAGTGATATCCCAAATATGATGTCTTAGCCTAGTTGTTAATGTGCATGTAGTACAACCAACATACTGGACCTGGCAGGCTGCAAAGGTAACCAAATAAACAACATAATCAGAGTTACAGTTGGCAGAATGTTGCATATTATACTAAAGTGATGTAATACATGATGAAAACGTTTTAGATGTATGTGTAACATTGCAACATGAACATTTACTGTGGCTACATCTGTAGGTGCTTTTTTGGTCTTGGCGGTCATAAAAAGGCCCCTACAGATGTGGCCACAGTATATATATATATATATATATTGTAAGGTATTGCCTCTTATTCGGGGGTCATTCTCACAATGATCTTCATCGACCACAGGGTTAGGGGCCAAACATTGCTTTTGCTGAGGTGCCAAAAAAAAGCAAAACAAACAATACAAATAACAAATAAAACACCTGCCCGGCTGGGCTCTAACTAAACATGAGGACTCCCTACCTCACTGAAAGCCCCGTTCACACATGGGAAGAACATGCGGCTTTTCCCAGGCTAACAATCCAGCACTTCCAGGCTGTAACAAAGTCCAGTACCTTTTGGGGGATTGTGGCCCAGAAGTCCTCCTGACTCTGGCCTAGCAACCGTCGATTCCAAGACCTCGCAGAGTCCCCCAAAGTCCAGGCTAACACCTAGCCCCGTGGCCCCTCAGCCAGCTCGGCGGAGCCCACTTGTACAGAGCCTTCCCAGGCCTCTGCTGCACACAGACTCTCCAGAGTGAGACCCACCCAAGATCCAGTAGCAAAATAGGATCCCTGGACATGAGCATGCCCTAAGTCCCGGACTGGAACCTGGGGAAACAACACCTCAATGTTCACATTGCCACAATATATACACACACAACTACTCACAAAAAGTTATGGATATTTGGCTTGTGGGTGAAATTTCAAGATGAACCTAAAACGTGCTGTAACATTTACAGGTGAACCTAATGTGACCTTCTCTAACCTTCTGAATGCACATGTCCAACTGTTCAGTGTTTCAGTACTTTTTGACGATCCAAGTGAAGAAAGAATAAATGATAGCGGCACTCACCAAATTGCTGATCACTCAGTGTTTGCACGCATTGGTCCGCCCCAGCCCGCTGTAACTTCTATTCCGATTTTGTAATAAAGAAGAATCTTGCTGCAATTTGGTGAGTGCCGCTATCATTATTCTTTCTTCTCTTGGATCGTCCTATGGTATACTGTGGACTTGTTAGGGCTCTTTCACACTTGCGTTCTTGTCTTCCGGCATAGAGTTCCGTCGTCGGGGCTCTATGCCGGAAGAATCCTGATCAGTTTTATCCTAATGCATTCTGAATGGAGAGAAATCCGTTCAGGATGCATCAGGATGTCTTCAGTTCCGGAACGGAACGTTTTTTGGCCGGAGAAAATACCGCAGCATGCTGCGCTTTTTGCTCCGGCCAAAAATCCGGAACACTTGCCGCAAGGCCGGATCCGGAATTAATGCCCATTGGAAGGCATTGATCCGGATCCGGCCTTAAGCTAAACGTCGTTTCGGCGCATTGCCGGAGCCGACATTTAGCTTTTTCTGAATGGTTACCATGGCTGCCGGGACGCTAAAGTCCTGGCAGCCATGGTAAAGTGTAGCGGGGAGCGGGGGAGCAGCATACTTACCGTCCGTGCGGCTCCCGGGGCGCTCCAGAGTGACGTCAGGGCGCCCCAAGCGCATGGATCACGTGATCGCATGGATCACGTCATCCATGCGCATGGGGCGCTCTGACGTCATTCTGGAGCGCCCCGGGAGCCGCACGGACTGTAAGTATACCGCTCCCCGCTCCTACTATGGCAACCAGGACTTTAATAGCGTCCTGGGTGCCATAGTAACACTGAAAGCATTTGGAAGACGGTTCCGTCTTCAAATGCTTTCAGTACACTTGCGTTTTTCCGGATCCGGCGGGCACCTCCGGCAACGGAAGTGCATGCCAGATCCCAACAACGCAAGTGTGAAAGAGGCCTTAGATAGCAGAGCACCACTATTCATTGCAATATTCGAGTCACACAGTCCGACGTCCCGCACCCGATAGTGTTGTACACCAGCAGTGCCGCCTCATACTTCTCCATAAGCTGCATTTCAGTACTTTTTGCACAACTTGCTGTTCTCTAACAGGGAGCTTGATGGCAAAATTCTAAACGGGTGTTTTATCCATTAATCCTCAATAAATTTCCTGGTTTGGTTCAATTAGAATTGGTATCTCCTCATCATGCTGCTCACATTTTGACATCATGAGACCAAGACGACACCTAACAATTGATCAGAAGTACCTTGCCATTGCGAGGCTTCAAGCGGGATGTTCTCAGACGGAAGTGGCCACTGAGCTTAGAGTGTCTCAGAGAGTCATCAGCAGGTTGTATGAGAGATACAGAGAGACTGGAAGAGTCACAGAAAGGCAGAGAAGTGGACGTCCTTTGGCCACATCCCACACTGATGACCGCTTCATTGTGAACAATGCCCTGCAGAACCGGATGACGAATGCACCACAACTCCAGGCACATTTAAGGGAGGTGAGAGGCACCAAGTGTCACGTCAGACCATTGGAAACAGTTTACATCAGCGTGCTAGACATCCTGCCAGAGTACCTGACCACAGGCGTCATTGTCTTGCATGCAGGGCCGGTGCAAGGATTTTTGCCGCCCTACACAAGATAAAAATTGCCGCCCCCCCCCCCCCCTCACTTATCAGATGATCTGCCCATATATCATGACATCACATATGTTCCACCCCTTTCTCAGCATTTAAATTAAAAGAACTGCTATGTTTCCCTTAGGGTTAATCCAGCTTCTTGTAGCCGTCTCCCTGACATCCGCTAGAGGTGCTTCCGCGATTCTCACTGTGAAAATTACAGTGGGAAGACGCAGAACATAGTTTTGAATGCGTGCGCATGCGCAGCTGAGAGGTGGATCGGGGAGAAGAGTTCCCAGTGCCGGCGCTGGAGAAAGGTAAGTGGCTGAAGGGGTTTTAACCCCTTCAGCCCAGTGGAAGGGGGACACGAGGGTGCCCCACTCCTAACAACTATATAGTGCCAGGAAAATTAGTTTATTTTCCTGGCACTATAGTGTCCTTTACCACCAGTACTGCCCAGTGTCTGTTCTCTGCAGGAACCGGCTATAGACACCAGTACCACTACATTAACTGTACTGGTTCTGGGACTATAGTGTCCTTTTAGGCTCCATTCACACATCCGCAATTCCATTCCGCATTTTGCGGAACGGAATTGCGGACCCATCCATTTCTATGGGGCCGCACGATGTGCGGCACCGATCCGGAATTGCGGACCCGCGCGTCCGAAATTCCGATCCTGAAGAAAATAGAACATGTCCTATTCTTGTCCGCAATAGCGGAGAAGAATAGGCATCTTCTCTTAGTGCCGGCAATGTGCGGTCCGCAAAATGCGGAACGCACATTGCCGCTGTCCGTGTTTTGCGGATCCGCAAAACACACACGGATGTGTGAATGTACCCTTAATGTGAGGTAAATTAGTTTCCAATGTAGTATTAATGACTAAACAATTAAATAATAAACATATTGCATTGTCTACTTACTACCAGGACAATAAGATGATCTGGTCTCTGGCTCTTGGTCTGGCTCTGGGGACTCCCTTGTCACACTCTTCTCCCCCCCCTCCCTCCCTTGGCACTCTCTTCTCCCCTCCTCCCATCCTTGGCACTCTCTTCTCCCCCCCCCTCCCTTGTCACTCTCATATACTCCCCCCTCCCTTGTCACTCTCATATAGTCCCCCCCCTCCCTTGTCACTCTCATTCCCCCCCTCCCTTGTCACTCTCATTCCCCCCCTCCCTTGTCACTCTCATTTCCCCCCCCCCTCCCTTGTCACTCTCATTTCCCCCCCCCCCTCCCTTGTCACTCTCATTCCCTCCCCCCCCTCCCTTGTCACTCTCATTCCCCCCCTCCCTTGTCACTCTCATTTCCTCCCCCCCTCCCTTGTCACTCTCATTTCCTCCCCCCTCCCTTGTCACTCTCATTTCCTCCCCCCCTCCCTTGTCACTCATTTCCTCCCCCCCTCCCTTGTCACTCTCATTTCCTCCCCCCCTCCCTTGTCACTCTCATTTCCTCCCCCCCCTCCCTTGTCACTCTCATTTCCTCCCCCCCTCCCTTGTCACTCTCATTTCCTCCCCCCCCCTCCCTTGTCACTCTCATTTCCTCCCCCCCCTCCCTTGTCACTCTCATTCCCCCCCACCTCTAGTGTAGCGTGGCCGAGCTCTGTTCGGTCCGCGGTACAGGAGCATTTGTTTCCTGTACCCGGCCGGACTGAAAGGAAGTGCACACTAAGTGGTACAGGAAACAAAAGCTCCTGTACCGTGGACCGGACAGAGCTCGGCCACGCTACATTAGAGGCGCTTCCCTCCTGTCAGTCCCTCTCTTCAGGCTGCGCCCGGGCGGGGAGTGCGGCAGCCGCCCAGTGCGGGGGAGGGCCTGCCGCCATACTTTAAAAAAAAACTTGCGGCAGGACCGGCCCGGCCGCCACTTAACCAACGCTATTTTTTTAAACCACACGGGGCTGGCACCCCCTGCTAAATTGCGTCCTAGGCGGTTGCCTTACAGGTGGCGCCGGCCCTGCTTGCATGGGGCAGGGAGCATCTACAAGAGACCAGTGGGCCTCAGTGCTGTTCACTGTCGATTCACGCTGAGCAGAAATGATGGCCGCCAACGATGTTGTAGACGTCAAGGAGAGCGCTGTGCTTCAGCCATACACTGTGTGAATGGTCCAGTGACAGCCCAGACTACTAGAAGAACATCATTAATCCAGTCATTGTGCCTCTGCAGGAACAACACAGGCCTAATGTCATCTTCATGGAGAACAATGCGCCAGCTCATGGAGGTGGCATCATTAGGGAACTGCAGAGAAAAAAGGGGGTCAGTCAACACATCCCAAAGCGCAGGGGCACCGAAAATGACAGAAATTCAGGCGGGCCCAGCATGTAAGTGGAACCTGCACTTTCTGAATTATATGATAGCCGCTATGGCACAGGTATATTTAGTGTTAGGAACCCATCTAACTAGAGATTGCCTTGACGTGCGGCAGACGGGCTCAAATAATTTTGTACAAAACGATTTGCCAAGTATCTCTAACTTATTAGTTCAGCATTTGCAATTATTATGCAATTTTGTACTTTATTATGTTTGCAGTGAGCTGTTGCATTGCTTGTTTTGTTTAACAATCATTACGGAACGGCTGCTGGAGACCGGAGGACCTCACATGGAGCGGCCTGCACTTTCTCCGGAACTGAATCCCATTGAAAACCTACGTGATCAGCTGAGTCGCCGTTTAGAGGCTCGTAACTCTGTACCCCAGAAACTCAATGACACGAGGGCCGCCCTTTAAGAAGAGTGGGATGCCATGCCTCAGCAGACAATAAGTCGCCTGTGAAGAGCAGGAGACGTCGTTGTCAAGCTGTAAATGATGCTCAAGGCCACAGGACAAGTTACTGAGACACTGACATTTTTGTGGCAGTATACCCAGCACTGGGGTCGGCTTTTGTTTCAATAAATAGTTTGAGATGAGGAAATCACCATTGTATACTATAATGATCTTTTTAGTTAAAATAATAAAATATATTTAAAATAATGTCATAGAAAATAATTAAAATAAAGTTACATCACATAAACATCACAAACATTATACAGATGCTGACACATGGATGTTCCTCCACTACACATTATTGCAGTTATTTTTCTCATCTTCTCTCTTATCGCACAGTCATTTCTCTCCAGCACAAAGGACCAGAAAGACGCTTCTTGTCTCCCGGCTGCAAACTCATGAGCATTGCTCTTCAGATCAGTCTCCTGTATGGATGGAGAAGACATCAGATATCTTCTGAGAAACTCGCCTGCCGCCTGTTCTTAGTCTTTACACTGTTTACATTAAGAGGTTATTCGCTGTCTTAATCAGGTCACGTAAACTTCTTGGCTTTTTTTCCCTCCTCCCACTGCTGTGACCTGTAGTGCCCCATCTTTTGGTGGACACTGAGGAAACAAGATCCTCTTTCTGAGGGTCATCCTCAGGATTGAGTGAATGAACTTGCTCCATTTGTGCCTCTTCCTTCTGATCTTCTTCTCCCAGTGCACTGTAACCTCCAGAAGCTATTTCCAGTACTGATAGCTCCGGTGTTCTCTTCAATGTGCTGTTTTTTCTTTTTTACTGTCTGGAACCCATCATCATCCACACTGGTCTCTGTGGCTGGAGCAGCTGGCTCTGTGGACGTGGTCTCTGTGGCTGGAGCAGCTGGCTCTGTGGACGTGGTCTCTGTGGCTGGAGCAGCTGGCTCTGTGGACGTGGTCTCTGTGGCTGGAGCAGCTGGCTCTGTGGACGTGGTCTCTGTGGCTGGAGCAGCTGGCTCTGTGGACGTGGTCTCTGTGGCTGGAGCAGCTGGCTCTGTGGACGTGGTCTCTGTGGCTGGAGCAGCTGGCTCTGTGGACGTGGTCTCTGTGGCTGGAGCAGCTGGCTCTGTGGACGTGGTCTCTGTGGCTGGAGCAGCTGGCTCTGTGGACGTGGTCTCTGTGGCTGGAGCAGCTGGCTCTGTGGACGTGGTCTCTGTGGCTGGAGCAGCTGGCTCTGTGGACGTGGTCTCTGTGGCTGGAGCAGCTGGCTCTGTGGACGTGGTCTCTGTGGCTGGAGCAGCTGGCTCTGTGGACGTGGTCTCTGTGGCTGGAGCAGCTGGCTCTGTGGACGTGGTCTCTGTGGCTGGAGCAGCTGGCTCTGTGGACGTGGTCTCTGTGGCTGGAGCAGCTGGCTCTGTGGACGTGGTCTCTGTGGCTGGAGCAGCTGGCTCTGTAGACGTGGCCTCTGTGGCTGGAGCAGCTGGCTCTGTGGACGTGGTCTCTGTGGCTGGAGCAGCTGGCTCTGTGGACATGGTCTCTGTGGCTGGACCAGCTGGCTCTGTGGACATGGTCTCTGTGGCTGGAGCAGCTGGCTCTGTGGACGTGGCCTCTGTGGCTGGAGCAGCTGGCTCTGTGGACGTGGTCTCTGTGGCTGGAGCAGCTGGCTCTGTGGACGTGGTCTCTGTGGCTGGATCAGTTGGTTCTACACGTGTGACCCCTGCAGGGTTAGCTGGTTCTGTAGACACACAGGGCCTCTGTTCAGGTGGTTTGGTGGCAGCTGGTTCTTCAGGCGTGCTGAGCTTTTAGTTCAGTAATTTACTGACTATTTTTTGAATATTTTGCTTCTTAGAAGGGATTTCTCTTCAGTGGCTGGTGATATTTGTGAAGCAGCACCCATGGGTGGCACATCAGTCTCTACAGCAGGGTCACTGGTACCTTGCCTTCTAACAGCATTGGGATTGGCAGTTTCTGGGACTACATCTGTAGTTGTAGGGACATCCTCCTGGTCTTCCCCCATGTTTTCTATGAACATCTCCTCGGTGACCTTGTTGCGTTCTGCGTGCGGACAGTCCCGGAACGTGTGGCCCTGTCCTAAGCACAGGTTACAGATGACCAGGCCTGTGCACTCGTCCTTTACATGCCCCAACTGTCCACATAATGAGCACTTGGTGCGAGAGCAGCTATGGGCGAAGTGTCTGCCCCCACATCTACGGCACAGGCGCGGCCGCCCAGGGTAATAACATATCCCTCTGTCCGAGCCCAGGTAGAAGGAGTGCGGCAGATGGCTGGTCACCCCCTTGTGTTGGACGAGCTGAACTCTGACAGTGTAGCCCCCATTCCATATACCCTCCTCATCATAGATTTCTGTTGGTCGGCTTTCTACTATACACTGTCTGTTCAGCCAGAGCTCCAGATCGGCCAGCGCGACCACCTCTGACTGGAAGAGGACAGTGGCCACGACCACCTGGGGCCTAGACAGCTGGATCACTCTGAGGTGCTCCCAAATCTTGTTCTCTTTAGAATCATTATAAATGCTCCAGAATAAATCCAGACTGTACTGAAGCTCAAAACTGACGTCATAGATCCAGGCGGAGGGAAGATGGATCAGAGCGTCCACCTCAGAAGCCTTAAACTTCATGAATTCTTTCAGAAGAACTTTCCCAATGTACAGTCTGGAGGGGATGTTCTCCTCTGGTCCTGTGAACCTGATTCTGACTGCGTTCCTCCTCTGAGGTGGGGGGTTCACCGGCCTGGTGACATTAGAGAACGGTCTTCTGTACTGAGGTTCTTCAGCAGATGGATCAGTACTCGGCCGCTCCGCAGCTGCAGATAGTCCTCTCTGCTGTGCTGCCTGCACTGTGGAGAGCTGAGGGTCCTGTACAATGTGTGTAACCTCTGCTGCACGCTGTGCACTTGGTTCAATTAGGGGTACATTGTCACTCGCAGCACTGAGCGGGGTCTCACTGACCATATCAGCACATAAAGAGTTTTCTTGCTGAAGCACAGGACTGACACTAGAATTCAATTCATCAGTGCTACAAACAAAGTCCACTGTGCTTAACCCCTTGCTGTCTGGCACACCTTGTTCGGCAGCACTTCCAGCATTTGCAATTTGCGGAACGGAACGGGCGGCCCATTGTAGAAATGCCTATTCTTGTCCGCAAAACAGACAAGAATAGGACAGGTTCTATTTTTTTTTGCGGGGCCACGGAACGGTGCAACAGATGCGGACAGCACACGGAGTGCCATCTGCATCTTTTGCGGCCCCATTGAAGTGAGCGGGTCAGCACCCGAGCCGCAAAAACTGCGGCTCGGATGCTGACCGGATCAAAGGTCGTGTGCATGAGGCCTTAGGATCAGACTCTTTGCTAATTCATCTTTTAATCTTTGGATCTTCATTTCAAGTTTAAATTCACTTTTTCTGGTCACATTTATGTTCAAGTCAGAAACATTGCTGCATTCAGAAGACTCACCGGCCACCATTTCCAAACTCTCCTCTCCATGCTGCAGGCCACACTCCAGGCTCTGGGCTTTCCCTAGCTCATCAGCCCAGCTTCCCTCCCCTCCACCTGGGTCAGAAGCCATGCCCCCTCCCTGCTGGGAGCTCAGCATCACATGTCTCTCCTATGGACAAGAATATAACTACTATAATACTGCCTCCTAGGTACAAGAATATAACTACTATAATACTGCCTCCTAGGTACAAGAATATAACTAATATAATACTGCCTCCTATGTATAAGAATATAACTACTATAATACTCCCACCTATGTACAAGAATATAACTACTATAATACTGCCTCCTATGTACAAGAATATAACTACTATAATACTGCCACCTATGTACAAGAATTTAACTACTATAATACTGCTCCTATGTACAAGAATATAACTACTATAATACTGCTCCTATGTACAAGAATATAACTACTATAATACTGCTCCTATGTACAAGAATATAACTCCTATAATACTGCCTCCTATGTACAAGAATATAACTACTATATTACTGCCTCCTATGTACAAGAATATAACTACTATAATACTGCTACTATATACAAGAATATAACTACTATAATACTGCCTCCTATGTACAAGAATAAAACTACTATAATACTGCCTCCTATGTACAAGAATATAACTACTATAATACTGCTCCTATGTACAAGAATATAACTACTATAATACTGCTCCTATGTACAAGAATATAACTACTATAATACTGCCTCCTATGTACAAGAATATAACTACTATATTACTGCCTCCTATGTAGAAGAATATAACTACTATAATACTGCTCCTATGTACAAGAATATAACTACTATAATACTGCTCCTATGTACAAGAATATAACTACTATAATACTGCTCCTATGTACAAGAATATAACTACTATAATACTGCTCCTATGTACAAGAATATAACTACTATAATACTGCTCCTATGTACAAGAATATAACTCCTATAATACTGCCTCCTATGTACAAGAATATAACTACTATATTACTGCCTCCTATGTACAAGAATATAACTACTATAATACTGCTCCTATGTACAAGAATATAACTACTATAATACTGCCTCCTATGTACAAGAATATAACTACTATAATACTGCTCCTATGTACAAGAATATAACTACTATAATACTGCTCCTATGTACAAGAATATAACTACTGTAATACTGCCTCCTATGTACAAGAATATAACTACTATATTACTGCCTCCTATGTAGAAGAATATAACTACTATAATACTGCTCCTATGTACAAGAATATAACTACTATAATACTGCCTCCTATGTACAAGAATATAACTGCTATAATACTGCCCCTATGTACAAGAATATAACTACTATAATACTGCCCCTATGTACAAGAATATAACTACTATAATACTGCTCCTATGTACAAGAATATAACTACTATAATACTGCCTCCTATGTACAAGAATATACCTACTATAATACTGCCTCCTATGTACAAGAATATAACTACTATAATACTGCCTCCTTTGTACAAGAATATAACTACTATAATACTGCCCCTATGTACAAGAATATAACTACTATAATACTGCCTCCTATGTACAAGAATATAACTACTATAATACTGGTCCTATGTACAAGAATATAACTACTATAATACTGCCTCCTATGTACAAGAATATACCTACTATAATACTGCCTCCTATGTACAAGAATATAACTACTATAATACTGCCTCCTATGTACAAGGATATAACTACTATAATACTGCTCCTATGTACAAGAATATAACTACTATAATACTGCTCCTATGTACAAGAATATAACTACTATATTACTGCTCCTATGTACAAGAATATAACTACTATAATACTGCTCCTATGTACAAGAATATAACTACTATAATACTGCTCCTATGTACAAGAATATACCTACTATAATACTGCTCCTATGTACAAGAATATAACTACCATAATACAGCTCCTATGTACAATAATATAACTACTATAATACTGCCTCCTATGTACAGGAATATAACTACTATAATACTGCTCCTATGTACAAGAATATAACTACTATAATACTGCTCCTATGTACAATAATATAACTACTATAATACTGCTCCTATGTACAGGAATATAACTACTATAATACTGCTCCTATGTACAAGAATATAACTACTATAATACTGCCTCCTATGTACAGGAATATAACTACTATAATACTGCTCCTATGTACAAGAATATAACTACTATAATACTGCTCCTATGTACAAGAATATAACTACTATAATACTGCCTCCTATGTACAAGAATATAACTACTATAATACTGTCTCCTATGTACAAGAATATAACTACTATAATACTGTCTCCTATGTACAGGAATATAACTACTATAATACTGCTGCTATGTACAAGAATATAACTACTATAATACTGTCTCCTATGTACAGGAATATAATCTCGTCCGGTTTTCGGAAATGTCTCCTTATTTTCGCATAGCTCACCCGCTGTATATTTGCACCTCCCATGTAAGTAGCTGCCAAGGTCATGTATCTGTAAGGCAGTTATTTCCGCTAATGTAAGCACCACACCTGGCAGTACCAATATAACCACCGGGTGTGAACATACCAAGTCTTCACCATACCGGTGTAATAATAACTGATAATTTCAGGGTGACGGGGCACAGCAGAACGCAGCCGGGTTACTCCTTTATGGCGGTTAAAGGGAAAATTGCACTTGTCTTATCAGGCCCTTTAATCCAGAACACCCCTTTAAGATTGTGCTTTTATGGACGCTCCACAGACTCATCCACAGCCTTGTGTTCATCTATTATTTCTATACAGGGACAGAAGGATATTTAACCTCAGGGCATCAGGCGCTCCGGTAACTACTTCCTTGCAAAGTCACATTTCCTGGCCAGAGTCCATCACAGGGATCGGTAACACACGCTCAGTATTCTTAAAGGGGTCGTACTGGATTAGAAATACATATCAGCTTTCTTCCAGAAACAGCGCCACTCTTGTTCATGGCTGAGTCTAGCATTGCAGTTTAATCCCGTTAAAGTGAAATGAGCTGCAATACTAGCCACAGCCCATGAACAGGAGTGGCGCTGTTTCTGGAAGAAAGCAGCCATGTTTTTCTAATCTCACCACAATCATAGAGTGTAAAGGTTGCATTATTCAATAGAAATGTAGAGTCTGGGCACTGATGTAGTAATTCAAACGCACAAAATTATATTTTTTTTAAATCAACTCAAAAGGATTTTCCAGGAAGATAATTTTTTAAAAAGCCAGAAGGAGTTAAAAATAAAATATTCCGTTTGCTTACTGCACCGATCCGCTCTGTTCTGATGCTGCTCCGGTCTCTGTTGCTCTCCACTTCCTGGTCACAGGAAATGGCCAATAACTGCAGGAGGCGGGGTCACCTCTGCGGCCACTGATTGGTTGAGCGGGCGTTTCCAGGCTATTTCCTGTGTGGTGAACCGGAAACGGAGCAGAAGCAGCGGGGGGAGACCAGTGAGGGGAGTATGGCTTATAATTTTTTTTTATTTTTAACCATTTCTAGCTCTTGTCTTTTAAGGGGTTGTGTCACCTCAGTAATGTTAAGTAGGTGTAGATCCCACCTCTGGGACCAGCACCTATCCCTAGAACGAGGGCCCGAAAGTGAACGAGAGTGCGGTGTGCTCTCCATAGTGAGTGCATCTGTGTTGGTCCCATGTTCATACGTCCCAGCATTGCTGAGAGAAATAAAGTTTTAACATGTGCAAATGAGCCTCTAGGAGCAATGTGGGCGTAGCCTTTACACCTAGAGGCTCAGCTCTCTCTGCAACTTCCACAACCCTTTTCCACTTTGATTGACAGGACCAGGCAGTGTAAACGTGATGAAACCTGGCCCTGACGTCTCCTTAAGTCAATCAAAGAGCAGAGGGCGTGGCGACTGCAGAGAGAGCAGAGCCTCTAGGAGTAAAGGCAACGCCCCCGTTGCTCCTGGAGGCTCATTTGCATATAATAAAACATAATTTTTCTCAGCAATGCGGGCACATATGGACATGGGACCAACACAGATGCCTTCACACATGTAACAGGTCAGCCAGTGTCATAGGTACGAAACTGCTGACAGATGCCCTTTAAAGGAACACTAGGGCCTGAGGGGGCGGGAACATGATGGCATTAATAATACCTATGCATATGGACGTAATAATTAGCCAGTGGGCTCATCAGGTGGTCTCTCCTCCCCGCAGGGTGGAAAGTACATTGTATTCTATGGCACACTGATCTCTATACATTCTGCTTCCGGAATCCATAAAAGTTACAATTTAACTTCTATCCAGACACACTCGTTCCGCTGGTTTATTGTCCCTGTGGAAATATCTACAGGTGCTAAAACTTTTGCAAACTGCAAACTATAAAACACTAAGGCTGAGTTCACACGGGCGAGTATTCCACGCGGGTGCAATGCGGGAGGTGAACGCATTGCACCCACACTGAATCCTGACCCATTCATTTCTATGCGGCTGTGCACATGAGCGGTGATTTTCACGCATCACTTTCCCGCAACGCAGGCCCCATAGAAGTGAATGGGGCTGCGTGAAAATCGCAAGCAAGTGCGGAAGCGGTGCGATTTTCACGCACGGTTGCTTGGAGACGATCGGGATGGAGACCCGATCATTATTATTTTCCCTTATAACATGGTTATAAGGGAAAATAATAGCATTCTGAATACAGAATGGATAGTACAATAGGGCTGGAGGGGTTAAAAAAAATATATAATAATTTAACTCACCTTAATCCGCTTGATCGCGCAGCCGGCATCTCTTCTGTCTTCTTCTTTGCTGTGTGCAGGAAAAGGACCTGTGGTGATGTCACTGCAGTCATCACATGGTCCGTCACCATGGTAAAAGATCATGTGACGTCACCACAGGTCCTTTTCCTGCACACAGCAAAGAAGAAGACAGAAGAGATGCCGGCTGTGCGAGCAAGCGGATTAAGGTGAGTTAAAAAAAAAAAAAAAAAATTTTCTACCCCTCCAGCGCGATTGTACTATGCATTGTGTATTCAGAATGCTATTATTTTCCCTTATAACCATGTTATAAGGGAAAATAATACAATCTACAGAACACCGATCCTAAGCCCGAACTTCTGTGAAGAAGTTCGGGTTTGGGTACCAAACATGCCGTCTTTTCTCGCGCGAGTGTAAAACGCATTACAATGTTTTGCACTCGCGCGGAAAAATCGTGCATGTTCCCGCAACGCCCGTGTGAACTCTTTCACACGAGCGAGTTTTCTTTCTCCGCGGGTGCAATGCGTGACGCGAACGCATTGCGCCCGTACTGAATCCGGACCCATTCATTTCAAAGGGTCTGTGTACGTGAGCGTTGTTTTTCACGCATCACTTGTGCGTTGCGTGAAAATCGCAGCATGTTCTATATTCTGCGTTTTTCACTCAGCCCCGGCCCCATAGAAGTGAATGTGGCTTCAGTGAAAAAACGCAAGTGCAAGTGCGGGTGCGATGCGTTTTTTTCACTGATGGTTGCTAAGAGATGTTGTTTGTAAACCTTCCGTTTTTTATCACGCGGGTGGAAAAACGCATCAAAACGCATCGCAAACTGATCAACTGAACGCAATCGCAGACAAAACTGACTGAACTTGCTTGCAAAATGGTGCGAGTTTCACTGAACGTATCCAGAGCCGATCCGTCACGCTCATGTGACAGGGGCCTAAGGATATATGCGAAGGCTTCATTTTTTTGGAGTAACCGGCTCAGCTTTTCGTAGTACAAGCCCCTCCGTAGCCACCATCCACTAATACCGCCAAAACAACCCAATTGTGACGCTGCGATGCATTCTAGATATGTATATACTGCGTACAGTCATATATGTCTGGCTGTAGGAAACCTCCTGCCTTATCTACAGGCCTGGGCTGGGCGACCGCTCCTGTAGCACGCGCGCACATAGGAACGCAGCGTGGCGCAATGTGCAGTCCCATAAAAGTGAATGGGATTAGAGTAGCCATGTAAACCCGCATTGTGCATTTCGAGGGACACGACCCCCCCTGAGCTTGTGCTGCTAGAACATTCACCTAAGGCCTCTCTCACATGTCAGTAAACCACATACGTGTACTATCCGTGGTCTCCACACACCGCTCATGTTTCCATTGACCTGACATTCAGACATCAGAGGTTTTGGTCTGTGGCGACACCATGGAAGCATGCCCAGTTCTGCCAGTGATTACGGATCCATCACGCATATTATATTCTATGGGTCTGTGAAAACCGCCAACACCACTCAGATGCTATCCATGTGTGGTCTGTGGCTTCTGTGGACCATTGGTCGGAGATGCTCTGGAAACTAATTTTCAGCCTAGCAGTGTCTGGGGAATATAGATGACAAAAAACTGGCATGGCCCAAATATGGATCCTTCAAGGATGAACCAGTGACCATCTTGTCACGGACGTCATCACAAACATGGACGTGTGAATAATGGTGGTAGGTGGGATGTGCCGACTCTCCCATGATGGTTGATGTCAGGGGAAAGAAGGGTCGGGATGTTGGGTTTGACCACATGTGTCTGGCTGCAGCTTATTGCTATCTCCCCTCATGGAGAACACATGCATGTTCGGCCGCCACTACACGTGTGTGCATGATGAGGTCGGAAGGAACAGCCATTCTGCTAGTGACCGGAGATTCATGACCTTGGAGAACACTGTAGGACACCTCAGTGTCCCATGGCATATTCTATTGGGGCGAGGGGGTAAAAGGAACTGGATATGTAGGAGATAAGTGGCATCGAAATCCATGGCAGCGCTTCTCATGACAATTAACATGCATGCTCAGCCACTGGATTCTGTCTAGTTTGAAGACCATGATGAGGCATCAGGGCTTTAAACAAGGAGAAAGAGGAGCTCCACTCCACCTGTCGGAGCCTGGAAACCCGGGGGGTAACAGGGGAGTTAAAGGGGTATCCCGCTTATGTGAAGTTATCCCCTATCCAGAGGACAACTATTAGATCAGTGGGGGTCCCACAGTGCTCAGATATCTCCGGGACTCCGGCAGAAAGCATGCCCGATCAGCCACCCTGTTCAGTTTGGGATGCTCCATGGGAAACGAGGTCCTCATTCTTGGGATCCAGCACCGATCTAATAGTTATCCTGGGAATAGGAGAAAACTTCACATAACCTGAATACCCCTTTAAGGGCCCTCCCTATGATCCAGTCATGTTGACAACTTACGTGACGGTAAAAATTTCCACAATTGTCTCTTTCAAGTGTACACAGATGTGTATAAGGTACACTGCAGCTGCTGAAGAACCTCTTTCTTAGGCCTCATGCACACGGCTGTTGTTTTGGTCGGCATCCGAGCCGCCGTTTTTGCAGCTTGGATGCGGGCCCATTCACTTCAATGGATCCGCATCCGTTGCTCCATTCAGTGGCCCCGCAAAAAAAAAAAAAAAAACATGTCCTATTCTTGGACAAGAATAGGCAGTTATATTAAAGGCTGTCCGCGCCGTTCCGCAATTTGTGTGCATGTAGCCTTACAGAAAGAGGAAGCGCACGAGATGGATTTTTTTTTAATTTATTTTTTATTTACAGAAGAGATCTGTAGAAAGGGATAAGCAGCGCCTACGTGGCACCGCTCATCTCTGGATCATTCTCAGGTCTCTTTTCCAATGGGATGTATATGCAAACAGTAATGACCTAAATAACCTGCATTTTTAAGTGCATCGTGTAAAGTCCTGCTGGGAGTTGTAGTTCTCCACCTTGTAGAGCGTGCACAACCCAGATTGCAATTGTTTGCAGACACAGAGGGTACATTGTGCTGCAATCCTGGCAGCCAGTAAACAGCACATGCCTCTTCCCTGCTGCCTGCGATACTATTGGTGTGTGAGTGATTGCAGCCCCAGCCCTGGGTGGAGACAGCAGAGGGGAAGTTAGACTCTGACTAGTTATAAACTGCAGCCTCCAGCCCTGCTCCCTGCTCACCAGTCCCTTCACAGCAGAGCAAAGATGTCCAAGCCCCTGACTGACCAGGAGAAGAGGAAGCAGATCAGCATCAGAGGGATTGTAGGGGTGGAAAATGTCTCTGAGCTGAAGAAAGGCTTCAACAGGCACCTGCACTTCACCCTGGTCAAAGACAGAAATGTCTCCACCACCAGGGATTACTACTTTGCTCTGGCCCACACTGTGAGGGACCACCTGGTGGGGAGGTGGATCAGAACCCAGCAGTACTACTATGAGAAGGACCCCAAGGTACTCACCTGGCTCTGCTTCATTGCAATCTGCAAAACTCTGCTGCAACATAGTCTGTCTATTTGGCTGAACATTTTTAGTGCAATGAGTATGGGTGAATGTTAGCAACTTGGTGGCTGTCACTGCTGCAGCTGGTGGGGTGAGCTTTGCTGTATCAAGACACCAGGGGGCAGCAGAGAAACATTGGAACACTTGGTGGTCTTGTTGCAGATTCTGTAGCTAAAATGTTATGTTTATGTTGTTACAATGTATCTTTCTTATTCACAACACCGGGCTTGTGGACATTAACCATTTCCATGACCCTTTCTTACAAGGAAGTAATGAGACTCCATTTTCCACAGGCTGCAAGTCATGCAAACCTAACCTCTCCTCTATGTGCTTAGCAGAGCTGACTGTGTGTAGAGGACTGGAGGCATGCCATACATAGTATATAGTTTATATAGCGATGCCTGTACCGCACTGGGGCATTTATACTGATGGGGTCCAGCATGTTAAAATCTGCATTTCTTTGGGTGTGGTTGCTGGAAAGCTCGGTCATGTTCTGCGTAGAAAGCTTTGGATTTCCAAACAAATGGAAAAGTGTATTTATGATTAGGATTTAGAATGGTTTGGCCGGGTTAATAGACTTTACTGCTCGCTTCATTGCGAATAAACCGCTCCCAGCATGCTGGGAGTTGTAGTTGTGGAACAGAAGGAAAGCCACAGGTCGCACCCCACTTATCTAGCTGCTTTAGGCCTCTTGCGCACGAACGTGTGCGCCCCGTTGCCGTATTGCGGATCTGCAGTACACGGGTGCCGTTCTGTGGGCATTCACCCTAATGGGTCCGGAGATGCGGCACGGAAACACTACGGAGTGCTTCCGTGGGGTTTAGTTCCGTTCTGCATAAAGATGGAACGGCCGGATTGCGGACCCATTAAAGTGGGTCCGCGATCTGCTGCGGCTGCCCCACGGACTGTGCTCATGCATTGCTGCCCGCATTTTGCGGGCTGCAGCACGACCATGGGGCGCACATGTTCGTGTGCAAGAGGCCTTATGATGTGACTGAGAAGTGTTAGGGCACCCTAATAGCAGGCCCTTGTGTAGTATCATGGAGGACATCCATAGAGGAGGAGCGATTACATAATGCAGACCCATAGGTTGCTGAGGCTTCAATCTACATTGTAAGAGAAATCCCATATATAGTCCATAGCTATCCTAGATTTAATCATATTGGGAATGCAGACGGTGAGGGGTGTAGTCATCACGTACATGAGACATTGTACGTTCACACTGAGTTGGTTCTGAGCAATATTTTCCTGCAGGTTTTTCCAGCAAAAGCCAGAAGTGGATTTGAAAGAATCCTAAATATAAAGGCCGGACTTGTACTTTTTCTTCCTGCTGAATCCACTTCTGGATTTGGCTGAAAAACTTGAAGGAAAATCTCAAAACCTCCTCCAAGAAACTCAGTGTGAACCTACCCTTGGGCGGGTTCGGCATCTGACTGCCTTAGAACTGCAGTTCATTTGGCCCCCAAGATTGATTTTGGGGGTCTCTGCAACAGCTTCAAAAAGTGAGTCCCAGGGAAGAGAGCATACTGGCTAGCCTGCCTCTATTCCTAGAGGTCACCTTAACCTTCCTATGCGTCTATAACAGGGATGGCCAACCAGCGGCTCTCCAGCTGTTTTAAAAACTACAACTCCCACCATGCCATGCTGTAGGCTGAAAGGTGTGGGCATGCTGGGAGTTGCAGTTTTGCAACAGTTGGAGAGCCTCTGATTGGCCATCCCTGGTCTATAATAACCAGTTTTTATATTGATATAGGTTATTTGAGATGCTGTGCTAGTGGACTGGGGGCCCCCAATTTTCTCAGGGGGCCACTGGGGGGATTCCCCTGTTTACCAGTCCAACCCTGGTAGTGGATGTTGAATATGTTGTCTGCGTCTATTATGCAGTGATTGGTATACACCATAATATGGTAGGAGCAGAGATAAGTGCTCTTCAGGCACCACTTATCTCTGGACGTCTGCAGCATTGGACGGGTGTTACATGTGGAGTATGCGGCCTGTGGTATGCAATGGCGGGTGTAATGTGCACGATCTGTTTGCCCAGAGGGTGAGCTTTCAGAACCATTTCCGTCGAGATGCCCCAGTCCAACTCTGGTTGGATCTCCATAATCCACATGAATCCCGGATCTGCTCTCTTGCCTGAAGGGTTAACCATGTGGCGTCTCTATGAAACCTGCTCCATCCCTTGCATTCTCCCGTGCATGTTGTTGGACTGGGCTTCCATAGTGACACAGTAGGTAAAGATTTTGTAATCCCAGCATTGACCTTCACAAGAAAACACTGCTGACTCTGCATTATTACTCGTTAGGAGAACTCTGCAGGTTAGCATGTTACACCCGCTATACACGTGCCTATAATAAACCCTGCCGACCATTAACTGTGAATGGAGACTTAAAGGGGTATTCCTGTTTGAGCAAATGTGTGTTTAAACTTTATATAGTAAAGTTATACCATTATACGCTTTCTGCCTCCGCCCGTTGCTGTTTTCAAGACCTCTGCTTGCTCACAGGGGATACAAACCGGTCCTGTTCATGTGCTGGACACACTGGTACAGTATGCGGGTTGTTGATATACAGCTTAGCTGCGCCCAGGCCATTGATACAAGTCGTGATGTCACTAGGCCTGCGGTAAACAGTGAGAAGGCCACGGCGCTGGCTTTCTCAAACAGCTGATCGATGGGGGTCCCAGGTGTCGGACCCCCGCCGATCTATCCAGAGGCTAGATCATCAGTTAAAAAAACAAAACTGCAGAAGCCCTTTAAAGGGGTTACTCAATCCTATAAAATGTCCCCCCATATGCCGGGCCCCTGCACCGTTCCCGGAGGGGGGGGGGGGGCAGCCAATGGCAGGTGGGGACGGGAACAAGCCTCCTTAGCGTCAACCGCGATGTGATTTTTCCATCACATTATACTCTCATCATTTCCATGGATACGACCACCCTACAATCCAGCAGCAGTGGCCGTTCTTGCACACTATAGGAGAAAGCGCTGGCCTATGCACACTCCTGGGTCCCGGCCACCAGAGAGGCTGATGCTTTTTCCTAGTGTGTGTGTGTGTGTGTGAGCACAACCACTGCTGCTGGATTATAGGGTGGCCGTAACCCCATATACGAGCAGTATATGGAAAAATGAATCCAGCCAGCAAAGGAAACAATATGGATAATCACAATACATTAGTAAGTGCCTTGTATTACCTTTCTACATGATAAATGCCTTTTTCTGAAGTGAGAGGACCATTAAGTGATCCTGACCCTGTTGATCCTAGCTCTGCCCATTGGGATTGTCATCTAGACGTGGACCACAGATCTTCAGTGGCCTCCAACCTGTGGCTGTCCAGCTGTTGTAGAACTACCATGTTTGGCATGCTGGAAGTTGTCGTTTTGCAATAGGTTTGAGACCCCTGATCGAGAGCGTTTAAAATTGCACAACTATTTGTCGGGTGATGCAGAAATCTGGGTGACAACCTCAATGGACATTGTACTGACTCTCTCTTTTTTTTTTTTTTTTTTTTTTTTTTTTTTTTTTTCTCGCATGCTGTTTTCCCTAAAACTTGCAGCAGAATTTTGAAAAAATATTAATCCTATTTTACTTTATGGCAGAGGACGTACTACCTGTCTCTGGAATTCTACATGGGCCGTACCCTACAGAACACTATGATCAACCTGGGGCTGCAAAATGCTTGTGATGAGGCCATCTATCAGGTAAGACGCCATCTCTGACCTAAAGAATATGCAGGGACCTGAACCCTAAATGTGGTGCCTAGTGTATACCTATAGGACTGCCTCTATACATCCATGGCAATGTGTGCTCTGATGGCGGTCACCCAGATAGGAAGCAGGGAGGCTACCTGGTAACTGCAAGTGAAACCACCTACAGAATATGCAGAAAGGGTGGGCCTCTAGAAGACGGAGGGGGAATACAGAACTACAGCACCTATCATCTGTCTCTACTCTTGCTGTTGATCTATCTGACCTGGTGTCGTCTGGTTAAAGGAACTCTCCATGTAGAACTAATTACACTGTGTAAAGGTCTTACACCACCATCTACGTTGTATTGACCACCATGATATTGAGTGCAGAGGAGCAGGACAAAGACAGAAGGCGCTGCGCTGGGAGTAACAGCGGAGTCTTCTAAAGAGGTTACCCAGTGATTAAAAAAAAAATAAAATCAGACATTATTTAACACACATAACAATCTTTCTCCATTTGTTCTGCTGGCAGGTCAGGGGATGTGAGCTTTCTCAGGTGGCGTGTCCTTTCTGCTGCAGCTTTCTCCCAATCGCAGCTTGGGGGTGTGTCCTTTCTGCTGCAGCTCTTTCACTGTAATTGTCACATCTTCTAACAGTAGATATGGCTGGTGTCAGGTGAAGATTTAAACGGAGTGCCTGCGTGAATGAGAATTAGGAAAAAGAACAAACAGCAGGTGGCTCTAAAGAAGATATGTTTTTTTTTTTTAATACCTCAGTGGCTATACAACATTTTTTTTTTATTACATGCAAATACAAAAGTATTCAGATCCAGGTGCTGGTTTGAAAAGTATAGACTGTTTTGTGGTACAATCCCTTTAAGTGCATAGTGTCTTTCCCCCATTGCACTTAATATTTGGGGTACGTTACAGAATCCAGACTGAAATCCGAAATCCCCTTCTACATCAGTTGCTCCTGTCTTGCAGGTGGTAGACCTCTCCCCTGCACCGTCCAGGGCCACTGTGCAGAGGCAAGTCTTGGTTGGCGTTAGTCCATGGTTCAGAAAACTGGGCTTACTAGTCTGGACTTGCCAGCCCTCTGTACGTGTAGATGCTCATGTAACCTCATCGTGGATTATTCTAGAGGGAGTGTAAAGCCTGTATTTTGTTTTTTTGCGGATCGCTAACAATCCTTCGTATGAACACTCGCTAGTGATCATCTTGCAGTGTAATACTGCCACCAAATGCCCAATGAACGCGCAAATGCATGATCATCTTTGACTTTTTTTTTTTTCTAATCTTTTCTAATAACGATCTGCCGCAGGCAAACCACTGGAAGGGGATGAGCGATGGCATGGCGATCAATCCTTCCCATGCATGTAATAGCGGCGGTCTTCTCCGCTAGCGAGCAGGCGATTGCTGGGAGAGAATGCTTCCCTCTCTACAATCGTCGGATACAGATTCTAGATTTTAGGCTATAGGTGGGGGAGGAACTCGGGAAGGGTCAGGGGTTCCACTGACCCTCACTCCTCCAGTTCGTACAGTCCCCCAGAGAACGCTGGTATTCTGCTGGCCACCATAGACCTCTGTGAAGACCTGAGGGTCCACTTGTGGATAGCTGTATTCAAATGCGTAAGGCCTGTGTATCTGCTGTGTAGAGGGATTCCTGCACATTACAACCAGATATTGGACCTCAGCTCCTGCCACACCAGAGCTGGAGATTCCAGGAGCCAAGTAACTAAAGCACCTAGAAGATTGCTGCTAGACCCAACTTCTTGTGCCTAAGGCTATGTCTACACGACGACACTTGTCGCGTGACATTTTGTTGCACTAATGTCACACGATAATTTTTATAATGGCAGTCTATGGTGTCGCACTGCAACATGTGACTGTTTCGTCGCTGCATGTTGCAGTGCGACACCATAGACTGCCATTATAAAAATTGTCGCGCGACATTAGTGCAACAAATGTCGTCGTGTAGACGTAGCCTAAGACTGCTCTATGGACTCGTCCCTGCACTATTTGGCATGTGCTTGTATATGGCTGTGTGCAGGGATCTCCCGTCACAGGACTGTGGAGGAACTCTCTGCCGCCAACATCCTAAACTGACATTACTTGTCCAAACCTGTCGTGTCCACTACATTTTCCATATCTCAAGCTTATGGATCCATTCTAGACGCCTGCTCTTGGGTTCCGCTTGCTGTAGAAGGTTATATAATTGCACCTTCTGGGAATGTAACTCTCGTCGTCTGCGCTCCTGGCCACGGACATCATCCGGGTGGACGGTTTCAGTCCGATATTTCCATTGCCTTCACCTTGGTTCCTGTAATACTTCTGTTCCACTGGACATATAGACGTGCTGTGGTTCAACATCCTTGGAAATCCGATAGATTATTGATCTTGGCTTCATAAATTGTGCAAAATACATCTGAAATGTAAAAGAAAAGAGCATGGATAGGTTGATGGTTTTTGGGCCTCCGCCATTCCCTCCAGCATTGTATGAAGCGCCTTTAGGGTTCTTGGATCTGGAGATGACCTGTCGGTCACTTGCAGTCCTGCTGATGATGCCCCCATAAAATGGAGAAGAGAATCTGTTCAATGCTGGAAATTAGTCTGGGCGATGACCAGTGTTAAGCCCTTAGGCCCCTTGCAGACGAGCGTGTCTGGGTGCATTGCGGCAAACCCGCGCAAGTAGATACGCAATTGCAGTCAGTTTTGACTGCGATTGCGTTCCGTTCAGTTTTTATCGCCTGTGTGCAATGCGTTTTGCACGCGCGTGATAAAAAAAACTGACTGTGGTACCCAGATCTGAACTTCTTCACAGAAGTTCAGGTTTGGGTTCAAGGTTGTGTAGATTGTATTATTTTCCCTTATAACATGGTTATAAGGGAAAATAATAGCATTCTGAATACAGAATGCATAGTACAATGGGGCTGGAGGAGTTAAAAAATTATAAAAAAATACATTTAACTCACCTTAATCCACTTGTTCGCGCAGCCGGCTTCTCTTCTGTCTTGTGTGAGGAATAGGACCTTTGACGTCACTACGGTCATCACATGGTCCGTCACATGATCCATCACCATGATGATAGACCATGTGACGGACCATGTGATGAACGTAGTGACGTCATCAAAGGTCCTATTCCTCACAGATGAAGACAGAAGAGAAGCCGGCTGTGCGAACAAGTGGATTAAGGTGAGTTAAATGTATTTTTTTATAATTTTTTAACCCCTCCAGCGCTATTGTACTATGCATTCTGTATTCAGAATGCTATTTTCCCTTATAACCATGTTATAAGGGAAAAAAATAATGATCGGGTCCCCATCCCGATCATCTCCTAGCAACCATGCGTGAAAATCGCACCGCATCCATACTTACTTGCGGATGCTTGTGATTTTTCACGCAACCCTATTCATTTCTATGGGGCCTGCGTTACGTGAAAAACGCACAAAGAGGAGCATGCTGCGATTTTCACGCAACGCAACGCACAAGTGATGCGTGAAAATCACCGCTCGTGTGCACAGCCCCATAGAAATGAATGGGTCCGGATTCAGTGCGGGTGCAATGTGTTCACCTCACGCATTGCACCCGCGTGGAAATCTCGCCCGTGTGAAAGGAGCCTAAGACTGTTCTGTTCTTAAAGGGAGTGTTAGAAGAAAATTCCCAGTTACACCAGGGACACTGCCTTTTAGGGTCTGCTCTGCTGAATGTCAGGATGCCCTTCACTTGATCTGTTGCTTCATTCTGGAGAAAAGGTACTTTTAATCCATAGGCAAACGAGCAGTTAAAGCGTCTGTCCGCTTTTTACTATTGATGACCTATTCTGAGGATGGGTCATCAATATCGGATCGGTGGCGGTAGGTCATCAATAGTAAAAAAGAGGACAACGCCTTTAAGTGCACCGTGGACGGGCCCAAGCCACTTGGTGCATCCTTACTCCTCCTGCATCCTCTGAGTGAGATGACTATATGGAAACTTGGTCCTGTCTATCAAGGGAGGGGCTGGCAGGAGAAGCACGGGTGCACAGAGTGGTCTGGGCCCGCCCTCTGTGCACTTAACTTCTCATTTGCATATGTATTAAAAGTCCTATTTCTCAAGAATGAAGCAACAGGTATCTTCACATTCAGATCAGTTAGCCCTGCAAGGCATTTTTCCCAGTGTATCAGGGAATTTCCTGGTGACACGATTTTTTTTTTTTTTTTTTCCCGTTATAAGATTTCCACAACTTATAGATTGACCCTCGGCGATCAACTGGAAACTGAAGAAGAACCTAGCAATAAGTGTTCAGTTCCCCTGCAGCACCACCACCGGTTAACTTTAAGTATTCAAAAACATGGCTGCTTTCTTACAAAAACAGCGCCACCTCCGTCCGTAAGTTGTGGGTCGTATTGCAGCCCAGCCCCGTTCACTTCAATGGAGCCGAGCTGTAATACCAGATACGACCCATGAACAGGAGTGGCGCTATTCCTGGAAGAAAGCGTCCACGTTTTTCTAATTCTGGACAATCCCTTTAAAGGGTTTGGCCAGCTGATGATTCATGTTTACATGCAGATCTGCTAAGCCGTATGCCGGCGCAGCACTCGGAACATGGCCTCTGATGGAGCGTTCCGTCTATCGGCGCCTGCATTCATTTACTCTGGGGATGGACTGTCGGACCCCAGAAATCTCCATCATCGGCCATTTTCCAAGCACATGTGCAACCAGTAATATAAACTGGCCAACCCCTCTTAATGCTCTCTCCATGTAATGTATGGATATATTGGGTCCTCCGGAGACGGATGTTTTGTAGCCACTGTCCACCCCATCTAATAGATGAGGGACCCCCTCTGTTAAGCAGAATGGTGGATATGGTGGCTCTATTGGTGGTCTCCCAGCTCCTCAGGAGAACCTATACTAAAACGTGTCGGAAGCAGTAACTGGCCTTATTGGGCCTCCCACCATAAAGCCCTCAGTTCTGCGCAGGTTTTGGCGGTCAGGGCTCCTCATTGCCTCCAGTGTCTGCTGTGCCTTTAATCAATCACTTTCTTGTTCTGTAGCTTGGACTGGACATTGAGGAACTGGAGGAGATGGAGGAGGACGCCGGCCTTGGCAATGGTGGTCTTGGACGTCTTGCAGGTCAGTAGCCCACTGTATTGGCGGCACAGCTTCTACATAAGCCAACAATCGAGGCGGATTCCAGTGATTTATTGATTCTTCACTATTTGATTTTGTGAAGAACAGTTACACCAGGGTTCAGGGCATTGACATCAGGAACATGGCGGATATACATGCTGCCATTGTACCTGGTTACACATTAACTAGGGCTGCTCTGGTGGAGATTTATTGTAAATTTGGTGGATGGGAGTAGTAGTAATGGTTTCATCAGATCCTTAATTTAATAACTTCGGGGTCCCAATGATAAATGTCCTTTTGTATCTTTAGCCTGTTTCCTGGACTCCATGGCCACTCTGGGTCTTGCTGCCTATGGATATGGTATCCGCTATGAATATGGAATTTTCAACCAGAAGATAAAAGAAGGATGGCAGGTGCGGAGATCCCGGACTTCACACATTACTTGCATATCGTGTCCTTCGTTATATTACTGTGGCCTATGGGGACTCACATTTTATATTCTAAGCTTCCTATTCAAAGATCCCAGTTGGAATCAGCTTGTTATAGAAAGCACCAACATTCCCAACTGGAGGTCATGGGCAGATGCCAGGGGAGCGCCAACAAACCACCTTGGCCTGGATCAGGGTATTTAGATATAGGACTGGGGCAGCAAAGTGAATCTTACCCCATTGTCTGTCTGTACTATGGACAGCAGCTAATGCCCAAGTCCAATTGAAGCTCTGAGCCTGGGTGCCCAATGGAATTGCCAAAAATGTGGGTTGATCCACCTGAAAGCCATGATAGACCTCCATTATTTTCAAAGAGTTCTGGTGTCTCAGAAGTTGGCAATGCTGCAATCACTGGGATCCTGGATCATCTGTCCAGGCAATTGGGAACCATCCACAGGGGCATTAGGGTATTGCTAAGAAAGAGATGCACCAGATATGTCCTAAAGCCATTGTGTTATCCAGGGCCCATGGTGGCCTAGGAACCCTAAATGGTGTGCAAGCCACAATATAACTGGACCCATCGCTATTGACCCTGTTGTGGTTTTTGGTCGTTCTTGTTTTTAAACTTCAGGAAACATTTTGGTAAATTGTCATTGAGTAACGTTAGATCTTTTAAAATCGGCTGTTACCAAAGTCTGGTTCCCTTCTGCTGAGTTAGGATATCCTTCCTGTGTAATGTGCTTATCATGACGGCCGGCCTAGATTTGGAGGCCTGTAGTGTGCATGGCGGGAGAATGAGCACATAAACAGATGTTGTATTGGGACACATTCAGAGCCTGGCTTAGTCCCTAGGACTAGTGTAGGTTCTACATTGAAGGAAGTATAGATCCTGCTTTGGTGATATAACTTGGGGCTCCTGGGGCCCCCACTGTCGCAAGCCTTTGATAGCGCTGGTTTTCTATGGGCAGAGAGGAAAGTTGAGACACTTGGGATCCATAAAGTTGTTGCTTGTCTTCAGGTTGAGGAAGCCGATGACTGGCTGAGGCATGGAAACCCCTGGGAGAAGGCCCGGCCAGAGTACATGCTCCCTGTTCACTACTATGGGCGAGTGGAGAACACCAAAACGGGCGTCCGGTGGGTGGACACTCAGGTGAGTGTGCGGGCCGCTTCTGGACTTCTACATCTGACCCTGCCCCAGATGTTGGGTCCAGTCATTGCCTTTTCGTTCTGTTCTAGGTGGTCCTGGCAATGCCGTACGACACTCCAGTGCCCGGGTATATGAATAACACCGTCAATACCATGAGGCTGTGGTCTGCACGGGCGCCCAATGACTTCAACCTCCGAGACTGTGAGTACGTGTGGTGAAGGCCTGTATAGCTCCGGCCATCAGTCCATGATACCCGGAGAACTGTTCTGACTCTCTGGACCCTTAGACTAGCAGATTTTGTCATGTAACCTTATTTCCAGCACAGGAAAATGCAATGTCCTGGAATTTGGGTTCCTCGAATTCCAGCATGAGTCACCTGCTGCCACACAGACGCTTAAAGAAGCACCCCCACATAAATTCTTCTCTGACCTGTTAGAAACGTACCTGATGTAAACTGTAGTGAAGGTAATTATCTTACTAGTGACTGTAGTTGTGAGTTATAACCTCCCTTCTGAACCTCAGCTGTGTCATGTGATCAACACGGACTTTCCAAATAACACAGCCTCTTCTGTGTGGACAGGAAGTCTGTTTCTCTGTGTATTCCTATGAGAGCCTCAGTGTCGGGCTCATAGGAATGAATAGAGCAGTAACGGACTTCCTGTCCTGTGTTGGTCACATGACACAGCTGAGGATCAGATGGGAGGTTATAACTCACAAATGCAATTTCTGATAAGAAAATTACCTTTACTACAGTTTACATCATGTACCTTTAAAACAGGTCAAATTTTTTTTTTTTTGAGGGAGTGCTTCTTTAAAGACCCATCCTGGTTTTAGTTGTCCTCTTCTAGGCAGGCTATATATGGGAACTATTGAACTGAATTCTTGTACATGCTCCATTATCCCTAGAAGAGGGTCCCGAGTTACTAATCTGCAGCCTTTGGGGACAAAACCGTCCATTAAAGGGTCTTAATTGAGGAAGAGGGTGATGTCCATCAATCGCCCAGCAGCTCCTGCTGAGCGCACAGGTCTGGGATCTGAAATCTAGGCCTCCTGCCCCATTGGTAGGGACACTGTCTGTAAGCTGTACAGCTCTGGGACTGGCCTGAATATAGTAATGGAAAATGACAATGTCTCTCTCGCCAAGTTCGCCACCCCCCCCCCCCCTACACATGGCCAAGCATGCATGTGTCCTGAATGAATGGGGAGAGGAGGAAGCCACTGCCAGATGCTTCTGGCATCAGATTATATCCCCAAGAACAAAAGGATCAGGCATGTTGAAATACAGCAGCCCAATCCTTCTCTTCTCCAAGAGTCCATGTGAGATGGTCGTTCAATCCAACCAGAATTGCTGGGTTTGGCCAATAGACGTCTAATATAGAGGTGCTGGTGAGCCGCCATTCTTGGCCTCGCTTCCTCTGAGGTTGACGTAACATTTCACTGGTCAGGAAGTGGTTGATTACAAATGCTCATCTGCAATTACCTCCGGCCCTTGCTCTAAGTGATATTGCTGTAATCCTAAAGCGTTATAACTGCCTCTATATCCCCCTACAGTTAATGTCGGTGACTACATCCAGGCAGTGCTGGACCGGAACCTGGCCGAGAACATCTCCCGTGTCCTGTATCCTAACGATAATGTGAGTCCCGGCTCATTTATCGACCTTCGGGCTCCTATAGTCATCTGCAAGCTAGGTAGTAAAGTTTGCGAACTTGGGGTGTATTCACACACGGCAGATTTGTTGCAGAAGTTTATACAAATGGGGTTGTTTCTGCAGCATCAATTTCTGTAAGTAGAAGAGTGGGACAGTGTCAGAAACTTCTGTAACAAGTCTTCAGAGTGTGGATGAATTCACCCTTCTCATATGTGGCCCTATGCATTCCTGGGGTGTGAGCCATGTGATGTAATGTTGTAAAATGGACTGTAGAGGGCAGTATTGGCTCTAATTCTAACATATCGGGCGCTCACTGAACTGATGCAATATTTAGTATTTTATTTTATTTTTTTACATAAATGTCCCCGGATCGGTGCGTTGCTTTGATCTTTTACCATCTTTTCCAGTTCTTTGAGGGGAAGGAGCTGCGCCTCAAGCAGGAATACTTTGTGGTGGCCGCCTCCTTACAAGACATCATCCGCCGTTTTAAGGCCTCTCGGTTCGGCTGCAGGGATTCAGTGCGGATGGGCTTTGACTCCTTTCCAGATAAGGCGAGTTTCGTATTTGCTGTCATTTTTGTGATGTTGGATTGTAAATATTACTTGCAGAGGGCCGAAAATGGCTAAAAAGTGTCACATTTGCTGACTGTTTCTTCCTTCTCCAGGTTGCCATTCAGCTTAATGACACTCACCCCGCGCTGGGGATCCCAGAACTGATGAGAATATTCCTGGATATAGAGAAACTTCCCTGGGATAAGGTATGGTGACGAGGGGTGATTGTAAGCTCTTGCGTCCAGGTCTTTTTGCATCAACAGCCCTGGGACGTTCAGATCTACTGTGTTGCTAGTGGGATAGGCCGCGTCATAATTTCAATATTGGAGGCTCCTGTTTTGGGGTTGTGCCAGCTTTCATTCTGCCTCGCACTGTATATGTGAGGGAGGGCACCATGTCCGCCACCTGCCCCACTTCTCGGCTATCCTTGGAACAGAATTGTGTGGAAGTGCTAGAAGTGCCTATATAAGCAAACTGTTTCCTTTGTCAAAAAAATAAGAAAATTGGTTTATTTTATTTTTATTTTTTTCTAACTTCCTCTGGTTTGTTTGCTTTTTTTTTTCAATGTTTGTTTTTTTATTTTCAAATAAATAAATAAAATCTAATCCATCACTCCCCCTGCATGTTGGCCCGGCCGCTCTGATGAAATTGTCTTGGAAGCAGAACAAGCCTCTTGACTAATGCACGTTGTGCTGCCTTTATACATTGCATTACAACCCGCAGGCTTTGGAAACCGAATTTAACCCTCTGCATGCCATTCTTGTATCTGATCGTTGGGGGTCCGACCACTGGGTCTATGGGAATGCCAGAGGTGGAGGCAACCGAGCACTGCGCTCTGCCAACAGTCCTATAGAGCGGCATTTGAGGGACTTGGGGACCCCATCCGCTTCAGTGGGATTCCCAGCAGTCAGACCCCCCCCCCACCCCCACCAATCAGATTCTTATGAAGTGGATGCATTTTATTTTTCTTGAAACAACCCTTTGAAAGGTTTTATCTGTCTTTAGGCATGGGAGATCACCAAGAAAACCTTTGCCTACACCAACCACACAGTATTACCGGAAGCCCTGGAGCGCTGGCCGGTGGACCTGGTGGAGAAGCTGCTGCCGAGACACCTGCAGATCATCTACGAGATAAACCAGAGGCATATGGATGTAAGTCAGCAACACATCCGCCCCTTACCAATATGTTATCTTACAGGAAAAATGTATTTAATCCGGCATTCTATAATCCGGGAAACTCTGATAATTCGGCAGATGCTTCCTCTACTGAACTGCAGTATAAGGCTACATGCACACGACCGTATGTGTTTTGCAGTCCGCAAATTGCAGATCCACAAAAAATACCTTTTTTGCAGATCCATTGAAATGAATGGGTCCGCGAAAAACAAAACAAAAAACGAAACTGACGCGGAAACAAACAAAATTCGTGTGCATGTAGCCTGAAGTCAAACTTTATTAGACATGAAGCAAAAAAACAGTGTTGAAGGGGACACCCCTCTAAAAGTATTATCACCTATCCACAGGATGGGTGATGTCAGATCAGAGGGGATCTGTAATCCCAGGAATGAGGGCTCCCGGAGTCCCCTGTCTGAATGGAGCGATAGTGCGCGTTTTGGTCCTCCATTCACTTCTGTAGAACCAAAGTGCGCGCTCCTGCTCCATTCAGTGCGCGCTCCTGCTCCATTCAGTGCGCGCTCCTGCTCCATTCAGTGCGCGCTCCTGCTCCATTCAGTGCGCGCTCCTGCTCCATTCAGTGCGCGCTCCTGCTCCATTCAGTGCGCGCTCCTGCTCCATTCAGTGCGCGCTCCTGCTCCATTCAGTGCGCGCTCCTGCTCCATTCAGTGCGCGCTCCTGCTCCATTCAGTGCGCGCTCCTGCTCCATTCAGTGCGCGCTCCTGCTCCATTCAGTGCGCGCTCCTGCTCCATTCAGTGCGCGCTCCTGCTCCATTCAGTGCGCGCTCCTGCTCCATTCAGTGCGCGCTCCTGCTCCATTCAGTGCGCGCTCCTGCTCCATTCAGTGCGCGCTCCTGCTCCATTCAGTGCGCGCTCCTGCTCCATTCAGTGCGCGCTCCTGCTCCATTCAGTGCGCGCTCCTGCTCCATTCAGTGCGCGCTCCTGCTCCATTCAGTGCGCGCTCCTGCTCCATTTAGTGCGCGCTCCTGCTCGTTCCTCATTCTCGGCATACTGGGGATATTTATTCCACCCCCTTTGTTTTTGTGGTTATGTTTTAATTGGCAGGAAAAGGCCATGTGACATTTTGACGTCCTGCAAATCTTTAAATTCACAAAAAATAAAGCCCAGTGAAGCTCTTGTCTATGGGCTTCGTCGGGTATTACAACTCTGCCAAATCTACCGCTGCTTTGTATACGAGTCACAGGAGCAGCACTGTCTCCAGAAGGAAGCGGTTATGCTGAAAGTTTTATAGAACTCTTTATTAACCCCTTGGTGCCCTGAGTTGGTGTTTGAGGGGCTGCAGGTTCAGTATCGCCAGTGGCGGCGTGTACACAAAACTAATATATGATCAGTTTTACAAAATTAAAATGTTACTCCAAATTCTATGGCTGAAAACATCTGATTTTAATAATGCTGGACGAGACTGAGAATGGAAGCCATTACCCCAATGGTACAAAGTTGAGAGAAGGGGAAGGGCCTTGCTCTAAACGCACTGATTTCTCCCCCCCCCCCCCCCCCCCAAATTCTTGCAGCCATATTAATCAGATATTTGCATAATTCTCACTTCCTATTATAATTTATTTATTTTTATTTTCTTTGCCCAATTTAATTGAATACCTTTGACCATTCCAGAGGATTGCAGCCCTCTACCCGGGAGATCTAGAGCGGCTGAGAAGAATGTCTCTGATTGAAGAAGATGGAATCAAGAGGATTAACATGGCTCACTTGTGTATTGTGGGATCACATGCAGTGAATGGGGTGGCCAGAATCCACTCGGATATTGTGAAAAATGAAGTGTAAGTTACCCGTCCTAGACGGACCCATCGACCAGTTAATAACTGATGCCCAGTGTGCCAGGCCTTGGTACCTGCTGCTGTTTACCCTTATCGCCCGATTAGTCAGAAACTAGAGGGTTAAAACAAATGGCTTCAGTGTTGAACGATGGTCCAATGATGAGCTGATATCTTGCTGCTGGGAGTTTCCCTACAGATTACAGCTCTTCATCTCCTCTGTAGTGCCCCCCACAGGGCAAATGAAGCAATGTAGGGATCCCATGGAAATGAATGCTCAGTAGGATCACTTGCTATGGCCGTGTGTATGAGGCCATGCCTATGGCAGGACCGATTGACTACAGGAGATGTTGTCAATGTGACCATTAAATTGCTATATAAACTTGCCACCATCTTTCCTAGGTTTAAAGACTTCAGTGAACTCGAACCGACAAAGTTCCAGAACAAGACCAACGGGATCACTCCCAGACGCTGGCTCCTCCTGTGCAATCCGGGGCTTGCCGAACTCATAGCGGAGGTGAATGCCAGAGCCAAAGTTCAAATGGAGGCTCCTGGGCCCCAGTCAATAATAGGGCCCACATGTAAACTGGCACGGCCAGGCTGGGGCCGCTCCCCTGCACCACCTATAGTAATGGCACTGGAGGCCATGGAATTAGAATGTGAATGCATGTCTAGATTGGTGGTCCCAAATCTCTGGCTGTTGTCCCCTGCAAGCTGGGGGTTGTAGTCTTGCGCTCTAACACCAACTTATCTCTTTCATATTAAGGAATAATCACATGGGGTTAATTATTGTATTCCAGAAAATCGGAGAAGATTATGTGAAGGACCTGAGCCAGCTATCCAAGCTGAATAAGTATGTGAACGATAACATATTCATCCGGGATGTCTCCAAGGTGAAGGAGGTGAGTGGCCAATATAGATATTCAGGTTCTTATGTTTTTGGGTCATTTCATCCAACTGAGTCCATGATTCTGTGCAGATTCCTTTTTTTAAATATATCTTTCTAGTGGTTGAATCTCTGTTTTCCTGATACAGAGCTCCAAATCCCCTGGGTGGAGAAATGAGAAAAGCCTTGCTACCTGCAGCCACCACTAGAGGGAGCTCACTGAATACCATTGAACTCCATAAACTGAGTATGCAGTGAGCGCCCTCTACTGGTGACTGTAGGTAGCCAGCATTTAATGTTGGGGATTTGAAGTTCTGTATCTGGAAATCAGGGCTATAAACCTATATATTAAGAAATGACTTTGAACAGAATGTTGGTCCTAAAACCACCACGGTGATGAGACGTGACCATTTTTTTATTTCCTGTAGGAGAACAAGATTAAGTTTGCCCAATATCTGGAAAATGAATATAAGATGAAACTCAACCCGTCCTCCATGTTTGATGTGCACGTGAAGAGAATCCACGAGTATAAGAGGCAATTGCTGAACTGTCTCCATATCGTCACCATGTACAACCGTAAGTGCCATCATCCCCCTTCCTCCCCTGTAGAATGTGCTGCAAAGATTCATTCTTTTTAGAGATTACAGGATGTGTGTGTGTGTGTGGGATTGAATTTGTCTGCACTTCTTCTTCTTTCTATGGGTATATATCTTCTACCGCCCCCCATCCCCAGAAGTATAGCACTGCCCGCAAGGGCTAATATTGCAGTCACTGGGAATCTTGTGTAGCCAGAAAATCAAGTAGGGGTCCTAACGTTGTCATTGTATCCAGTGCTGGTAATGGTTTCCAGCTTCCTGACCTACGGTCGCTCTTGGCTTCTCCTTTTTAAACCTCATTTTGGATCAGTCAACAGCTTGCAGTATTTCATCTAAGACCAAAATTGCCCTAAACAAATAATTAAAGGGGCAGTCCATGAGTTCAATTTCCCTCCGCCAACTTTAGGAGACCTTAAATATCACACAATTCTCATTGAAGTCAATGTTTTGTCTATCTAATGCATGAATAACATGGGTCCTCCAGACTGAAATGCTGTAATAGATGAGGGCCCTAATCTGGGGGGGGGGGGGACACCCTCCAACTCAGATTTCACTTGGAAATAGTGTTTTTGTTTTTTTCCAAAACAAGTTAATTCCCTTAATGCTAACGGGTGGATGTTCTGAACCATATGTGGCTAAAAACAAACCAAGTTCTTTTCCCTGGAGGACCAAACATTCATAAATGGCTCCTAAATCTTTGTAATACCCAGTTTCTCCTGTGGAGGTGCTGTAAGGAGGTCAAACAATTGCAACCTGTCCACACTCACATTATAGCTGATCACTGGCGGGTCCCAAGTCGTCTACCTAATGTTCTGCATATTGTTGGGGAGGACCGCCCAACAACAAATGGACCCCTCCTTTGAGGAATATTGATCCGATGACCCCTTCAGGTTTTTGGAAATGAGACTGCACCCAGCTGATGTCGTCATGGTTGTCCTCTCCCGCTGTAGTTGCACATAATACACATATACAGTATTTTATACCGTGGCGCACCACCGGAGGGATTTCTGGTACAGACAAGTGAACAGCTGTACTGGTGCAGCCTCGTGTCACGGACCCCTCTGCGGGGAAGGCTCATTAGGTGTGTGACAGTGCAATAAGATTTATGGGGGGTGCTGGGGAAATGAGGCATGAGGCACCGAGAGGAGCATTCATCACATGGATATAATTGCTGGGATCTATCACCGGTGAAAAATCCATTACAGCGGGGAGGGGGGGGATAGCGGTGGAAAACTGTATGTAGGTTTTATTTTTATTCAATATTTATATTTTTTTTTTTTTTAAGTAAAATAAAAACATACAGATTTGCACTTTACTTTGAATTATGTTGCAATATAACTGTTTGTCTTGTTTCAGGCATAAAGGCAAATCCCACAAAGGAATTTGTCGCGAGGACGGTCATCATCGGAGGAAAGGTATAATCCTGTTGACTCAAAATGAGCTCGGCCAAGTCTACTGCGCCTTTAATTCAAGGGGTTTTCTGGTCCTTTTATATTCAGGATAGGCCATCAATATCTGACACCCTGCACCCCTGCTGATCCGCTGTAAATTTGGCGCTAGGACTGTGCAGCTCCATGCATTGTGCAGTGGTTACCATTCACTACAATGGCGGGAGCAGCTCTGTCCACTACACATGCTAATTGGCTGGGGGTGCGGAGAGCTTGACCCCCCCCCCCCCCCTGCCAATCCAAAATTGATGGCCTAATATATATAGCCCACCTTTTGGCTTTTTGAAGGGGCACGAACGCTGCTTTGTGTAGTTACAGTCCAATGAAGCCACAAAGCTCCATACCCTGGCAGGGTGCCTATAGCCAGACCCCCACTGGCCTTATATTGATGACTGGAAAACCCCTTTAATGTCCACGATTAGGCTGATTTTGTAGTTTGTCTGTATAGGGGAGCCTTTTTTTTTTTTTTTTTTTTTTTTTTTTAAAATCGTGTAATTCGATCTGCCCTCACCCTCCACTAGGGGGAGCTCCCTGCATGTGGATTTATATGGGAAGTATTAACTGTCTGTGTGCTCCCCCTAGTGGTGGTCACAGTAATGGGCAGTAGGCCACTCTGTATCCTTAACCTCTATGGTCACAAAGGCTGTCAGACCTCACGTCCTTCCCTGTGTTCCAAATATATCATTTGCAGGACCTGGTTGGTTTCTGCAGACCTTTCTGGAGCATGTCCACTCTGTAGACTAGCTTTTGGTGGGAGCAGTACAGCATGTCCTTTTATCTTCACCCTCCTTTTTTCAGGCTGCTCCGGGATATTACATGGCGAAGATGATCATAAAGCTAATCACTTCTGTGGGGGAGATTGTGAACAATGACCCCGTCATAGGGAACAAGCTGAAGGTTATTTACTTGGAGAACTACAGAGTATCCCTTGCAGAGAAAGGTCTGTCCAGCCTTGTGCAGCTTCATGTTCTACTTGTTTTTGGCTTCTTCCTATTAGGCCTGGTTCACACACCTCCAAAAAAGTGCCAATCCTGTCCGCCGGTTGTGTTCCCCTTGAAATGAATAGAGTTGAGCTGCAGTACCGGGCACAACCCATGGACAGGTGTGGCGCTCTTTCTGGAAGAAATCAGCCACATTTTCCTATCTTGGCTCTCCATGATGCACGTTCAGTATTGGAGAAATGCATGAGACCACGATATTGAATGGGACCTTTTTTGTTGGCAGTCATCCCAGCAACAGACTTGTCGGAACAGATCTCCACAGCAGGCACTGAGGCTTCTGGCACCGGCAACATGAAATTTATGCTGAACGGAGCCCTCACCATTGGGACCATGGATGGTGCCAACGTGGAGATGGCAGAAGAGGCCGGAGAGGAGAACATGTTCATATTTGGCATGAGAGTAAATGATGTGGCTGAACTGGACAAGAAGGGGTAAGATCCGCGTGGCCATGGTCAGTGTCTGATGCAACAGCTGAAGCCTTGGTCACGTTTCACCCTCCTCTCGATATTTGCAGGTACAATGCCCAGGAATACTATCACAGACTTCCAGAGCTAAAGCAGGTCATGGACCAGATACAAAGTGGATTCTTCTCTCCATCAAAGCCAGATCTTTTCAAAGATGTGACGGACATGCTCTTCTACAATGACCGGTCAGTAACACTGAGGGAGGAGTAGGCCACTTCATGGGAAAGCTTGGTGACCACCCTTCGCTGTCATGATCTTCTCCATTGGACTATGGCTCCAGTTTCATGTCTTTTTGAAATCCTCTGCAAAGTCAATATAAAGCTAAACTTCCTGGAGCCACCACTAGAGGGAACTCCAAAGCTTACTGCTGTGTAATACATTGAATTCAATAGTGTATACAGTGAGCTCCCTCTAGTGGTCACTGCAGGCAACATAACTTTATCATTTAACTCCTCTTCCATTTTTGTGATGCCAGGTTTAAAGTGTTTGCCGATTATGAAGAGTATGTGAAGTGCCAGGATAGGGTCAGTGCTCTGTACAAGGTAGGTAGCACGGTCTACTTGGTAGGAAATCCTATATGCAGTAAAGATCCCTTTAAAGGGAACATCCACCATTAAACTTTTTTTTTTTTGTAATGGCTACAGATTTCTGTGCTAATTTACTTTAATAGATCTTTATAGTGGATGTAAACTCTGTCCTAATACAGAGCTCCAAATCCTTTGCATTCAATTAAATGGTGAACTTCCTAGAGCCTCCACTAGAGGGAGACCAAATGCCTTATTGCTGTGTAATACATTGATTTCAATGTATGCAGTGAGGTCCCTCTAGTGGTGACTGCAGGCAACAGAATCTTATAATTTATCTTCATGGGGCTCATTTACTAAGAGGTGCATACCTCATTGTTGTCTTCTCCTAGAATCCAAAAGAGTGGACCAAAGTGGTCATCAAGAACATAGCCGCATCTGGCAAATTCTCCAGTGACCGGACCATTAAGGAATATGCCAAGGATATCTGGGGAGTTGAGCCATCTGATCTGAAGATTCCTCCACCCAATGAACCAAGGGATGCGATCGAGGACGCCAAGCCGGCAAATGCCAAAGCTTAATGGGGTTTAGGAACATGGAGGACTGAAGCTAGCACTAATCTTCAGATCTCTCTAGTCCTCCATCATAACCAGTATCAGGAAGTCACACACCTGATGCCATGGAATGGACAAGGACTTTCCTTTAGGCTTTGTGCACTTGCTTGTTGTAGGGTATTGTTGTTGCACTTAATAGGGGCTAGTGCAGAGCGGGGTTTGTCTTATACCAAGGTTGGGTCCTTCTAGGATCTTCTGGGACCAGTCCTGGACTGCAATCTGTTCTAGTTAATAATCTGACCAAATGTACGGTTCTGTCACACTATTAAAGGAATTTATATGACTTTTGCACCTTCTGTTTGGCATGGGGAATGAGAAGGTCAGTCATCCATGAATGGTCTATAGGACAGCAAGCTAAGGCTGAAGATGGCCCCAGCCCCCTTGATTTATTTCATAGCATATTGGAAAATGGGAGGTGGTGGATAATGGAACCCAGGGCACCAAGTGTTTTAATGAAGTACCCCTCTCCTCTAAAACTCCTGATCAGTGGAGGCAAGACCCTTGTATCAATATACTGTGGAGGTTGGACACGTGGAAACAAAGCCCCAAAAGTACTGGGGCCCCATAGCTTTAGTTTTGTGGCAGGAAGATTTCTACTCCAGGAAAAACTGTATAATACTGCCCCGTGGACAAGGATAGGTCTATTACTAGTCTCATTATTCTGACCACTTCCAAAGTTGGCAGTGTGTAGCGTATGAGGAAAGTCGGTGGGTATGTAAGGTGTGTGATAGGCTGTCTGCACACAGATCCCTCAGTGGGTATATAAGGTGTGCGATAGGCTGCCTGCACACAGATCCCTCAGTGGGTATATAAGGTGTGCGATAGGCTGCCTGCACACAGATCCCTCGGTGGGTATATATGGGGTGCGATAGGCTGTCTGCACACATATACCCACCAAGGGATATGTGTGCAGACAGCCTATCGCACCCCTTATATACCCACCGAGGGATATGTGTGCAGACAGCCTATTGCACCCCTTAGGCTGTCTGCACACATATATACCCACCGAGGGATAAGGCGTGCGATAGGCTTTCTGCACACACATCCCTCGGTGGGTATATAAGGTGTGTGACAGGTCATCTGTACATACATTCCTCATGTCATGGGGAAAAGGTGATTTATCAGAGATGTAAAAAGGGATGATTATTGGCTTTTGGGGCAAGCGTGGTGGTGTTTCTGAAACTACCAGATGTGTTTCACACAACAGTTCAATGAACCCTGCTCCATATAGGGCTCCAAAGCAGATGGATGGCCACTGCACCTCTGCTAACGAAGTTGTATCTACAGAAAATGATTCAATTTTTGCACCAGTATCTGAATAGAACCTCTGCTGATTGGCAATGGTTTGCCTTCTCTGATGAATCACCTTTTCTGCTTCATCGAATGGATGGACATTGGCATGTCAGGCAAAAAACAGAGAACAAACTCTGCACCCATTGCTGTGGGATGCACTGCAGTCGGCATGGCTCCAGATACCTGCGATGACCTACCAGGACCTTACTGAGTCACTCCCGGACCATCTAGCTGCTGTCCGTGCTGCACACAGCGGTCGCTCTGGATATTAGTTGGTGCTCATAATATTGAGACTAGGTCATGTATGTGTCGCCATCCCTTTTTCTGTATAGTGAAGGAAAGGACCAGCTGCCCTATAAGCATGGAGATTCAGCCATGTCCACCACAGGCAATGGTAGCTGTTGCTGGAGAAGAAATAAGTGGGTACGGTAACATCACTCAGAGTAAGGACCAGTATCGGTATAGATATTCCACATATTAGGACTACTCATCACCTGCTCTCCATGTCTGGATGATGATCCTATTGATTTCCAATAAATACATGGCTGGTTTTACACAAGCAAGTTCAATGCGTCGAACTCAAAGCATGTGTTTGCAAGAGCCCCTGTCCTGACCTACGTAGCACTGACAGGGTCACATAGCATTATATTGATTTGTGATGCTATGTAACCCTTAGAGGTATGGAATGTATTGTATAACACTGACATAATGCTGTCAATGTTATCCAATACATTCCAGAACTGTAAGGGTTACAAAGCATCATTAATCGATATAATGCTATGTGACCCCATCAGTGCTGGGAGGTCAGGATGGGAGCAGCCGCATACTCGTGCTGTGAGTCCAATGCATGGAAAGGGGCCTTAAGATCATGGCCTCCTGCTTGTTGGTTTAAGGCCAACTTTCTATGAAGCAGTTTAACATTTATATATATATAATTATTTTTTTATACTACTACTGCCAGCATCCCCTGCCTTCATTTGTGATCAGTATTGAATATATGGAGAGAAGGCACAACATTGTATCACTTCTTTATTTTCTTAGGAAACTCCTGTAACACTATTGATAAATATTCCTCAGTGGCACGGTCCTGGGTAATGGCCGACATCAGATGGAGTTCAGGAAATTCCTAGGAAATAAGGTTATTACAGAATTATGATTCTGCGCGTTATAAAGGCGTTTATCACCCAACCCTCCAACCACTGGGCCCAGCTCCTGTTAGAGATGCCCGTCGGGATCTGTATTATCGGTGCCACACCCAGACCCTCTGCCGTTCTACTGAGCAGGAGCATAAAAGGTCTAAGAAGAAGTTCCGTTCAGTAGAGCCACTTTTGGGGTGTTCTGGCTAAACTGGGGCCCCTTGCTATGGGGTCAGAGCTATATGTTTATATGGATTGTCTAGAGGTTGTGTGGGGGACTGCAATTTAGCTCCTTGACGTGAATGCAACCTGTAGACCGGTGTGGGACAACCTTGTGCACATACCACAGAGTCTCTGCCAGATGGGGGTCTTTATAAATATATTTGTGTCTGTAGCCCAACTCCGGAGGGTATAAGACCAACTTCGCATCTCTTGGACGACGAGAGTTTACTGCAATCTCATGGAGCTGGAAGAGAAAATCTGTGTTAACCAGACCAATATCGAAGTTGTCCAGAATTAGGAAAAATGGCGCCACTCCTGTTCATAGGTGGTGCCTGGTACTGCAGCTCAGCTCTATGCGAGTAAATGGGGCTTAGGCTACTTTCACACTGGCGTTTTGGCTTTCAGTTTGCGAGATCCGTTCAGGGCTCTCACAGGCGGTCCAAAACGGATCAGTTTTGCCCCAATGCATTCTGAATGGATAAGGATCCGCTCAGAATGCATCAGTTTGCCTCCGTTCTGTCTCCATTCCGCTTTGGAGGCGGACACCAAAACGCTGCTTGCAACTGAGCCAAACGGATCCGCCCCAGCACACAATGTAAGTCAATGGGGACAGATCCGTTTTCACTAACACAATTTGGCACAATAGAAAACGGATCCGTCCCCCATTGACTTTCAATGGTGTTCAAGACGGATGCGTTTTGGCTGTTACAGATAATACAAACGGATGCGTTTGTGCAGATCCATGACGGATCCGCACCAAACACGAGTGTGAAAGTAGCCTTAGTTGCAATACCGCATTGAACCTGTAGACAGGTGTGGCACTATTTTTTGGCAGCAACCATGTTTTTTTCCAATCCTGGACAATGCGGTTTACTATTGGGGGGGGGGGGGGGGGGGGGGTTGCATAATCAGAAGAGTTATTTCAAAGGCAAGATTAGTAGCTAAGGTCAATAGTATTGGACATGCCCAGTTTTTGCCCACTATCAACTTCTGAAAGAAATGCAAACATTGGGGTCATAAATCCCAATTTCTTGGTTTGGGGTCATGACCAAGCCTTCGATGGGGGAGCAGACTAATGGCACGTGACTGGGTATGTTAACCCCAAACATAGCTGGGTGACCCTGGTGACTACCTGCTGACCCATCTTGGCTTACCTCTTTCCCCATCGATGATGGAACCACGTGGTCATCTTCTGCATGCAGGATCAGGAGGGGGCTGCTCAGCATTTTAATACTGCAGGTACAAGAGATGTTTACCTGTGTGAGTATTTTATCCCTCAATACTGCCTATAGGAAATGCAGCATGCTTATCATTGTATTTCTGTTACACGTAAAGGAATTGTTTTTCCAGAAATAGCGCCCCCCCATTCCATGGATTGTTTCTGGTATTGCAGTGTCAATGAAGTGGGTATAATGTGCAATACCAGAAACTGCCTGTAGCCAGGAGTGGCGCTATTTCTACTTTTATCTTTAATCTCTTACAACCTATGTATGTTAAAAAAAATATAAAAAAAAGTAAGTACCTCATTAAACCTAATAGCAAAATGCATGATAATCTAATTCTTTAACATCCTTGCGGAATCCAAATTTCACCACCCAGGGCCCTCATCTATTAGCCGGGGCCCAGAGCAGCTACTCTGGAGGACCCGACATGTCCATGTGTCGCACAGACCATGCATTCATTTGAAAAGGCATGGTGTAATACTTCATTTGTCCACTGGTGGCGCTGCAGAAGAATTGAGCACTTGCTGCCAGATTCTACCATAGATTACAGCTGATCGCTGGAGGTCTCCCTTCTTACAAAAAAAAAAAAAGGGATAATCCGACTTGGACAAGCCCTTTAACGTCTCCCCTGATTATGGAAACAAATGTTAGAATTATTTTTAAAGCTGCGGCATTGGAAATACTTACTTCTCGTCATTGGGAAACACGATATTGTCCAGTGCCATGGTTTCCAGAAAAAAATATTCAAATCCGGGGAAAATGTGATAAATCTAACAATAGAGGGAGAGACGGCGACGGAGAGTTTAGATTTGCCATTGAAATCAACGGAGATCGTCAGCAAGGAGACTAGGGCTCCGTGACAACTACATGACCACGGTGTTTTCCTTTAAGGGCTCATGCAGACGAATGTATTTTTTTATGCGTAACCATTCATTTCAATGGGTCCGCAAAAAAAAACGGAAGTTACTCCGTGTGCATTTCGTTTCCGTATGTCCGTTCCGCAAAATAAAAATAGAACATGTCCTATTATTCTCCACATTACAGACAAGGATAGGACTGGGGGCAGCTGTTCCGTTCCACAAAATACGGAATGCACACGGACGTCATCTGTATTTTTTGCGGATTGCAAAATGCATGAGCCCTAAGGGTGAGGTCCCCTTCACCCACTGCGACCAAAATGTCACCATGGAGTGTGAAGGTCCCGGGGAGAGAACTTTCCGCAGGGATTACCCGTCCCCCTGCACTGGTCCCACTTACCTTCCCAATGGGGTGAAATGCGCCGGCATCTCTGATGTTGGTGTATGGGGCCTCCAGGATCACCGCATCGGCCGGGTTACCTGCACCAGGGGGGGGGGAAGGGGGGAATCACAGAAAATGAACATTTGGGATTATTTTAGGGGCGCACAATATTCCATGGGGCCGCGAAAGGGCCACATGAAAGAGATATTCCATTTTCAGCAAAGAAATGTTATTTTCGTATAAAGAAAAAAAAGTTACATGGAATTCTTATATGCTCTGTGTACCAATTGCTCCATAGTGTCAAGATTTCTGCTTGCTTTCAGTGAATAGGAACCTTCATCTTCATCTGTGATGTTCGTGTGGTGATCCCACAGGTGCGAGGCTTGATACAAGACAGCGGCTGGAAAGCAGTCACACTCGGGCCCCGGTAGCTTAGGGGGCCCTACAAGGTAGCAGTATTATAGATGGGGGGGCCCTGGTCCAGCATTTGCCTTGTATGCCTCCTGAAGACAGGGCTGTGCGGTCACTGATGCACCTGTGTGTACAGGCCAGAGTGACCTTTGGATAAGCTTACTTTCAATGACTGCAAGCAGGGATCTTGAAAGCCAAAGTAGATTCAAAGGATTGCATGGGACAATGTAGCTGCACTTCAGTGCAACATACCATGTTCTAGACCTAGTCCCATGCAGCTGTGGGTTTGTTACAATGTATCAGTGTCAGCAATACTTAGGCTTGAATCTGTCATGAACCTGGATTATCAAACATTCTGGATTATTGAAAGGAGATGAATAAGAACAAAGGCTGGAGCCCCGAGGTCACTTATTCTGCTCCGTCCAGAAATGCGCCGGACTATCGAGATTTCCGTATTAGATGCCAGATTACCGGATTATTTTTTGCGCTTGGTGTCTTTCTGTCCCGCTCACCTCTTTCTTGCAGTTTTCGGGCTGCGTTTGTGGCTATGCTGTAATTATACAAAAACAGTGATAAAACAAATAATTGCATCCGTTCCTGGGAAAGCTGGGTGACTAGCAGGAAATATAAGCCATCTGCAGAACGCTCACCCTGGGCCTGGTAATTGGGGGGGGGGGGGGGGGGGGTTCTTAAAGGGCCCTGTATAAGAGGAGAGCAATATTATAATGGGGTGGCTGGGGAGGGTCTGATACAGATTTTGGAGCCTGAAGCCCCCGTCATGTGCTCCTTATGATACTGGCCCCTGTGACAGAGGGGCCTTTGGGGCTCGGTGAGGTTTCCACCCCTGCACCTCCTATAGCCTAGGGGTGGGCAACCTCCGGCACTCCAGCTGTTGTGAAACTAGAACTCCCAGCATGCATACTTGCTCTTCTCAGAACTCATAGATATAAATGGAGCATGCTGGGAATGGTAGTTTTTCCGACAGCTGGAGTGCCACCGGTTGCCCACCCCTGTATGGGAAAGCTGGGTGACGGACGCCCAATATGGCCACCACTGGGACTGAATGGCAGAGGTGCGGAGCTGTGGACGGATCCAGCGGAATCGGACAACCTCTGGGAGAGTTCTTATAGCGACCCTGTCACCAAGCTTTTCCAGAAGCAGATAGGACTAAGACCTTTAATAAGCTGCTCACCCAGTCCCGAGTGAATGTCCCCAGAGACACACGGGGTTTCCTCGGCTCCGAGCCTTCACCCATTCATACAAGTATATGGAGTCAGCGGTGACGCCCTCCTCGCTGGGCTGTCCGGTGGAGTCACCATAACCTGGAAAATCAGAAGGTGCAATAATCAACCTAGAACTTCAGCTCCGCAGAAGGTTAATACGTCCTATAACCGGACAAACCTCTGTAGTCCAGAGACAACACATGGAAGCCAGCTCTGCTGAGGACCTGCAAGAGAGATTCCACACATCGTCAGCAGGGGGCGCATAATACAGCCAACGCTCTGAGTGCCCCCATACACTGTACCAACTAGAGTGATGCCAGTATCCGTGCCCACTGAGGGCTCTAATAACAATGCCTGTGATACCATTAACAATGCAGCTGTAACTGTAGAGGATCAGACAGATCGGGTGCAGCCCTTGGTGCGGGGTGAGCCTGTGGTCACTGTTGGGCTTCACACATAGAATGCCCACCCTCCGTCTTCCCCCCATTGTCCCTTATTCATCACACTGCAGGGAAAATCCTATATAAGAACGGACACTTACCTTTATGAGCTGCACTCTATGATCGACAGCTCTGGAGGAAGAGTAATAGGTATTAATAGTCGACACTAATCTCCTAATACACTTACATGCACTCTACATTTGATGAATACAAGCCATTGCTCTCTGTTACCAGCCACTTGGAGAAGCTGAATTTAATCCCCCAATGATTACTTTATCCTACAGATTTCATTAAAGGCTATGGACCCCTGCAAAGTGGAAAAGGATTTTTACATAGGTCAGTGGTTTCATTCTGCAATCTTCATTCATTTTCAGACCCCAGACCGTTTACAACCTACTCCTCGTTTCAGACTTTTCCCTCTGTGGATGTGAGATCTGTGTGTCCAGGATGCTGCTGTCTTCACTGGCTCCTATGTACCAGCACAGCTTCATCCCAGAGTCTGCAGTACATGCTCTGCTTAAAGGCGTTGTACCACAAAAAAAAAAATCATATTCTTCATTTTTCAAACCAGCACCTGGATCTGAACACTTTTGTAATTTCATGTAATTAAAAATTTAGTATAGCCAGTAAGTTATTCAATAAAATGTATCTGAATAGCGCCACCTGCTGTTTAAAACGTCAACTGTCACCAGCCATATTTTCTGGCAGAAGCTGTTACAGTGAGACAGCTGCAGCAGAAAGGACACGTCCGCTGAGCTGTGAGATAGGGAAAAAGCTGCAAGAGAAAGGACACCACCCCACTCCCCGAGCTGCCAGACTGAAGATAAGCTAGCTGACCAATTGAAGCAATGAATGGGGAGATCTCTGGATCTATGTGAGGTTCGGTGCTGGTTCTAAGTTTGTTAGGAGGAGACTGTCATGTGCCATATGATGTGTTATTTCACATGTTTTATATCAATCATGGCATGACCCATTTAAGGTCCTACTACACTGCCCAATGTTCAGTGCGAATACTTTCCTCTCCACTGTGATCTGCTTTCCTTAGATACTTTCTCCCCTCTCCACACTCTCATCTGCTGGATACAACCATCTCCTTTTCCCTGCTGTTCTCTCTAAGGGCTCGTTCACACTAACATGTGAAGGCCGTGCCCGTGCTGTGCACCGCAAATTGCGGGCACTGTCCGTGAGGCAGGCGCACGGGGATCGCAGACCCATTTCGCGATCCTTCCGTTCTGCAAAAAGATAGAGCAAGTTCTATCTTTTTGCGGTGCGGAAGCACGGAACGGAACCCCAGAAAGCACTCCGTAGTGTTCCGTTCCGCATCTCCAGATTTGCGGACCCATTGAACTAAATGGGTCCGCATCAGTGATGCGGAATGGCCACGGAACGGTGCCCATGTATTGCGGATCTGCAAATGCGGTCCGCAATACGGCAATGGGCAGCACACGCCCGTGTGAACGAGCCCTAACACTGAGCAGTCAAGAACAGGAGCAGGAGCAGTGCTTTGACAGATTTTATGTCCGTTTCAGCAGCAGCAGCAGCAGCAGCAGCTAGAGGAAGGCCTTACACACACTCTACAGAAGCTGGTGGGAAATGTTCTATATAAACAACGGTCTCCATAGCCTTTAATAGCTCCTCTTACTACGATGTCACCTTTAAGGCCTCTTTCACACCATTTTTTTTTTCCGTTTTGCGGGCCGTTTTTTGCGTTCCGTATACGGAACCATTCATTTCAATGGTTCTGCAAAAAAACCGGAATGTACTCCATATGCATTCCGTTTCCGTTTTTCCGTTGAAAGATAGAACATGTCCTATTATTGCCCGCAAATTACGTTCCATGGCTCCATTCAAGTCAATGGGTCCGCAAAAAAACGGAACACATACGGAAATGCATCCGTATGTCTTCTGTATCCATTCCGTTTTTGCGGAACCATCTATTGAAAATGTTATGCCCAGCCCAATTTTTTCTATGTAATTACTGTATACTGTATATGCCATACGGAAAAACGGAACGGAAAAACGGAACAGAAACACAAGGGAAACAAAAAAACGGAACAACGGATTCGTGAAAAACGGACCGCAAAACACTGAAATAGGCCTCTTTCACACTACCGTATGGCTAAGAAGAAGGGCCACACATTTGTATAATGAATCCTCATTCTGGCCCCTATGCACTGAGGACAGACACGCTTGAGATGGGTGTGAGGCACAGTGCGGCTCGTGTCTCAGGCCGCCACTTTTGTGACAGATTGCAATCAGCGTCTTTGTTACTGTCGGCCCATTATACGATTTCGCAGAGGACTGTAATCAGATTCCTCTCGCAGCGGACGAGTCTGTAATCACCTGGTTCCTCCATTACCATGGAGATAAATTATAACCGGGTTGTCGTCTGACAGCGCTCGTTCATACCAGCGCTGGTCCTTGCCTTTCGCCTCCTCTCCCCTGCTGGCGGGCACCGTGTGCCTACAAGAGAGGAAGAGACCATGATTAATCAGGAGCGTCATGCGGGAGAGACATCACCGCTCAGCCCTCTGGTAACACTCATGGCTGCACAGGCGTCCTGTAAGATATAAACGTATACCTAGTGGCTGTGTATGAGGGCCTATATGGCGGCGCTATGCATACAGTGTGTGACTATATAGAAAACAGAGGGAAGATCGAGAGTGATACAAGATCGAGAAGAAAGAGAGATACAAGATCGAGAAGAAAGAGAGATACAAGATCGAGAGAGAAAGAGAGATACAAGATCGAGAAGAAAGAGAGATACAAGATCGAGAGAGAAAGAGAGATACAAGATCGAGAAGAAAAAGAGATACAAGATCGAGAAGAAAGGAAAGAAAGGAAAGATAGATCTGAGCGATAACACTCACCAAGAAGGAAAAGTCACAAGGTTAGGCAGATTGAGGGAGTAGGAGACGTCTCGGAGCTCTGCAGATGATGACATTTTCAGGTCGTGTAGGACGATTGTTCATTGTTGTACCAGTTATTGCCATTTGTCTCAAACTGAGAGGACAGAATCCTGCGAGGCCTTGGTTCATCACTCCAGCAGATCACTACGCGCCTAGGCTGAGATGTCAGCGCAGTTAATGCTGTGTGACCTGGTGGTTGGGAGAACATCAACAAACTGGAATGACAGCAAGAGGTGCAGAGAGGCGAACCACTGCCAGGACGGATCCTCTGATTAGAAGAATGGCGTGTAGTGATCCATTCTGTACTGCAAGTGGAATTAGACATCACATCCCAAGCCTAGGGCGGCAAACAGCGTCTACACGAACCATCAGTAGGCATCTGCACAGCATTGGGCTCCCAGACAGACGTCCAGATACAGGTGGTCCATTCACCTCATGCCACCGCTCTTAAAGGCTATCATGGTGCCCAGCAACATGGTGATGGAGGTCTGTCCTCTTCAGAAATGAGTCCTTCTTTTGTCTTGCATGTAACAAAAGTTGGGTATTGGTCTGGAGACCATGTGGTTAACACTATGAGGAGGCCTTCACAAGGGAATATCACCCTGGTCCTACTCCCGGGATTATGGTGTGGAGCGGCCTAAGGTACAGTAGCCGGACTCCTTTAGTCCTCATTTCGGGTACTAACAGCTTGGCGTTACATTGATTTGGTCGGGGAACCAGTGGTACTGCCATTTCTCCAAAGTGTCCCAGGATGGCCTAAACCTGCTGCAGTCTCCAGACTGTCTCCCATCAAGCACATCTGAGATGCTGCTGGTCTGCAACTACAAAGGGATCTGCCAGCAGCAGATCTTGATGATTTGCGTGCCCAAGTGCATTCAGTGTGGCAGAACATTCCTCAGACAACCATTAATAACCTCATTGATAGCAGCCAAGGCGTGGAGGAACGTGGATTTCTGCACATGGTGCTCATGCTCCATGCTGAATAAATTGAGACGTTTTGAATATCTTGTTTCCATTTTTTTATCATTTGCATATAACTAACATGTCTGTCAATCCTGTGATTTCTAGAATTCCAAGACGTTTTCTTCTTGGGGTTGCAGTTTCAATGTTGAGGAGTGCAGTAGATAGATGATAGATAGATATAATATAGATATGAGAGAGAAGAGATAGGATAGAAAGACAAACGTACAGACAGACGTACAGATAGATGGATGATAGACACGATAGATAGATAATCTGGTAATCTAGCAATGTTCTGCCCCATCACTCACCAGATTCCTAGAGTTATTCCTTCTTCTGAAGTCAGATAGAAGTTCACTGTGTGGTTCACGACTTCTCCTGGATTCTTTAGGTCCACGAACAGCGGAACTTTTACTGTGAAGACAATAAACATGTCATCGGTACAATGAGACGTGCGCTCCGGAGTGCCCAGGTCCTGACTGTTGGTTCTGTAGCCACCACTTCCGCTGTATTGACCCTACAACTAGAGATGAGCGAATTTCATATTTTGAAATTCGTTTGCGCTTTATTTGGTGGTAAAAGCAGAATTGCGTTATGGATTCCGTTACCACGGACCATAACGTAATTCTATGACGGAATGCATAACGGAAGACCTTTAGAGGCATTCCGTCATAATAGAAGTCTATGGGCTGCGTAACGGATCCGTCCAGTTTCTGTTATTCAGGAGAGGACTCCGCTGCTTACTTACTACTCCCTGCTGTATGCAGAGTACAGATGTCTGGTGCAGCCCGTGCTCTGCCACTGGAGCGTGTAACTTACTGGGTGTGGTACTTACCCATGTTCAAGTAAACCAGCTTGCCCACCAGTGCGGGAAACAGTCTAATGATAAACGGGACACATATGTAAATGGCGCCGAGGATTATCACACACGACTTTAGGTAGGACAACCCCCGAGAAGAAGAACGGCTGGAAAATAAATGTGCAGATATTAGGATTATTACATAGCACTGTGCAATCAGCTATACCAACCTATGTGCCATGGGGGATGTGCAGCTGCCAGGGGCGGACTGGAAACTTAAAGTGGCTCTGGAAAAAAAAAAAAAGACTAAAAGGAGGCCCCCGTGCTGTTGGCGGGTCCAAACTGACAGAAGGTGGGACAACACAAGTAGATGGGACCAACAATACCATAGTGCAGTACAAATACCGCCCCAGCAGAACCAAATACCATAATGCAGTACAAATACCACCGCAGCAGAGCCAAATACCATAGTGCAGTACAAATACCGCCCCAGCAGAACCAAATACCATAGTGCAGTTCAAATACCGCCCCAGCAGAACCAAATACCATAGTGCAGTACAAATACCACCGCAGCAGAACCTCATACCATAGTGCAGTACAAATACCACCGCAGCAGAACCAAATACCATAGTGCAGTACAAATACCACCGCAGCAGAACCAAATACCATAGTGCAGTACAAATACCACCGCAGCAGAACCTCATACCATAGTGCAGTACAAATACCACCGCAGCAGAACCAAATACCATAGTGCAGTACAAATACCACCGCAGCAGAACCAAATACCATAGTGCAGTACAAATACCACCGCAGCAGAACCTCATACCATAGTGCAGTACAAATACCACCCCAGCAGAACCAAATACCATAGTGCAGTACAAATACCACCCCAGCAGAACCAAATACCATAGTGCAGTACAAATACCACCGCAGCAGAACCAAATACCATAGTGCAGTACAAATACCACCCCAGCAGAACCAAATACCATAGTGCAGTACAAATACCACCCCAGCAGAACCAAATACCATAGTGCAGTACAAATACCACCCCAGCAGAACCAAATACCATAGTGCAGTACAAATACCACCCCAGCAGAACCAATTACCATAGTGCAGTACAAATACCACCCCAGCAGAACCAAATACCATAGTGCAGTACAAATACCACCCCAGCAGAACCAATTACCATAGTGCAGTACAAATACCACCCCAGCAGAACCAAATACCATAGTGCAGTACAAATACCACCGCAGCAGAACCTCATACCATAGTGCAGTACAAATACCACCCCAGCAGAACCAAATACCATAGTGCAGTACAAATACCACCCCAGCAGAACCAAATACCATAGTGCAGTACAAATACCGCCCCAGCAGAACCAAATACCATAGTGCAGTACAAATACCACCCCAGCAGAACCAAATACCATAGTGCAGTACAAAATACTGCCACCTGCATTGCAGTATTCAGCTGTATCACCGCCCCGAGGACTGATATAGGCGGCTCCTGAACCCCACTGTAGAGGCCGGCCAGGGGCATGAAATCCTCCTACGTTAATTATTTCTGAGTGTCTCAGATTGTTATGTACCTGGGCGGTGGCTGTGAGGGGGGCTCGGGTGGCCCCCTGGACATCAGCCCACCGGGACATCTCCCTTTAGGGTCTATGGCCAGGCTGCAGGCCTAAAGATTGTATGGAAGTCACCAGCTATGGATGATACTCGACAGGCATGATCGGGACTCCAGCTTAGCTGCATTGTCCGTTAGGGCCTGTGGAAGCCTGAAAACTGCCACCTGTTTCATCAGAGACTCGGACTGCTGCTCTTTCCATCCTCCATGCTTTACACTGCAGCTCTACTTGTTCAGTTTGGCTGCACGGGCTCAGCAAGACGTCAGAACATGGAGATCTGGTATAAAGGTTATTTCAGGGAAATATCTGATGGGAACATGATGCAACCCTGGACTGCTGAAGAAACCAAAATAGACTCTTCTTGAAGAACATCTGACAGTCACGTGACATGAAGGCCAAGATGTCTTCAGTCTCCCGAAGTGTCACAATGAGGGTCATGTGATGGGGTCAATCGAAAGCTTTGTAAGGGAATTGCTTATTCTGCGATTACCTCAATGATGGCTAATGGATCTAGGGGGCGCACACAAGATGTGGTGGGTTATGGGGGAATCGATTACAGCAAGGGCAGCGCTGAAAACATATCCATTTGTACTGCCTCTATAGACTTCAATGGGATCTTTATAAAGCCATAAGTGGTTAATGTTACTCCTTGGAGGGAGCTTTGACCCCTATACAGATATATTACATAATGAATCCACATTAATCATTTGGGATCTATTTAAATAAATTAAAACCCCTTCATCACCCTAGACCACCAGGGATGCTTCCATTAACCACTTTACTGCCCAAGACAACCAAAGATTGTACCGCTATACTGTGCAGGAACTATTATATATGGGGGCAATAAGGGTGTTAATAGGGAGCACTCTGCTGGCAGTCACCTGGCACTCTCTGCAGTGGGCGCTCGGGTGGTTTGGTAATACTGTGTGCAGGGAGTACTCCCCTGGCCATGTTCAGCGGGGGGATTTTGCTGCCTATCGCGTCTCTATTATTGGTGGCATTTAGGTTGTTATACATAAACATGTCATTTGTATACTGAATGGCGACATTATTTCTATAGTATGGCAGTGTTATTCAAGAGTATGGTATGGTGGTATTAATTATGTGCTCCATATGGCAGCATTATTCATGACTACTGTATGGTAGCATTAGTTATGTGTGCTGTATTATTTAGGAGTACATTGTATGTTGACATTTGTACCGTATGGCAGCATTATTTATGAAAACTGTCTAGTCAGAGTCCTTACAGTATGGCTATGTATAAGTACGGTATGGAGGCATCGTTTTGTGCACAGTATAGCAGTATACTATATGTACACTGTATCATGACATTATTAGAATTCTGTGGTAGTGTTATTTCTGAGTACTGTATAGTCACGTTCGTTATGTGTACTATATGGCAGTGTTATTTAGGAGTACGGTATGGAGACATTAGCTTTGTGCACAGTATTGTGGTATACTATATGTGCCCATTATAGTGAAGCTCTGACTATGTATAAAGCATGCGTGCTTCTAGGTGTATGTGTTGCCCCCTGAATCCCCTTCCTTACCCAATTCCTGCGTCGCCCACCCCCCGAGCGGCTCCTGCTCTTCCTGTGTCACATGCAGGCGGCAGAGACCATGGCACAGAACAAAGTACAAGTCAGTGAGTGGCTGATAGTGATGGGCTGTCGTCAGCACATGAGAAACTCACTCACCGGAGCTTAGACTTGGTTATCTTGGGGCTGTCGGCCTTGACCTGGGGTCCGGAGCCCCCTTTCTGGGATGGGTCCCTTCTTTTCATTCTTCTTCGGTCTGTCTTGCGTTCCTTTGTGTCAGGGGACTGATGAACAAACAGTCACTAGGTCAAAGGAGAAGCGATATCTTCACTTCCTCAGTAATTACAAGTGTCACAATCAGATCACGGTTAATACGACCAGGGTCCTAAAGACCAGGGCGTGCTGCTAAGGAAATCGCCTAGAAAGCAATTACATAATATCTATTATTACTAAATATTCTGGATTATCAGATGACAATAGAAAAACAAGCCAGATTTACCAGGGAGGCTTCAGATATAAAATGTGCCACCGCTATTTCAGTTCTTCAAAATCTCTGCTTACCATCAGTGAATGGAAGCATCCTTCAGAAGAATCTGTTCTTATGTTTACAAGGCTGGTTTGTTACAATGTATCAATGTTCTCTGCTAGCCAAACACATCAGCAGTACAAGTCAGTCGGTCTCAGTTGGATAGGTAATAAATGTAGTTTATACCCCCACCAGGTCCGTATTTACAACAAGGCACATTCCTGGGTCATCAGGAGGGAGGGGGCACTTCATAGACAAAACTAATGATTTATATTGCTTATCTCACCTTAAAGAAGTTATCCGATACCTAAAATATCCCCCCTTATATGGATTATATTTACCTGCTCCCCAGCACCTGCGTCGCTCCAGATCCCTGCACGGCCGCCGCTGTTAACTGCAGCAGCAAGTCAGGGGATTTAACCCTTAGGCCTCATGCACACGATTGTTGTTTTATTCCGTGTCCGTTGTTCCATTTTTTCGTGATTTTCTGCGGACCCATTTACTTTCAATGGGTCCGTTGAAAACTCGGCTAATGCACCGTTTGTCATCCGCGTCCGTGATCCGTGGTTCCAGTCCGTCCAAAAAATATAACCTGTCCTATTTTTTTCACGGAAAACGGTTCGCGGACCCATTCAAGTCAATGGGACCGTGAAAAAACGCGGAGGCACACAAGATTGTCATCCGCATCCGCGTCCGTTTTTTTTCCTATCATTTGCATGGCAAACTTGACTTAGACTTTTTTTTTACTTTCCTTCATATCTGGTGATCCTCCAAGAATAAAGGAAGACACACGGAAACAAAAACGGAAACGGATCACGGAACAACGGAACCCCATTTTGGGGAACGAAACACAACAACGGTCGTGTGCATGAGGCCTTACACTGCTTTCCTGAAGAGATTATCCGATATCTAAAATATCCCCCCCAATGCCCGGGCCCCTTGTATGGAGTATACTTGCCAGCTCCCCGGCGCCTGCATCTCCCCAGATACCTGCACGGCCGCCGCTGCCTCTCCTCATCGCTCGGATCAAAACATCCGGTGACGGGGGGAGCAGCCAATAGCAGGCCGCGACGAGCCCCCTTGAGATGCAGTGTCGGCCGTGCAGGTATCTGGGGAGATGCAGGCGCCGGGGAGCTGGTAAGTATAATCCATACAAGGGGCCCGGGCAGTGGGGGGGATATTTTAGATATCGGATAATCTCTTCAGGAAAGCAGTGTAAAGGTTAAATCCCCTGACTTGCTGCTGCAGTTAACAAAAGTAAATAAGGAGACATCAGAGCAGCCAGATGAGGAGAAATCAGAGCAGCCAGATGAGGAGACATCAGAGCAGCCAGATGAGGAGACATCAGAGCAGCCAGATGAGGAGAAATGTGAGGCCAGTATAGAAGCCATTGCCAACCAGCATAGAGGATTTCTCTGCCTGTCACACAGCAGACCGACCACCCAAGATCCACACAATGACATGAAAATAGTAAAACTCCTCAGTATAAAAAACAACAACGCAGCAGTCACAAAGTAAGGCCCCTTTCACACGAGCGTGACGGATCGGCTCTGGATACGTTCAGTGAAACTCGCACCATTTTGCAAGCAAGTTCAGTCAGTTTTGTCTGCGATTGCGTTCAGTTTTTTCTGCACGAGTGCAAAGCGTTTTTTAACTAAAGCCCCATTCACTTCTATGGGGCCAGGGCTGCGAGAAAAACGCAGAATATAGAACATGCTTCATTTGTCACGCAACGCAGAACTGATGCAGGAAAAAAAAAAAAAAAAACCTCATGTACACAGACTGATTGAAATTAATGGGTCAGGATACAGTGCGGGCGCTGCTATGCGTTCGCTCGTGTGAAAGGGGCCTAAAGGTGGCCATTCAGATAAGCAATGTTCAATTTGTTTGTGCTCAGGCTGGTAAACATGGAGGCATTTTTAGACGGGCCCCTCACAGATGAGGTCGGTGGTCAACATCCTTTAGTTTAGATACTGTATACCCTCAAGTCAGTAGGCAGCTATATCTGAACTAATAGGGGGCATGAGCACTAAATGTGCCACGAGCAGCACAAACTCTAAATACCGCCCTGATGCCCACCCCTTTAATAACAGACTGGTGGGGGGCTCAGCTAGGACCTTTTGGCACTTCCTCTCAGTCATCCTATTGAACACAATCAGCCTCTTCCTAAACTGAACTGGCTAACAACAGAGAACAATAGATTGTAGCAAATAGATCTGAAGTTGTATACAATGTATCAGTGTTCTCTATGGGAAAATTCTTCACACCTGGTTACTATAGAAACGCAATACAAGATATTCTTTGATTAAGGGCTCATGCACATGAACGTTGCCCGGCCGTAGCCGTGTTGCGGGCCGCATACAGGGGGTCCGCAATACACGGGCATCGGCCGTGTTCACCCCACACCACAGATCGCGGACCCATTCACTTCAATATGTCCGAAATCATGGAGATGCGGAACTGAGGCACGGATCGGAACCCCACGGAAGCAACACAGACTACTTTTTTGCAGTGCGGACTGACGGATGCGGATCGCGGACCCCATTCAAGTGAATGGGTCTGCGATCCGCAAACTGCTGCTCGACGGTCGTGCCCGTGCATTGCGGACCGCACGGAGCCTTTACGTTCGTGGGCATGAGCCCTTAATCTGGTGTACAGAGGATGGGGGAGGCTGATAGGAGTAGTTGTGCATGGAATATAAAATATATAGATGTAAGTCTCAGGAACACATCACACATGGATACCGGATTCAAACACCAGCACGGATCTGTTCGCACGGGAGTTAGGACTTCTTTCAATAACAAGCACTCAGTCTCCACTGATTTCTATGAGGTTCGTTGGGTATTTTATATATCTCATACACTTGTCATTTTATATAGCTTATACACTTTTTTTTGTAACCATGGACAGTCCAGTTGAAGGGGAAGTCTACCTAAATGTCATATGGATTAAGTCACAACCTGGGACTTTACTGAACCCCAAACGGCTACATCAATTTTAATGCCATCACTAGCAATACGATGTGATCGATTTAGTGATTTTTGTATTATTCTATGCCACTGTCCGTGACCTCGCCACCTAAAATACTGTGCTGCCATCTAGGTCTCACACCAGGTAATGCAAGAAACCAGTAGTGGCATGACCCTTGGCATGACCCTGACAGTCTGTGGTTCTTCAGCAGGTGGGGGTGCTATAACTCCCATCATGTCCTAGCAGCCCAGTGCTGTCACGGCCAGCTGGGGGTTGTAGTCTCCCTCCTGCCCCTGAGGCATACATTGCAGACCAGTCCTCTCCAGTCTGGTTGTTAGGGGATGAGTCTTGGTTCCCCTCGGAGTAAAACCGCTGGTTCATGCGGGGTTACAATATAAGCCGAAAGCGGCTAATCCGCCTATAGTTCTTCTCATTCACTGCGGATACAATTTTCAGATGAGCGTCCATCAGAAGAAATATCTCAGTGCATTAGCAGGACACGTAACGGGATTATTATCCGGTATAAGTCTCGAACTGGTCTTTTCTCTGCTTCTTAGTGAATTACAATGCGGTAACGCAGAGGATTGGGCAGCGGTTCCCCTGGTGCTCGGTATTCTCTAGACTTGGCACAGCAGAGGGGCATTACTAATAGTGGGGTCTAACTATTGGGGGCGCAGACTCACACACAGACCCCAAAGGTCCTCTGTCCTAGTGAGGAGACCAGTGCCATCAATGGGGGGGGGTTATAGGGTTTATGTTACAGATTTTGCATTGGTTACCCCCAGTGACATGGAGATGAAGAGGTTTCACCCAGGGGGCAAAAGACATGCCAATTAACTAGGATTATAAAACAACAGCACCAGAAGCTTCAACCTGCAGCATATGCCGGTTACACAGGTTAATTACCTGCCTTGTATTTCAGGCAGCCATAATAGGGCTACATTTTATGGTTACAGCATCCATAGGGGTCTGGCTGTTGCAACTGTAATATGGACCTTAAAAATGCTGTTGTAATAGAGCCGCCTGAGACAGAGCTCCACTCACACCCAGCAGTATGTTTGGGGGAAGGGAAACGAAGGGTACTGCACCCCGTCAGGCACCCAAAGTTTCTTGTAACCCTTTTACTGTCCCCCTGATGAACATAAAACTTCCCACGTGTTTTTACAGATTGCCATTAGATGGCAGCAGAGAGCCTATAGTGTGAGCTGGGGGTGGACCACGGGTGGTAAGCTGCCCAGGGGCATAGCTTTAGGTGGTGCAGAGGTGGCACTGGTACCTGAAAGGCCCCCATAAGAATACGCCGTTATTATAAATGGGGGCCTGTTGCAGATTTTGTATTGGCGCCCAGAAGCTTCAAAGTACGACTTCAAGTCAACGGTCCTCCAACTAGATGCAGTCGTCAGTGGGTTGTCTATAGGAATTTTTTCAGCTCATACAGATAAACGTGTGCCGGCAATGCCCGTGCTGTGCATCGCAAAGTGCGGTCCACAATGTACGGGCACCAAGCGTGTGCCCACCATTTGCGGATGATGTGGACCCAAGCACTTGAATGGGGTACACGATCTGCATCCAATGGTTCCGCAGTGCAAAAGAGTAGAGCATGCACGGACGGACAGAAAAGCCACGGAAACACTCCGCAGTGCATCCGTGGGCTTCCAATCCGTGCCTCCGTTCTGCACCACACCGTATATTCACGGCCAGTGCCTGTATATTGCGGACCGGCTGTTTGTGGCCTGCAATACGGGCACGGTCATGCGCATGAAGTCTGGAATTGTCATTCAAGCAATTCCCTAATGCAGGCATGCTCAACCTGCGGCCCTCCAGCTGTTGTAAAACTACAACTCCCACAATGCCCTGCTGTAGGCTGATAGCTGTAGGCTGTCCAGGCATGCTGGGAGTTGTAGTTTTGCAACAGCTGGAGGGCCGCAGGTTGAGCATGCCTGCCCTAATGTATCGGCTCTACAAACCCGCTGTATAAAGCTGCTTTGTCGCTGCCGGCGGATCTGCAGGACGGGATAATGATGGGAGAATGCCGCCGACATCGTGTGTTCATAATCTGCCCGTGACCTTGATTTTAGCCGGCGTCCTGTCTGTCGGAACGTTTGCTGGGAAAATCCAAGAATGGCAGCAGTGTACAATGGGGGAGGGGGCATTTATAGCGGAGGTCTCCTCATAAGGAGCAACTGGACCTTTTGGGCCCCCTCCGGCTCCAGTGCCCAAGTACAAACACAACCTCTACATCTCCCATAGTATAGGGATCAGCAACTTTTGGCACTCCAGCTGTTCGGAAACTACAACTCCCAGAATCCTCATTTCACTTCTATGGGAGTTACAAAAACAGTCGATTATGTGTGCATGCTGGGAGTTGTAGTTTCACAGCAGCTGGAGTGCCGAAGGTTGCTGATCCCTGTCCTATAGCAATGCCCCCGCGACATACATTGGAGGCTTGGGACAGATTTTGCACTTGACCCCCCTGTAGCAATTTTTCTCTACTGCCCAGAATTTTGTAGGGGTTGCTCCAAGATTAGAAAAACATGGCTGCTTTCTTAAAAAACAAAAAAAACAAAACAGCGCCACACCTGTTTACGGGTTGTGTCTGGTATTGCAGATGACCATTGAAGTGATTGAAGCTGAGCTGCAGTACCAGACATAACCCGTGGTCAGGCGTGGTGCCATGTTTTTTTCTACTCCAGGACAACCCCTTTAATAAGACAATATCGGACTGTGTTTTATTATATTATACACTTTGTCTCATCGCCTCAAGCCCCGACACAACGCTTCCCCTCCTGGGTGCTGCAATTAATTGCCCTGCTTTGTCAATGCAAATATCCCAGAAAGTGGCCATATGTTGTACTTCAGACATACAAGTGTTTTGTGGATTTTTGAACACGATGTTCACGGCGGCATCAATCCCAGACGCTCCTTTCGTATTGTTCTGCGGGAATCCATATGTTTCTGTCTTAATGGGCTCAGAGTCTCCTGGAGAACATTCATCATCCGGAGAAAAGCTGCGATGCCATCACAAGCTGCCCCATGAGATGCACCAGAGAAAGCACATTGCCACATTAGTAGGCAGCGAAGTTCATCACTCAATGCCAGGAAGCTGCAGCGAAGGCCGAGTTCACACTGGCGTTTTGAATTCCGTTTGCGAGATCCGTTTTAGGGATTTCACAAACGGTTCAAAACGGATCAGTTCAGCCCCAATGCATTCTGACTGGATAAGGATCCGTTCAGAATGCATCAGTTTGGCTCCGTTCCGCCTCCATTCCGCTCTGGATGCGGACACCAAAATGCTGCTTGCAGTGTTTTAGTGTCCGCCTGGCGATGCGGAGCCAAACGGATCCGTCCTGACTTACAATGTAAGTCAGGACGGATCCGTTTTCACTGACACAATATGGTGCAATTGAAAACGGATCCGTCCCCCATTGACTTTTAATGTAAGTCAGGATGGATCCGTTTTGACTTAGACTTTTTTTTTTTTAAGAATAATGCGAACGGATCCGTTCTGAACGGATACAAGTGTTTGCATTATCGGTGCAGCTCCGTCTGTGCAGATACCAGACGGATCCGCGCCTAACGCAGGTGTGAAAGTAGCTTAAGGCCTCATGCACACGACCGTTGTGGTGTTCCGTTCCGCAAAATGGGGTTCCGTTGTTCTGTGATCCGTTTCCGTTTTTGTTTCCGTGTGTCTTCCTTTATTTTTAGAGGATCACCAGCCATGAAGGAAAGTAAAAAAAAGTCTAAGTCAAGTTTGCCATGCAAATTATAGTAAAAAAACTGACGCGGACGACAATCTTGTGTCCCATTGACTTGAATGGGTCCGCAAACCGTTTTCCGTGAAAAAAAAAATAGGACAGGTTATATTTTTGGACGGACTGGAACCACGGATCACAGATGACAAACGGTGCATCAGCCGAGTTTAACGGACCCATTGAAAGTCAATGGGTCCGCAGAAAATAACGAAAAACGGAACAACGGACACGGAATAAAACAACTGTCGTGTGCATGAGGCCTAAAGCAGATCATATTTTAAGGTGCATACTGCAACATTGTTGCGGCTCTCTCACCGTTTAGTCAGTCGGCATTGTGGGGTCCTAACTAGTTTATATTAGAATCCACTGCAGCCTGAACTCGGACACAGCGCGGTCGCATCACAGCCTGGCTGCACCGTGTGGTTATAACCTTAGAACTGCTTATAGTCCCATTCCTTTAAGATGGCAGAGCACTTTATTCTATCCTTTTATTAGCTGGTTAGACTGGTCCATCGATGGTCTCTCTGGAGGGCCCAGCGTCTGACATAGTAACAGGGGCTCAGTTACAGATGAACAGTGTTTAAGGCCTCCTGCACACGGATCGCGGACCCATTCATTTTAATGGGTCCGCGATCCGGCCGTTCCGCAAAAAGATAGGACATGTTCTATCTTTTTGCGGAACGGAAGTACGGGACGAAACCCCACGGAAGCCCTCCGTAGTGCTCCCGTAGGGTTCCGTTCCGTGCTTCCGTTTCGCACAATTCTGTATCTCCAGATTTGCGGACCCATTGAAGTGAATGGGTCCGCATCCATGATGCGGAATGCACACGGAACGGTGCCCGTGTATTGCGCATCCGCAAATGCGCTCCGCAATACGACAACGGAAAGCACAGTTCGTGTGCAGGAGGCCTAAGGCTGGGTTCAGACCTGAGCGTTTTTGATGCGCGTTTTTGACGAGCGGTTTTTGCAATAGTAAACGCGCGTTTGACGCGCGTTTGTGTGATTGACTGCAATGTCCTATGGCCACAAACGCGCGTCAAAACGCCCCAAAGAAGCTCAAGTACTTGTTTGAGCGTAGGGCGTTTTACAGCGCGTTTTTCAGCGCTGTAAAACGCTCAAGTGAGAACCAGGGCCATAGGGAAGCATTGGTTTTCATGTGTTGAGCGTTTTACAGCACGTTTGAACGCGCTGTAAAACGCTCAAGTGTGAACCCAGCCTAACTGCTGGACTTAAAAATGATCCCATTAGGCCTCAGGCACATGACCGTAGCAGCCGGTCCATGCCCATATTGTGGCCCCGCAAACAGCTGGTCCCAGTGTCGGACTGGGGTGCCTAGGGCCCACCAGTAGAACTGACTCTGGGGGCCCACCCTATAGTTGTATACAAATATAGCAAATTCATTTTTTCAGCCTTTAGAGTGCTGTTTTTAGCATTTCAAGATCCATAATATTTTTTTTTTTCGCACTGACTTCGGGTGGGTTTACACTAGCGTTATGGAGTCCGTTATAACATGGTTAAAAACGGAAAATAACGGAATCCATAAGACGGAAGGACGGATCCGTTTTGCTGCCCATAGACTTGCATTATGACGGAATGCAAAACGGAAGCCGTTAAAAAAAGACATTCCGTTTGTTCTCCGTCCCAATTGAAGTCTATGGGAATCCAAACTGATCCGTCCCCATTTAGTTACACTGTGTGTCAGAACGGATCCGCCTTGCCCCGCACCACATCGCGAACGCTGTTTTTCTGTCCGCAATGGGGACGCAACCAAACGGAACGCAATGCATTTTGGTGCACTCCTCCGTTTCGTTCAGTTCAGTTTTGTCCCCATTGACAATGAATGGGGACAAAACTAGAGCGTTTTCTTCCGCTATTGAAATCCTATGACGGATCTCAATAGCGGAATTGAAAACACAGATGTGAAAGTAGCCTTAGGGTGGGCTCACATCAGCGTTATGTATTCCGTTATGGCTTCCGTTTTGACTTCCGTCTTATGGATTCCGTTATTTTCCGTTATAACCATGTTATACATGGTTATAACGGAAAATAACAGGATCCATAAGACGGAAGTCAAAACGGAAGCCTTTAGAGGCATTCCGTTTTTAATCCGTCATAATAGAAGTCTATGGGAATCATAACGGATCCGCCTGGTTCCCGTTATGCAAGATGGAAAACAAAGTCCTGTCGACAGGATAACAGCATAACGGGACCCAGACGGATCCGTTATGATTCCCATAGACTTCCATTAGGACGGAGCATGTTATAACGGAATCCCTAACGCTAGTGTGAACCCCCCCTTAGCTGTGCTAGACTAGACAATGCCACCATGTGGGGGGAGATATCTTTTATTGATTAACCTTTATTCTGAAATAGTTTTTCATCTTTTTAATGATAATTACTGTGCAGAATAAAGAACTATATAACTGGTGGCAATACCAAATATGTCTAATTTATTTCATATTTTACTAATTGACAGCTTGTTGATTTGTGGGACAAGTTATAGTTCTTTTTAGCATTATTTGGGGGATATATACACAAAATGATTTATTTATTATTTGTTTCATTACTTTTTTTTGTTAGAATAGGAAAAGCAGTAAATCAACTAGAATTTTTAACTTTTTTTCCTGCCATGCAATAAATGTTCTATTATCTGTGTTTCCTGATGGCGCCATGGTCACTATTGTCTGTGGCAGGGACGGTCAACATGCGGCCCTTCAGATGTAGGCTGTGCAGGCATGCTGGGAGTTGTAGTTTTGCAGGGCCACAGGTTGGACATCCCTGGTCTGTGGCATCAGAGGGGTTAAACAGCCAGAATCAAATAACTCCCAACTGTCCTGGTCCTGGATTTTAGTGGCTGTACCAAGGTCACGGAGTGGCTGAGGTCTATCCAGCTCTCAACGGTCTCTGCGTCCTTAGGTCTGCTCGATGCTTCACCATTCAACTCCATCGCCGGCACTTTCCAGCAGGCACAGTGTGGTCACACATACATGGCGCTGACGGGCAGGAATGATACTGTGCTCATACAAAGGACAGCAGACGCAACGTACGTGTGACAGCATCGTGCCTGCTGGGGAGCGCGGGAGCTGCTCCGATCATAAGGGAATGCTTAGGGGAGTATGGGGGGGCACTGCTGAGAGGGGGCACAGTATTCAGTGCGGGTGCTATGAGTTCACGTCACGCATTGCACCCGCGCAGAAAACTCGCTCGTGTGAAAGGGACCTTAGAGTGCTGTTTTTGTGGGGGCAAAAGAGGGAATAATTACCATGTAGGGGCACTAAGGGGACTGGGCTGGATAGGGCATGTATGGTGTAGGCATTGGGCAGACTAAGAGGCATGGCTTAGTGTTAAAAAATTGCGCTACTCTGATTTTCAAAAGTTTGGGAGGTACGGAATCAGTATTCTTTGATCAATGATCCTAGCCATAAGGCTGGTATTCCATGTAGTAGCCGCTGCACAGCACATTTAGAGACAAGATTTGACCGCTGTGTGGCCATAAACCTCAAGTTCCTACGGTCTGTAAATTAATTTGGGTTATCTACTTTCTTACTGATAGTTGGTGGACTTCATATTTTTGGTGGCTGCACCTTGGCGTGGCCGTGCACTGGCACTATGGGGGACACCCCTTCTAGTGCAGAAGGTCAAGTATGAAATAGCCAGCACCTGCAAGTGATGGTGCGGACACAACTGCTGCGCCTGCATCATTGCAACGGTGGTTTGCATTAAAAAGAGGTTCTCCGGGCTTATTCTATTGATAACCTATTCACAGGATAGGTCATCAATATCAGATCAGTGGCGGTGCTGGGTGTCGGACTGATCAACTGGATGAGGAGATTGCGCGCGCGCGCAGTGCGCACGTGCCGTCTCCCTTCTCTCTTCCATGCTGGGAGCTGTAGTTCCTTGTAAGAGTCACAAAGTTTTTAAATTGAAAATTAAAGTTTGTTTGTTTTTTAACAGTAAATACCTAGTTTTCTTTAGGGACTGGCCTGGGGAAATGCCCACACTTTCTCCTCTTGCTTGCAGCCTGATAGGTTTCTTATTTGCTCAGTCTCCTCCACACTGTCAGTGAGAGAGAAGTGCACACTAAGTGCAAGTGTCTGCCTGCCTTTCAGACTGTAGCACACAGATGCCTCCATCACTTGTTTCATACAGCCCAGCTCTGCAGAGCCAGAGAGCACCCAGATGTAGGCGGGCAGGCAATGTGTAAAAGCCGTCCAGCAGAGAGAAGCTGCGAGCTAACAGGATGGGGGGCCTGGTCAGTGGAGCCCATGACTGGAGAGGATGTGCCTTATTGTTGCAACTACACAGGATGCAAGTGGAAACTGGAAAGTTGTAATGTCATCCTGCCACTTGCTTTCCCTGACACAGTAATGGAGATTGTATACCACACTGCTGATACTTATGGGAACTCAAGCAAGAGGGGTCGGGGCAGGGGAATACAGTGGCAGCGCTTCCTTGTGCAGAGAGAAGCTCTCAACAAGACTCCTTTACTGAATAGATCAGGGGCCCACCGAGGGATTCACCGGCTCCCCGGTGGGCCAGTCCGAGCCTGGACCGCAATATACGGGCTTCGGCCATGTGTGCACCATATCACAGATGCAGGCCCATTCATTCGAATAGGTCCGTAATCTGGAAGGTGCGCTGCGGAATGGAGACAGAAATAATAAATAACGGAGGCTGAAGTAATAGGGAGATTTCGTCGCCCAAATAATAATAATGCTATACAATGTTCAAATCATGGTACCATACAGTGCATAAATAATAGTGTCAAAAGGGGCTCACATTATAAGGACATACTGTACATTGACTAAAAAATAGGGCCATGTAGTGCCCAAATGAAAATGCCACATAGTAGGGCTATACCGTGACCAAAGTATAGTACCAAGCAGTGCCCAAACTATAGCACCAAATAGAGGCCATAGTACCATCCAGGGGCCCAAAGTATAGCATCAAACAGGACCCAAAGGTACAGCCCCAAACTACATGGAAAACCGCAACAAAACCAAACTCATTACATAAAGTTTTTGCTGTGGAAAAGCCGGCAGATTTCATGGAGAGAGTGAAATCCGCTGTATACATGACATGTTGCAGATTTTTCAAATTCTCCTCCACTTTGCTGGTACTGCACAACGCTGCGGATTTGCCCCATGAAAATCTGCGACAGCAAATCTGCAGCTAATCAGTCACGTCTGGCCTAACTTCTGAATGCTGGGAGTTGTAGTGTCGCAACAGCTTTAGAGCTACAGACACAGCTTGCTGAGAGGGATGTTCTGTACCTGCAGTTTTCGCTCCATTCACACGTCCGTGGTGTGTTGCGGATCCGCAACACAACCGCCCGGCACCCCTATAGAAATGCCTATTCTTGTCCGCAGCTGCGGACAAGAATAGGACATGTTCTATCTTTTGCGGAGCTGCAGACCCGAAGATCGGGGCCGCGCTCCGTAATTGCGGAGTCGGACAGCACACTGTGTGCTGTCCGCATCCATTCCGTCCCCATAGAGAATGAATGGGTCCGCACCCATTTGCGGACGTGGGAATGGAGCCTTATGGCTACCGAGGCTCGATCTATCCTCCTCGCCATTTCCCAGTGAATACATTTCTGTACAGACAGTAAATTTAGTGGCTACTAGAGATGAGCGAATTTCATATTATAAAATTCGTTCGCACTTCATTTGCTGGTTACTTGGGGTCCACCCTGTATCTACGCAGAACATGTCCACATCCACCTCTAATTACATTGTAATCATTATATCATTGTACGCGAGACATATCATCAATAAGAGCAATAGGTCATTTGTGATCCTCCTGTTAGACACAGACCCCAATGGTAAATGCTTCACGGTCTCCCCCAAATGGGATTGTCTAATGCTGGACTATAATGGAGATGAGGTGGCCGCCAGACACCCTTGTTCCTGGGCTCATGAGTGTGGGTGTCCCTTTCATCATCACCTAATAATTGGGCATCAAATATATAAAGAATTTTCTGCTACTGTTTTTCCTTTACTAAATAAATGATTTGCAGATGTTCAGGAGATGACCAAGTCTTACACATATCTGGCCCAGAACCGAATGCAAGTCATATCCACCACTGGTGGTGAGTCATGGAGATAGGACATCCTATCATGCCGCACTGGGCTGACTGTCCCACCTACATTGTCCTCAGGAGTCCCTGCATCTTGTCTGCTGGATGCATTCACATTCCTGCTGCGGATGCCGCCAAGCCACCCTGCGGGCGAGTACTGGACAGACGTGCTGATTAGGACCGCATTGTCTAGTTGGTCTTCATTGTTCACCTGCAGAACTTCATGACCATGTGAAGTCTTATTACTGGAGCCTGGCATGGCTCATATGGCCACCCAATACTCTGCATTGCAACCATGGCATGACTATGCCATGTTGTGTGCCCAAAGGCAATTTCACACAAGCATATTCGATTTTTTTGCGGTGCGGATGGATCATGGAACAACTCAAGTTGTGGTCCCCAATGCACGTAGCGGTCGTGTGCATGAGCCCTATGTCCACATAAGTCGTAAAATGGAGAGAAAGATCTGTACGAGTTACATGCGGATTTTGACTCGGATTTTGCTGAGGATTGGCTGCGAATTCGAGCTCTTGCGTTGCAAAGGATGAAATCCGATATAGAAATGCACAACATACGGGCTCGGACACACGGCCATACGTTCTGTCCCCATCCATTTTTTTGCGGATCAGATGCAAACCCATTCACTTCAATGGGGCTACAAAACATGCGGAAAGCACAGCCGTGTGCTGTCCGCATCCGTAAGTCCGTTCCACGGGCCCGCAAAAAAAATAGAACATGTCCTATTCTTATACGTTTTGTGGACAAGGATAGGACATTTCTGCAGGAAAAAAAAAAACATGGCGGCAGGCACTCGGCTGGTATCCGTGTTTTTCAGTCGTGTGCAGGAGCCCTAAATGACATTCTGTGGAATTAAAATCCAGTATTTGTGCAGATTTTGTGAAATCTCATCCGCTTTGCTGCTACTGTATAAGGCCTCATGCACACGACCGTTGCGTGTTTTGCGGTCCGTAAATTGCGGATCCGCAAAACACTGAAGGCGTCCATGTGCGTTACGCAATTTGCAGAACGGCACAGACAGCCATTGATATAGCTGCCTATTCTTGTTCTTTGCTGACCACCGAACGGAGCAACGGATGCGGACAGCGCACGGAGTGCTGTCCGCATCTTTTGCGGCCCCATTGAAGTGAATGGGTCCGCATCCTAGCCGCAAAAACTGCGACTCAGATGCGGACCAAAACAACGGTCGTGTGCATGAGGCCTAATGCGGTGGATTTTCTGCACAAGTTCTAAAGGTTCATCAGTCTGCAGGGAGACTGACGTGATTATAGACGTCTCCTCTTATAAAATGCAATGTATATAAATCATTTTATACATTTATGTGGCAGCGCTGCACCGAGATTGTCACTCACATCTGTACCCGTCCCCACTGTTCACTATATTTTAATATATGTGTATAATAATAGTAACATAATAAAAAAACATCAATATTTGTAAATATTCAGAGACGGTTCCATTTGTTACATTGTATGCATTTCCCAGCGCTGTAGTGACCAGTGTCGGCCTCCAGAGGGCGCCTGGTCCATTCTCCGGCCTCTGTGTATATCTGACGCCTGTCCGCGTCACATCCCCTCCCCCTCCCCCTTCTGTACCAAACCATTCAAACCTCTCAGTATCAGAGCAGAGCTCGGGGAGCTGGCATCTCCCTGTGCCCCTCAGCACCCCCACAATGAGAGCCCTGCAGACACAGTGACTATTGGGGTAAGTAGCATCCTGTCCTGGTGACCAGGCTCCATGTTCTGGGTGGCTCCTGGTAGATGCCTGCTCTGGGTGGTCACTAGGAGGGCAGACCCGGTGCCTGCTGTGCCCATCTGTCTGGTTGCTGGGATTGTACATGTTTTTTTTTTTGGAAGTGAAGTGTTTAATGCAGCGCAGCGGGCACAGAACCTGCCTGGCAGGGGGCATTGCTGAGCTAACATGCAGAAAAGTGACTGGCACTGAATTGGTTAAGTGTTTCTTGGTGCAAACAGGGCATTGCTGTACTGCCACACAGAGCGGATGGCACTGACCTGGCCTTGTGGATACTGCCCTGGTTAAATGATTAATGGAGGGCACTGACCTGGTTAAGTGCCCCTTGACTAGTGCCTGGATGGTACTGACCTGGTTACATGCCCCTTGACGATACTGCACTGGTTACTTGCCCGTTGGCTAGTGCCCTGGATGGTACTGACCTGGTTACCTGCCCCTTGACTAGTGCCCTGGTTGGTACTGACCTGGTTACATGCCCGTTGATGATACTGACCTGGTTACATGCCTGTTTTGCTAGTGCCCTGGTTGGTACTGACCTGGTTACATGCCCCTTTACTAGTGCCCTGGATGGTACTGACCTGGTTACATGCCCCTTGACTAGTGCCCTGGTTGGTACTGACCTGGTTACATGCCCCTTGACGATACTGACCTGGTTACGTGTCCCTTGACTAGTGCCTTGGTTGGTACTAATCTGGTTATACGCTTGTTGACTATTGCCCTGGATGGTACAGACCTGGTTACGTGTCCCTTGACTAGTGCCCGTTGACGATACTGACCTGGTTACATGCCCGTTGGTACTGATCTGGTTATACGCTTGTTGACTAGTGCCCTGGATGGTACTGAACTGGTTAAATGCTTCACACAGGGCACTGATGTGATTCTTGCACCTGGCATTTAATTGGTGTGGGGGGGGGGGGGGGGGTTCAGGATTTTTGGATTTTGCATGTGGTCACAGGCTCCGCCCCCTGCTAATGAGGCTGAACTCCTAATTACACCTGGAGGTATTTGCAATCAGCACTGACCAGGGGGCGGTGATTGCGCGGCCGGAGCCTCCGCTCAGTTGCTGCAGCTGTTCACCCTTCTTGTTTGTCTATCTATCTCTATCTGGGAAAGCTGGGTGACAACCAATAACCAGGCAACCGTATCGTTCAGGAGCCTGGGAAAGCTGGGTGACAACCAATAACCAGGCAACCGTATCGTTCAGGAGCCTGGGAAAGCTGGGTGACAACCAATAACCAGGCAACCGTATCGTTCAGGAGCCTGGGAAAGCTGGGTGACAACCAATAACCAGGCAACCGTATCGTTCAGGAGCCTGGGAAAGCTGGGTGACAACCAATAACCAGGCAACCGTATCGTTCAGGAGCCTGGGAAAGCTGGGTGACAACCAATAACCAGGCAACCGTATCGTTCAGGAGCCTGGGAAAGCTGGGTGACGCAGCTTTCCGTGAAGTCTCAGGGATCGGTATATGGGGAGTGAGCGCGCACAGCTGAGACCAGGGGTGACGGCTGCCACTGATTGCCACCCAGCTTTTCCAGGAACAGATAGAACAATGAAATGTCAGATTTTTATTTTGCAGTGAATACCTGCTTGTGTCCTGGGTGCGGGACGGCTCGGGGCGGCTGGCGGTCTGAACACGCCCCTGCAGGCTGTCATGTGCCGGCTGACTGCCCGGGGGGGGAAACAGCCGTCACCAGGCAGGAGCTGTCTCGTTGCCCGGGCTTGTGGATGATGAGATTTCTTGCTCAGACCTCCGCTATTTTCAGCACAACGTGAGGCCTCGTGCACACGGCCGCAGTTTCAGCCCACATCCAATCTGCGTTTTTTACGGATTGGATGCTGACCCCAAAAAATAGGACATTTCCCATTCCCCGTTTTGCAGACAAGGATGGGAAGTTTCTGCAGGAGTAGAAAAAAAAATGGCGGCATGCACCCGGCCGGTATCTGTGTTTTGTGGCTCTGCATTTTGCGGATCGCACAACGCTTACAGCTGTGTGAAAATTACAACTCCCAGGATGCCCTGATGGTCATGGGCTTCTGGGGCATGCTGGGATTTGTAGTCTTGAGAGTCACAGGTTGGACACCACTGATCTTCTGCCCAGCATCAGGCGTGAGATCTGTCACCTACAGTGGATGCTGCCTGTTGCTAAGCAACGTCCCAAACGTCTCATCGGACAACCCCTTTAACATCTCCCATAGCAGCTGTCGCTGATGGCAAAATCGGCTGGTTACTGGCGGTCTCGGGGGCAGATCGCTGCGGCGCCACAGCTATCCTCGGCATTACAACTCTGCGCCGTTTACTTTAGTGCTTATAGAGTTCCATGTGACCCCCTTTTAAATAGTGTGTTCCCCTTTAATGCCGGTGCGTTGCCGCTGATCTCTGTGGATCAGTGAAGGACGCCCTTTGACACGCTTCGTGCCGCTCCTCTATATTCGGGTTCCCTGCAGCAGACAGTCCGCTGAGCCCCTGACAACGGCTTTAGTGCCTGTAATTAAGCCCTGTGCTCCTCGGGCGGGGCGCGTAATGTTTGTGTTGCCGCTCTCGGCCTTGTTGTGGTTCTCCGGAGCATCGCTCCGTTGCTAGGGGAGCCGCTGCATGACTTTGTCTCTGTAGGGAGTGACTGTGGCCCCGATTATCCTCTCCGGGGGCCTGTATCCAACACGGTTCATGCTGCGCTGCCATTGGCACGGTGGTCGCCACCCTCGCTTGTCTGTACTGCGGGCACGGGGCAGATTTCAGGCCTGTGATGTTTGTGTCCAAGGGCTTCTGTTCTGTGGAAAGCTGGGTGACAAAGTATGGCCGACCGCGTAAGGGCTAGTTCACACACCGTATTGGGGCTCAATCACACGAACGGGTGCTGCCCGTTGCCGTATTGCGGACCGCATTCACTTCAATGGGTCCGCAAATCCAGAGATACGGAAGCACTACGTAAGCACTACGTAGTGCTTCCTGGGGTTCTTTTCCGTGCCTCCGCACCGCAAAAAGATAGAGCATGTTCTATCTTTTTGCGGAACGGAGGGATCGCGGACCCATTCAAGTGAATGGGTCCACGATGTTCTATATTGCAGCATGTTCTATATTCTGCGTTTTTCACGCAGCCCCAGGCCCATAGAAATGAATGGGGCTTCAGTAAAAAACGCATTGCATCCGGAAGCAAGTGCGGATGCAATGCGTTTTTCACTGATGGTTGCTAAGAGATGTTAGTAAACCTTCATTTTTTTAATCACGGCCGTGAAAAACGCATTGCACTCGAGCGGAAAAAAAAACTGAACAACTTAACGCAATCGCAGACAGAACTGACTGAAAGAGAAAGTGCCTGTTGCCCGTAGCAACCAATCACAGAGCAGCTTTAATCTCTTGTTGTGCTCCTGAGAAATGAAAGCTGCGCTGTGATTGGTTGCTATGGGCCACAGACCATTTCAGAGATCGGCTCCTGTGTGTAAATGGGGCCTACAAGGGCCATCCGCTTTTCCAGAGTTCAAAATGTGAACAGGTTCTTATCGCATCTAATATGGTTTTCAGCAGTGGGGGAAAGCTTGTGTCAACCCTTCCCAGGAGGTGTAATGGCGGCCATTTTGGTTGTTAATTAGCCATGTCTTCATTGAACAAATGTAAGACTACTTATTTTTTATTTTTTTTCAGTTTAACCCTTTAAGGAATCTATAAGCATAATTACGTTGCCATGTATGACCCGACTACACGTTGTAGTCTGCGACATGCCTCCCATTTTTTGTGAAGGACTGTTGACAAGGAGGCTGAGCTTTTGTGAATTTTTGGTCTAATAAAGGGTTAATTGGTTGACCGGACTGCGGCAGGTCAGGATATTAGACTGTAACCTCTGCTGGTGGCCGGATAATGGTAGTGATTGTTCCGTGCGGCGTAATATACCGGCGCTTTATAACTAACGGGATTGCGATAAGCCAATTTGGAGACCATAATAAAGTCTGGGGCTGGCATGATGGCTCGACCCCCCCCCCCCCCCCCCCGGCTTAACCTGGGTGACTTCATATGGGCTCTTGAAAAGGGCCGACGTGAGTTACAGATTACACGGCACGAGTCTCCTCGCGCTGGATTACCGGACGTTCTGAATTTTTGGATTTTTAAAAAAATTTTGTGGTGTTCATCCGAGGCGATCTGAAGTTGTCAGATTTATGAAAAACTGTCTGGACGCAGCAAAAAGTCCTGCATTTTTCTAATATTTGTTTCAATTTTTCACAGTTTTCATGCTCTTTGCTTGCTGTCAGTGAATGAACACATTCCTGTTTACATCCAGAGGTTCACAAAACATTATGCACCTCGGCCTGGTCACAGCTGAGAGTTTGCTACACAGGCCGGGGGCAGGGGAGGAGCTGTGGAGGTAGCGCTGTTGTCCGGTAGTCGGTGGGGCGCTCGGTTACAGATCCGCTCGTGCTGCACTGATACATAGTAGCAAACACTCTCCACACGAGAGAGATGAGCTGTGAGGTGCTTTCCTCACAAAGTATTGTCTAGACTGGATACCATTGTGCCAAACTATTGGCTGTGAGAATCATTTGGCGTGTGTGGGTTGTCGTCCTTTTATGGAAATGTTTCCACTCACCGACAGCAAGCAGACGTCTTGAAAATGGTTAAGAGTTAAACCCCGAAGAATGTTAGAAAGTTGCAGAAGATTGTCTAGACTTGATGCGATTGTGCCAAACCTTCAGCTGAGAGAATTGTGTAGTCTGTACGAATGTTTCCACTCACTAAAAGCAAGCGGGTGTCTTGAAAACTGTTAGGATATAAACCACAAAGGATATTAGAAAGTTGCAGAAGATTGTCTACTAGACTGGATGCGATTGTGCCAAACCTTCAGCGGTGAGAATCATGTTGTCTGTTTCAGATGGTCAACCTCTGTAAACAAGAATGTTTCCACTTGGTGACAGCAAGCAGAGATCTTGAAAATGGTTAGTATTTCAATTACAAAGTCTGGACACAATTGTAGCAGTTTGAGGTGTATTGTGTCGGGCGGGGTTTAAATGTTCTCATTCACTGACAGCAAACAGATAACGCATTGTATGAGAACTTGCAGAGATTTTCCGCCTGCAGTTATGTAGTAGGAGCAGGTATATGGCGGTTTTAAGTGTCTTGCCTGCTCCTGCGGGTGAACGACCTGGAGAGCCAGGATGAGGTGTAGACAATGGCGGCTGTCGGCCTGTGGGGGGGCAGGATTCCTGCTGTATACCCCGGATTATTTCTAAAGGCCACAGTGTCTGTAAACCTGAGATCAGCGGCAGTCACATGGCGCCGCCTATCATGTATACATATGGATCATCTCACTAGTGATACCACCTGTTGTTGGCTGCATCTCCACTACCGCTGTTGTCTGCCCGTTCTGTGACTGACTCGTTCTGGGGTTACACTATAGCACTGCATTCACACATGTGGTTTATGGTGCAGATTTTTTGGAACTAGAGCCATAAGTTAAGTTTGGGGGAGTTCGGATCTTGTGCCACAAAACTAACTTTAGCAGCATTAGAAAAGCATGGCTGCTTACTTCTAGAAACAGCGCCACCCCGTCCACTGGTCACGAGTGGTATTGCATTCACTTCAGTGGAGCTGAGCTTCAGTACTGGACACACGGACTGGTATGGTGGTGCAGGACATATGAGCTATCTGGACAGAAGAGGGTAATGCACGTATTTATTTTTTATTTTTTGCATAGTACCAGACAGTGACGGGCACCGCCATACCGCTGCTTGGTGTTCTCTCTCTTGTGACTGGATTGCCTGGTTTATCTGGGATACAGACGGCGGTATGCGTCAGTGGTCTTAATATATTTTTTTATGCTGTCTTTAATATTGATTGGACCCTGGGCAAGAATTTACTTGGGCCCCCTGGATCCCGCCTTCCCACACCCTAGCATGCAATCGCGCCCTCCACCACAACACACACAAAAACAAACAAACAAGTAATAAATATATATATATATAATATAGCTTACAGTGAATGACTGTGAATACTTCCAGTTCTGAAGACTCTAGCAGCTCAGGATCAGTGCTCTGGGCTGGAAGTGGGCACAGCTCCACAGTTCAGGAAGGAGACCGGGGCTCGGCTCACCCTAGCGTTGCAGTGCACCCCACAGTATGCAGTATAGCACCCTATAGTATACAGCACCCCACAGTATGCAGTATAGCACCCTATAGTATACAGCACCCCACAGTATGCAGTATAGCACCCTATAGTATACAGCACCCCACAGTATGCAGTATAGCACCCTATAGTATACAGCACCCCACCGTATGTAGTACAACACCCCACAGTATATAGCACCCTATAGTATATAGCACCCTATAGTATACAGCACCCCACAGTATGCAGTATAGCACCCTATAGTATACAGCACCCCACAGTATGCAGTATAGCACCCTATAGCATACAGCACCCCACCGTATGTAGTACAACACCCCACAGTATATAGCACCCTATAGTATACAGCACCCCACAGTATGCAGTATAGCACCCTATAGTATACAGCACCCCACCGTATGTAGTACAGCACCCCACAGTATGCAGTATAGCACCCTATAGTATACAGCACCCCACCGTATGTAGTACAACACCCCACAGTATATAGCACCATATAGTATACAGCACCCCACAGTATGCAGTATAGCACCCTATAGTATACAGCACCCCACCGTATGTAGTACAGCACCCCACAGTATACAGTATAGCACCCTATAGTATACAGCACCCCACAGTATGCAGTATAGCACCCTATAGTATACAGCACCCTCCACAGTATACAGCACCCCCCACTATACGGTATATTAGTAAAACAGCCCTCTCACCTTTTCCTGATGTAATCTTCACAAAAAAAGCTCCACAATTCTGGCAAACTTCTCCTGCAGCAACACTCCTGGTAGAGAAAAAGGACCTTTGATTACCTCATAGCCATGTGACCAGTAATATCGCTATGTTACTGGTCACATGGTGATGATGTCATCAAAGGTCCTTTCTTCTAAGAGAATCTCAGCTCTCTCTCTCACAGTTCGCTGCCCGCAGGCAGACATGGCAGCACCCCTCTGTGTAGCTGACACCCGGGGCCGACCGCCCCTCCCTAGGCATGCCACTCGATGTCATTGAATTTGTGGGCAGGGGCCAGCGGCGCTCAAGAGGCAGCTGCCCCTTTTGCCCTGTGTCAAAGACGGCCCTGGCTGTGAGATTGCGCCGTTCACACTGCTGCAGATCCTATACGTGTCCATTGAACCATTGATTGCACAGCTGACCTTACAGCGACTATGCTGCATCCTCTCCAGATGTAGGACTACTTAAACGGATTGTCCCGTGACGAATGTAAAAAATGAAAAGCGGACATTGTATAGGAGATGAAAATCACTTTCTAACAAAGCAAGAACCAGCCCTGGACCTCACATGGATCCAGAGATCTCCATATTCCTTGCTCTTCTAGATTTATATCAATCTGGCAGCTCAAGGCCTGTGTCCCTTCTGCTGCAGCTTAAAGGCCCCTTTCACACGGGCGAGTTTTCTGCGCGGATGCCATGCGTGAGTTGAACGCATCGCACCCGCACTGAATACCGACCCATTCATTTCTATGGGGCTGTTCACATGAGCGCATCACTTGTGCGTTGCGTGAAAATCGCAGCATGCTCTATATTCTGCGTTTTTTCACGCAACGCAGGCCCCATAGAAGTGAATGGGGTTGCGTGAAAATCGCAAGCATCCACAAGCAAGTGCAGATGCGGTGCGATTTTTTTTGCTAGGTCACAGTCTATTTACTGTATTATTTTCCCTTATAACATGGTTATAAGGGAAAATAATAGCATTCTGAATACAGAATGCTTAGTAGGTGATCAATTGAGGGTTAAAAAAAAAATAAAAAAATTTACTCGCCTTCTCCTCTTGTTCGCGTAGTTCCCGGTCTCTTCTTTACTTCTTAAAAGATGAACTACTGGCTAGGACCTGTGGTGATGTCAGATCACATGGTCCATGACCACGGTGATGGACCATGTGATTGGAGCATGTGATCTGACGTCACCACAGGTCCTTTAGCCCGCAGCTCATCATTAAAGAAGTAAAGAAGAGACCGGGAACTACGCGAACAAGAGGAGAAGGTGAGTTAATTTTTTTTTCTTTTTTTTTAACCCTCAATTGATCACCTACTAAGCATTCTGTATTCAGAATGCTATTATTTTCCCTTATAACCATGTTATAAGGGAAAATAATACAATCTACACAACACCTAACCCAAGCCCGAACTTCTGTGAAGAAGTTCGGGTTTGGGTACCAAACATGCGTGATTTTTCTCACGTGAGTGCAAAACGCATTACAATGTTTTGCACTCACGCGGAAAAATCGCGGGTGTTCCCGCAACGCACCCGCACATTTTCCCGCAACGCCCGTCTGAATGGAGCCAAAGGGAGTCTGTCATCACAGTTTCACCTTTTTAACCCTTCCCATAGCTTTCTAGCAGCATTACAGTTGATAAAAACGTTACCTTTATAAGCAATCGTGGACCTATAAAACTGGCAAAAATCATCTTAGTAGGATATGCAAATGAGGGCTCGCAAGTGCCCAGGGGCGGCGTTACCCTCGTAGGTGCCCAGCTAGCTCAGCCTTATTGTCGCTTCCCCCCGCCCATTCTTTCCCTCTGCCCGCCCATTCTTTCCCTCTGCCCACCCATCTTCTTACTTCTCTCGCCGAAATCCCGCGCCTGCGCGCTGAGTCCTTCAGCCAGCGCATGCGCATTAATTACTGTGATGCCGTGCCAGGAATGGACATCGCAGTGCGCATGCGCCGGGCGATGGCGAGAGAAGAAGTAAGAAGATGGGCGGGCAGAGGGAAAGACTGGGCGGGGGGAATCGACGATGAGGCAGAGCTGCCTGGGCACCTACGAGGTTGACGCCGCCCCTGGGCACTTGCGAGCCCTCATTTGCATATCCTACTAAGATGATTTTTGCCGGTTTTATAAGTCCACGATTGCTTATAAAGGTAACGTTTTTATCAACTGTAATGCTTCTCGAAAGCTGTGGGAAGGGTTAAAAAGGTGAAACTGTGATGACAGACTCCCTTTAAGGCCTCATGCACACGACCGTATGTATTTTGCTGTCTGCCAAAAACGGATCCGCCAAAAATATGAATGACGTCCTTGTGTATTCCGTATTTTGCGGAACGGAACACCTGGCCCCTAATGGAACAGTCCTATCCTTGCCAGTTATGCGGACAATAATAGGACATGTTCTGTTTTTTTGCGGAACGTAAATACAGACATACGGAAACAGAATGCACACGGAGTACCTTGAAATGATGGATGGTTCCGTATACAGTCCGCAAAAAAAACGGAATGGACACAAAGTAAATACGTTCGTGTGCATGAGGCCTAAGGGGTGTGTCCTTTTTGCTGCAGCTCTCTCCTTATCACCCCAGCTAAGTGCTCAGCCCACCCCCCACCGCGCCATCCTTGTCTGGTGGCTCTTTCTGGTATTGCAGTAGGATTTTTCCACTGCTTTCCATAGGATCGGTGATAAATGGCTTATCACAGGGGGCCCCACCACCAGGGCTCCTATTGAAGACTGAAATGGGGGTCCCGAGCACCACTGCTATGAGTAGAGATTAGAACGAAGCAGTGGCCGTGCTTGGAGACGAAACACCATGAACTCTACTCTGCCGTCTCCATCATGTAGCTGCAGCGCGCGTGTGACCACCGCTTCATTCCAACCGCTCCTCGCTGTGGTCGCTCCCCCCACCCATTCTAGTGATCAGTGGGGGGTTCCAATAGTCTCGGCAATCACTTATCACCTAAAATGGCTGCAATACCAGACACCGACACTAGATAAGAGTGGCGCTGTATCTGGAAGAATTCAAATAATCCTGGACAACCCCTTTAAGACAACCCACCATGATATTTCCTGGTAACCGAGAACGTATCCGTGATCTGCCATCTCCCCGGAGCGATCTGCTTATTGTTCAATGTGACAATATTTTCCTTTTATTGACACTTTTTATCCATTCGGTAATTAGATATTTTTGTTGCGTCCCTCGAAGCTCTTAAATCTGACTAATTGCTGCGGCGGACGCCTCCCGTCTCTGCGCGGTTTGCAATTATTGGCTATAAATATTCAGTTGATGATTATTTAGACTTTTTTTTTTTTTGATCCGCCATTCATATTCTTCAGGGTTTTAAATATTCACGAGATGGCGGTATAATTCGCCGCTATTAGCATCTGTTTGTTTTGCTGTTTGGGCCTCGGCTGCCGAGGGGGTAAATCGCTTACAATGCTTCCATTTGTAGGGAAAACGCTTCGGATAATTTAGCTATAAACGTAGACGGTCCTTACAGCCATTGTTTGGGGGGGGGGGGGATCTGTAATCTAAATATTTGTGTGCGGGCAGGGCATTGTCAGTATCACCCCTCTGTCCTGATAACAAATCGCAGGGCTGCAGTTTGTGCTCCAGAGCTGCTCTTCTGCGGAATTTGCACTATGGTCCTCCAGCTTGCTTCAAAGATGTTCCCACAGGCTCGGTTTTGTCTTTTGCTTCCCCTCATGCATGTAGACCAGGGGTCAGCAACCTCCAGCTGTGGTGAAACTACAACTCCCAGCATGCTCCATTCACTTCCATGGGAATTCCAAAAACAGCCAACCAAGTGTGCATGCTGGGAGTCTTAGTTTCACCACAGCTGGAGTGCAAGGGGTTAGGGTTAGGTAGATCGGCCGGACCCTCCAACTGCAGGGGGCCCAGACGGCGATCTATGGGGCCCTCAGCCGTCAGGAATAATAAAGATCAGGCTGATGGCTTTCAGCATGCCTAATCTTTTTGTTTTCAGTAGATAAGGTGCCGGCAGAGGTGTCTGTCTGCAGCCCGCTCCCAACTTGGCCGAGTGTGCATGTGTATAGGTGTCTCTAAGGGTATGGCGAGGCTCTACTATAGGGAGCCATATGGCGGTTTTTTCATGGCGTGTTCCATGGGATGCTGAGATGTTGTACTCGGAAGCTTTGCTTGGTTCACATTATATATGGCGGCACACTGAGGGACTACGACTCTACAGCAGGGGCCTCCGCTCTGTATACCGCCCCCCCTATGCCATGACTTCGTCCTGTCCATGAGCCCCTTTACACCGTATGTTCCGTCCGTTGTCGCTCCCCCCGATCTCCATGACTGCAAGAGCCAATGTCCACACAACAGCCCCCATAGCCAGAAATGTGCCCACCCCCTCACTGTTGTGTTTATTAAAGGGGTTCTCTGGGATTAAACATGGATAGCCTTCCCTTAGGATAAGTCACTGTTGTATGATCTGCCAGGGCCCGACCTCCAGCACCAGGAAGGGGCCACTGTGCTCATATAGTTTTATACAGGAGCAGCCAGATGCGATGAGTTGCAGTACCAGACGCAGCCACCAGTCTGAGGACCCCTTTAAACTATAATCAAAAGTTGGTCTCCACCATGTGGACCCCGACCAGTGCCCTAAAGGAGCAATTGATATCAGTGGGAGTTAGGAAACCTAGGATACTGGTGGAGACAGGAGAGGGTCCTGCGGTGGGAGTCCCCCTTTAAATAGTACTGGCTGATGGCTGTAGCATTAAAGGGCCGGTCACATGCGCAGTACAGTCACCAGCACAAAGCCTGCAGCTGACGAAGCCCCTGAGATTACCGCCAGGTTTCCAGTGACCTGGATACGCCTGTATTTGGCAGGAAGCCCCCCGTACCAGCCGATGTGAGCAGCAGCCCCCCGTAATGCCTTCATTTCTATTCCGCTCGTGTCGGCCATTGCTGAACCCTCCTGTTGGTTTCTAATTTCTGCAAATGCCATTTATGCAAAGAAAATTGCCGTCTCCATAAATGTTTGATGCTGCAGGGCTTGTTTGTGCTCGTAGCGCGGGGCGCTTGTTGTCATGGGCCTCTAATTGATGTGGAGCGTAAAATTTGGCGATATGCACAGAAGAGTCGCCTTTGGGGGGGGGGGAGGGGGGCAATGGCGCAGTGTCGGGTTCAGTGCGACGTCTAATGGCCGATAATCGGGAAGAGCGATCGGACCGGTAATCCAGAAAATGCTATGATATGGGGAATGTCTGATCCAGAATGGCACAGGAGATCTGCACCTCTGTACAGTGGGTGCAGCTTTGGATGTGACTGGAGTAAAAGGAACAGTCAGAATGGAGAGAAGGGATAAGGTGGAAACTTTCTCACAGTCCCTCTTATTTATGGCTCGGGACCTTTCTGTTCCTACGACCAAGTCACAAGGTTTCACATGCACCGTCCCCGTCTCGCCCCAGGGCGGAGGGAACAACGAGGGTGTTGTGTGCGGCTCATAAACCTTCGCTTCAGTCTTCCTGACTAAGGCCTCCTGCACACGACCGTTGTTTGGGTCCGCATCCGAGCTGCAGTTTTTGCGGCTCAGGTGCGGACCCATTCACTTCAAAGGGGCCGCAAAAGTTGCGAACAGCGCTCCGTGTGTTGTCCGCATCCGTGGCTCCGCAAAAAAAATATAACCTGTCCTATTCTTGTCCGTTTTGCGGACAAGAATAGGCATTTCTACAATGGACCTTCCGTTCCGCAAATTGTGGAAGGCACACGGGCGGCTTCCGTTTTTTGCGGATCCGCGGTTTGCGGACCGCAAAAAAACCTGGAACAGTCGTGTGCATGAGGCCTAAGGATACATGCACACGGCCGTTATTTTGGTCCACATCCGAGCCGCAGTTTTGGCGGCTCGGATGCGGACCCATTCACTTCAATGGGGCCTCAAAAGATGCGGACAGCACTCCGTGTGCTGTCCGCATCTGTGGCTCCGTTCCGTGGACCGCACAAAAAATATAACCTGTCCTATTCTTGTCCGCGCTTTGAGGACAAGAATAGGCAGTTATATTAAAGGCTGTCTGTGCCGTTCCGCAAATTGCGGACGCCATCCACGCGGACGCCATCCGTGTTTTGCGGATCGCAAAACACACAACTGTCGTGTCCATATAGCCTAAAAGGCATCTCCGTGTGTCTGAGGCTCTTTATGATAGACTTTGTTTCAATTCCTCTACTGTTTTTGCAATCTCTGCTTGCTGTCAGTGAATGAGACCTTCTTCTTCACCTCTACGGACAGACCTCATCATATCCGGGTCACACAGGAGCATCAGGAAGTTCTGATAGTCTTGGGCTTTGGTCATCCCGGTGGCATTGTTGGATTGGGTCGGGCTTCATTTGCCCCTATGTTATTGCATATAGCCACGTGTAGCTTGCAGGAGATAACTATATTCTAGTGATTGGTTGGCGGAGTTCTTGTTAGCACTGGGTGGGGTGACTTGGTGGCCCTAGTGTGGGCGCATCATTGGTATTCCTAGGTCTGTGGCCCTTATAGACGGGTTATTATATACTACTAAAGGTGTTTTTCCAGGATTAGATAAACATGGCTGCTTTCTTTTGGGAACAGTGCCTCCCCCCATGCACAGGATGCACTTGGTATTGCGGCTCAATTCCATTGAAGTGAATGAGGCTGATCTACAAACCGCACGTCAGCTATGGACAGGAATGGCAGAAACCACACACATATATTTTTCTAATCCTATACAGCCGGTTAATTTACACCCCCCAAGAAATGGGGGACACCATCCTCCCCTGTTTAGTGTAAATCCTTCATGGATGGGGGGGCGACGTTTTCAGTAAATATTCCTGTTTTGTTTGGCATTTGGTTACTAATTATTACATTAAGTCTGGGACAGAAGAATGAACTGGTTACTTTGTATCTGCCGGTGACAATGACGTTAGACAAAGAGGCGGCTATTTCAGGACAATGACTTAATCGTGATCGCTAATTACATTGTGCACGCTGGCGGGCGCTCAAGTCTCGCTGGCACAGGGCTGCGTCCTGTAACCATAGGGGGAGCGAGTGAGGAACAGCTGATCATCTTGATCGTGTTAACCCTTGAAATGCCATCCACCACTCGCAAAGATGAAAAAAACATCCCGTTATTAAAAAATGGACGCCACCGAAGAAACTTATGACCTAGGGAAGAAAGCATCGGCGTGGCCTCATATCTTCTGTAAGATCCCCAGTATGTGCCAGTCCTTGTGCTCCTCTTCTGTCAAGTCTGTAGCAAAAAAACATATTCTATTCTGAAGTTCCCTGTGTCTGGGAAAGCTGGGTGGATCCATACGACTGTCATGCCCGCTCCTACATAGGTTGTAACCTGGCTTTCCTGATGAAACTGGGTGATAACTGGGTGTCAGAGATGTATCGCTGCAATAGGCCTCATGCACACGACTGTGCTGTTTTTTGCGGTCCGCAAAAAACGGAAGCCGCCCGTGTGCCTTCTGCAATTTGCGGAAGGGAACGGGCGGCCCATTGTAGAAATGCCTATTCTTGTCCGCAAAATGGACAAGAATAGGACAGGTTATATTTTTTTTGCAGGGCCACGGAACGGTGCAACGGATGCTGTCCGCATCTTTTGCAGCCCATTAAAGTGAATGGGTGCGCACCCAAGCCGCAAAAAATGCGGCTCGGATGCGGAACTCAAAAACGGTCATGTGCATGAGGCCATAGGAAGCAAATTCGCTACTCGGGAGTCTTGGGAAGCAGGGGGGTGGTCAGCACGAACCCAGTTTATCACTTGAAGGCTCATGCACACGACCGTAGCTGTTTTTGTGGTCCACAAATCGTGGATATGCAAAACAAAGATTACTGAATGTCCTGGCGCCTATAGAACAGTCCTATCCTTGTCCATAAAACAGACAAGTATAGGACACGTTCTATTTTCTTGCTGGTGCAGCAGAACGTACATACGGATGCGGACAGCGCACAGTGTAATGTCTGCATCTTTTGCGACCCCATTGAAGTGAATGGGTCTGCATCCGATTGGCAGAAATTGCGGATCAGATCTGGACAAAAACACGGTCATGTGTCAGACTAGCAGTAGGGCTCATGCACAAGCGAGTTTTCTGTCTGGGTGTGATCCGTTTCACTGGGTCTGTGCACATGAGCATGGTTTATCACTGATCATCTCTACGTTTATGTCACAGCGTGTTCTATATTGTTTTTCATGCAGCCCTGGCCCTCTTAGAAATGAATGGGGCATGCGCGAAAAACGGAAGGCATTCGGATACAGTGCATTTTTCACTAATGGTTGCTAGGAGATGCTGAGTGTTACTGTTCAGTATTTCTTTACGTGCGTGAAAAATTTATGCAAAAACAGATTCAATCCGTCCGAAAAATTGGAAACTCTGAACGTGCAAAACTGATTCACCTTGCGTGCAAAACCACTGGTTTCCACTGGACGGACCCTGACACATTCCATGTCGCTCATGTGAAAGAGGCCTAAGAAAGGGGACCTCCGGACTGGTTCGTCCACTGCAGAAGAAGATCCGCACCGTATCTGCTGGAATTCCACTGTGATTTCAACCTCCTGCATTGAAATTTTCTGCATTGCGAATGAAACACTATCTCAAGAATCGTGGCAGATGCCCAATATTACCATGACTGGGGCCCCTATAGTGGCCGAGTAGCGGGGCTGCATGGGTCTGTCACTGTCGCCACCCCTCGGCCTCCTACGTTTCGTCTGGGGCCCGTGTTTCACAGCCAGCCCAGGTTGCTAAGCAGGATTGTGTGCAGATTATCAGATATTTTAAGATTAGGATTTTCCTGATGACAAATGGGCGGTTAAAGATTATATAGGTCAGTCAGCTCTGTCCAGGTGATTTACAGAAGACCGGATTTACGTGTTACTAAATCTAGTGATTGTTCACGTGTACATTGTACGATAGGGCAGAAACTAGTAATTGGGTGCTGATCAGACCCCCCGCTGATTCCTTCATAGATACATCATGTCAAATAATTTAGCATAGTTGAGCGTTCACTGACCGGCGACAGCTGGGAGTACGCCACTGCGTCCATGGTCAGAATACGGAAGGTTTCCTGGATGTGAAATTTTTGCATCTTTCTACAACTTTGTTTTAATTCTTTACTGTTTTCTTTACTCTGCTTGCAAGCCTAATAGTAACAATAGTAATAATAATATTTATATAGCGCCACCATATTCCGCAGCGCTTTACAAATTCAGAGGGTTTATGTCCAAAACAAAAGACGTCACTACGTAACTGTCTAATATACAACTGAAACGCTGCTCGCACGAGTTTACAATCCACGAGCCTATCTCCAGTCAGAACTGTACATTGGAAAAACCGTACTTGTATTTGTGGTGGAATCCGTTGCAGAAATCCAAGGCTGAGTCATTTTATACATTTTGCAAATCTGTACGTGAATTAAGCCCCATTCAATTCGCTAATTTGTGTGTGGCCACCATTTTTCCAGCTGAATAGTCATGTCCTCCGCCAAGCCGAATCTGTGCGTGGGGAAAAATCTGCGCTGTATAAACGTCGCTGCATTTTTGCATTAAAATTAACAGGACCTTTTTTTTTTTTTTTCTTAAAAGGTGGATTTAAAAAAAAATTCTACCTAAGAAAAAATGCTGTGTGAACGTACCCCAATACCTTCCACGGCTGAAAGTCTGATACATTTGTGTCCAGTCTACGCTATCCTGTGTGATCTAAACAGTCTGGACTCCGAACTGATACATTGTAACAAGTTATCAGACCAGGAGGGAGATTTGCGCAGCTAATGGCTTTGGCTGAGGATTGTCTAGACTGGCTTCACTTGTAACAAACCTTCAGCTGTGAGCAGCTCAGGACAAGTCCAGGCGAGTTTTCAGCCTCTTCTGAGTCCTTGTCCAGTTGAATAACCTCCAACCGGACTTGTTGCCCAGGAGGATCTGTCGGACAATGGGTGTAATTCCAGTTCGATGTTGATTGATGACATCACAGCTGTAATATTATTATACCATTATTATTCGTACACGTTCCTGAATCTGCCTAACCTCTATGTTCCAGGACACCGTGGTGGCTATGGGATGGAGCAGGACCAGTATGAAGCTCGTCTCAAGGAGCTGTTTGATAGTTTTGACCCCACGGGCACGGGGTCTCTGGGACAGGAAGAGCTGACGGACCTCTGTCATATGCTGCAGCTGGAGGAGGTGGCCCCCTCGTTACAGCAAGCTCTGCTTCAGGACAACCCACATGGCCGGGTAAGAAATCACATGATGCAATTTGGAAAGGAGGGGGGGTGGGGCGACTTACCAGGCTGGCAGCCAATTTTGTGGAGCAGCGTGTGCCAGCTATGTCTGTAACTTGTCTCAATTTTTGCAACCATGTAAATCTGTAATTACGGTCGGCCTTACGTGTATGTATGGTGCACCCGTCCCCAAAATGTGTCCTGACTGCGGCCTTTACAACATCGATGGTTTCAGCTTAAGGCAGTGATTGAAATTTACTCATTTTGGGCTACAAATATTTTTTTTTTCAATTGTTCTTTATTTAAATGAATAAATACAAAATATTCAGCTGTTTCTGAGATCGAAGAGTTAAAAAATCAGTCTGTCTGCAAGCTGTCACTTTGTGTGTTCTTTGAATCCCGTCATCCTTTGGCTCATGTGTAGCCCTTATCTCTGATCTCCTGGCCTCTTAAACATTTATTTAAGCCATATTCTTATCAGTTTGATAAGAATTGAGCTATAGAGTGCTTATGAGGTCAGGAGATCAGAGATAAGGGCTGCACATGAGCCAAAGGATGACGGGATTCAAAGAAAACCAAAGTGACAGCTTGCAAACAGACTGACTAACCCTTGTGCCTGAGAAATGGCTGAACATTTTAAATAAAGACCAAATTTAAAAAAAAATGATTTTTAGCCGAAATTAGTAAAATGCAATCATAAAAATTCCCCTGAAGGTGTTCAGCCCGTAGACCGCAGGGCGCCATGACTGCTGCAATAGCTTATTACGCATGGGAACAAAGAATTGGCCATGTAGCAATGACAGATGTAGGGGGTCTTTCAAGTTACCCCCATACAGAGTAGACTGTTAGTCCTCGGGTCTAGCAATATGGGGGAACTGTGTCCAGCTTTGGTAAAGGGGCACTCCAGGGAAAACTGATAAGACTCGTGCATGGCCTAAGGGTCTGAAAGAGTCTGAGAACATGCACGAAGCAAAGACTGTGCACCAGTTTTTCCTCTAGTGATCCTTTAAAGGGGCTCTCCGGGATTTTAATATTGATGACCTATCCTCAGGATAAGTCCTTAATATCGGATCGGGTCTGACACCCAGCACCCCCGCTGACCAGCTCTATGACGGGAAGGCGCGCACGTGCTATCTTCCTTCTCGCCATAGACATAGCAGCAGCGAGCATGCGCGCACCTTCCTGTCATACAGCTGATCAGCGGGGGGTGCTGGGTGTCGGACCCTCACCGATCTGATATTGAGGATAGGTCATCAGTATTAAAAGCCCGGAGAACCCCTTTTAGGAGTGATTTTTACCTACCATTAAAAAGGGGGCTCCCTCTTGTGAATTGGGGCTCTCTAGTCACTGTGTAATGATGGCAACCAAGGGATGAAGTATGGGCCTGTCTTATGAGATTGGGGTGTGTGAAGCAGGGGTGCACCCCCAATGAGGCCAGATGAGGCAGCTGCCTCAGGCGGCGAGACCTAGAGACCATTTACATTTTCGCCGCACCCGTGGTGTGAAGGCATTGGATTTGGGCTGAGGGTAAGGTGCGTGCCCTAATGGCAATATGGCGGCCCACCACAGCTCGTGTCCTGTGCTCATTTTACCCTGAACTTCGAGGTTGGAGAATGGCTGTGGTCCCCTGTGCACTGGGGGTCATTGCTGCAGTCGCTCATCGCTGCAGGCATTGAAGACAGTTTCCTTACTGTGATAAAGTCGCTGTCAGGTTCCATAAAGTTGAGCCCTAAGTGAGGGGGATGGGAAGGGGGATCCGTGTAAATGAAAGCAGAGCTGAAGGGAATGAGAAGTGGTTGGAGCCCGGCCGTGGCAAGAGGCCTTCATTTTGGTGTCTGAAATGTTTGAATAGATATTGCTCCTCTTCCTCCCTCCTCTTCCCGGTGTCCTCTTTGTGTTCAGTCATGATGCATATTCATGAGATGTCATGACAAATGCTCGTGGTCGCCTTCCTGGAGGGTGACATGTCTGGAAACAAAGACGCGAGATTGCAGGCTCGATGGCTAGGCGGGCTGGATGTTTAGATTGGCTTCTGTCTATCTAGTAATTTAGTTGCAGGCAGGAAAACCACAATAAGCCATCAGTCACTTTTAGGTGCTACTCTTAATTTAAATCTCAAAAAAATCACAATTAAATAAAAACATATTATTTATTATTATTATTATTATTATTATTATTAATTTTATTTTTTTAATGTCTCTAAGCTATCCTAGTGGGTGCATGGAGGGGTTGGGGCTATACGTGTAATGAGGTGGTCGAGGAAATTTACGGACTGCTCCTGGAGGTTGTCTGAGATTGTGAGGACTTGTAGGGACTGCTCGGGGGTTAAATGGCTGGAAAGAAGCTCAGAAGAGCAAAGAAATGTATTTTTGAACTGAGAAGAGTGTGATAAGACGTCTTAGCCTCCAACAGGCGGCTGAGAATGCGGGGATCTGTCCTTTATAGCACAGGGACCTGTTTGACGCCAACTGTCCAGACGCCAGCCTGGCATTAAAGGGGCTATCGGGCTGTATCGGTAATAGGACTGTTCAATACAAGAAGAAGAAGATTAGAGGGTTGGCCTGGCCTCTAGTGTAATCATGGCATAAATAGAGAACTGTTGGCAGATCCCATTAATTACATCAAGATCCATAAACAGTCTCATAGGTCGGCTTTATTGTTCTCAAAGGTAGGATGGGCTGTTTTTTAATCCATCCACCCCCTCCCCCCCTTCCCCAGATAAGTGATGGATATTTATTGCATAATTATTCACCCCCTGCAACTACAGGTCAGTACTTGGAGGGATTTTTCACAATGTGCATCTGTATGTCGCTGTCCGCTCCATCCTTAGTCTGTGTCTTTAGGCTTCCTTCATGTCCAATAAAGTACAGTCTTTTTTTTTTGGTTTGGCTGGAAAAAAAAAAACATCCTAATGGTGGCAGTTCTCCTGCGCCCCGCAGCAGGTTTTCTCCAAATCTCTTCCATCTCTGCATCAGAAGCTTGTCCTAGGTGTTGGCGACTGAGGAGCCTCCTTCTAAGGTCGCCCACGTTTTCCACAATGGAAATCCATAGCATCAATAGACCTGCTGTAGATTTTAGAATCCGCACAGTAGGTCAGGTCACGAGCGGATTCTATTAGCCACTTTCTGGCACGTGCAAATCTGCAGCATATCCACCATGCTCGTGCCACCTTGCGCGTAGATGTTAGTGAGTAAAAAAAAAAAAAAAAAGCTAATTAGAACAAGCAAAAACAAATGTCGAGTTCCTCTAATTTGCCGTAATTTCCTGTTAGGACTCCGTTGCGCTCCGCACAGTTGCATCTTAAATTAAACTGATTAGCTGGCGAGGCTAATTTATGACCGTCGCCACTTTTATCGGGCTCTCGCCATGTCCTATAATCCCTTTGGGTTGTATCTGATGTGGTCACAGTGAAATGACTCCAGGAGCTGCTGGCACCATCTGTCTTGCCGCGCAGCTGTGTGACTCTGAGCGCAGATTACACCAGAACAATGGCCAGACGTCCCTGCGTCACCAGGCTTCTCATTTTTCCAAACATCTATTTTTATTTTATTTTTTCATTTTTACAAAGGCACTTATAAACAATTCATACTTTTTAATATTCGGTAAATAAAGGTAAGACTTTCCTTGTGTAATATTGCATTCAGAAAGCCTACTACGAAGGTTGTCACCCAGTTAATGGATGCGTTTGGCTGGTGGTGACGGCTCCTGCCACCAGAAGTGACCCGTCTGGATCTCATCACCTTCTAGATGACAGAGATCCTGGTCTGCCTCCCGTGTGTCCCGCCTGTCGTGAAATAACCCGCTGCATGTAGTAAGATAGGTGGTCCTGGGTTAGATATGGACGGCGGATCGCTAGGATGTCCCACCAGGGGATCTGGCCACAGTGACTGCTGGCAATAAGCAGAATGGAGTGGCAGCCGTCTGCGAGGTCCGGAAAACTGGGTCTGCTTGACAGCCGGATTTCACGGACCGACTACAACTAGTCAGACCTGAGCTCACAGCGTCGTGTGATTCCATGACCTTTCGTCGTGTAGGAAGTTGCAGCATCTTAAATCCGTGTGATGCTGTGTGAGTCATGGTTGGTTGGTCAGCCGTCACGTAGATGGCTTATACTAAACTAAGGCCTCATGCACATGGGGTCGTATCCGATTTTTGGTCTGCAAAGAAAGAATGGCTTCTGTGGGCATTTAGCTTTCCACCAGTAGAAAGAACGAATCGCATCTGCGCACATGGACAAGAATAGGAACTACGAAAGTTTTGCGGATAGGGCACATGCATCCATGATAAATGGGTTGGAGTTTTATGGGTCAGTGTGGTATCCGTTTTTATAAGGCCTCGAGCACACGACCCTTGTTTTGGTCCGCATCCTAGCCGCAGTTTTTGCGGCTCGGATGCGGACCCATTCACTTCAATGGGGCCGCAAAAGATGCGGACAGTACTGTGTCCTGTCCGCATCCGTTGCTCCGTTCCGTGGCCCTGCAAAAAAAATATAACCGGTCCTATTCTTGTCCGCACTTTGCGGACAAGAATAGGCAGTTATATTAAAGGCTGTCCGCACAAGGACACCATCTGTGTTTTGCGGATCTGCGATTTGCGGACTGCAAAACGCACAATGGTCGTGTCCATGTAGCCTCAACCGCATTAGACTGGAAAAATGACTGTTGTGATCAGATTCATGATCCCTCACAGCTTCTTTGACCATAATGGGCCGAGCATGCAGCTTCTATGGAAAGCGGAACGGCGCTCCTGACACTTCATACTAGCAATGGGCAGAGGTCCGCCCGCCCCCGCCCCCCCCACCACCACCACCACCACCTATTGGATGTTCATGGCGTATCCTAGTAATATACCCTCTAAGTTGATGTTCCTCTACCTGGGGCTCTCTGGCTGTTGCAAAACTACAACCCCATCGTTCCCTGACAGCCTGCAGCTATCCGAGCATGATGGGAATGTAGTTTTGCAACAGCTGGAGAGCCCCAGGTTGGAGATCACTGCTCTAAACTGTATCCTGAGAAGACCTAACTAAAGTGCGTTCTCTCGCAGCGATCCTTTCTACGAGCGGGGGACATCGTTGTTGCCCGCTGACGCCTTTTGCTCTTTTTAATGCATTCATTGTGTTGTAATTGATTTTCACGTGTTGTCTCGCTCCTTTACACCTAATATACAATCTAGAAACGGAAGCAAGTTTGCAAGCAGCCGGTGTGAAGTCTCCTATTGTTTTACGTTTGCAGCTTGGGTGCAGAGCGATGTCGTTCTGGGTGACATCACTATGAGCCGGTCAGCAGTACACCATAGTGTTTCTTGTGTTCACACTCATCATTCAGGTACTGATGGGGTTAAGCGAGGCATGTACCTTGTGCCTCAGTAATGTCACTAGTTTTTGGGAGCCTCTCGGGTGTAATGCGCCTTGCGTCCTCGTGGCGACTGTTGCCGTTTTGTATCGCAGTGAGCGCTCTGGAGATTTGGGTTCTTTCCCGTGTGAGGTTTCGCTTCTTCTCTGGTGGGAAATGACTCAATTTTCTATTTTCTTTCCATAGATTCACTTTGACCAGTTTAAAGAAGCCCTTATCGATGCCTTATCCAGCACCCTGTCCAGTAAGGAGAACTGCCCCGAACCAGGTACAGTACGAGATGTTTTCATTAAAGGGCGTCTATACTTTTGCAAACTTTTTTTTATTTTTTTTATTGCTCCTGTTCATCCAAAATACAAGATAACACAACTTTGCAAATAGTCTTGATTTTAAAAAAATTAATAAATCTCCTATTGTGTCTACAGAAGCAATGCACACCTCTGTGTCTCCATGGTGACAGACTACAAACCCTGTGTAGTCAGATCGTGCTATTCTAGCTTCTGCTGCTTCTACTGCCTGTAGCTTACCATGAAGAGGGGCAGAGAGAGTAAAAGATGACTGCGGTATCCGACTATATACAGGGGTGGACACTGTCGGAAAAATATACCGTACTTTGTGACCCATTTATCAAGATGGTTGTAGCAACCAATCGCATTACAGCTTTCATTTCTTCAGCTGCTCTGGAAATATAAAAGCTGAGCTGTGATTGGTTGCTGTCAGACCGTTTCATATATGTAGCCCATAGGGACAGATTCATAAAAGTGTCTAACAGAAAAGTGGTCCTTGTTGCCCATAGCAACCAATCACTGCGCCACTTTAATTTATCGTGAGCGTTATGAGAAAAAAGCTGAGCTGGGATTGGTCGCTATGGTAAAATAAAATAAAAAATTGCCTTTCTTTAAGGGCATGTCCATGTGACGGAAATACAAGAATCTGAGGCTGACCCTCGTTTTTCTGTTTCGGTTTTCACTGCCACAAAGTCGTCTGCAGATTAGCGCCATTCAGTGAGGCTAATCCACGTGTGACTACCCGCCATGACGTCTGCACAAAAAACTGTGCCAAAAATTGACAAAATATGTCATGTGCTAATGGGGCGCTCTCCTGCTGAAAACAAGGGGAAGAGAATTGTAAGGATAGGGAGGGGTTAAGTACATGACTGGTGGGGGGCCGCCGTATAAATGTAGCAGCAGGGACTATCTATGGGACTGTCTGAAATAGCAAAATAGAGCACCATCCTTTTAATTCCTCTCCAACATCAAAATGCCTGCTTGCTGTCACTGAATGGAAACACTGGTTTGCTCCCAGAGGTTAAAATCCTATCCTGATCATATTCAACTTACTTAAGGCTTATAATAGTGTATTAGAGCTCTGGTAAGTTCAGGGCTCGTTAGTGTATCGGAGCGCTCATCGCACTGTGGACCCATTGACTTAAATGGGTCTGCAATCCACATGTTATGGCTGAAGATAGGACCTGTCTATATGTCTCCGGGTCCATGAGACCGTGCCGCAAAAAATAGCACACGTCCTATCCTTTGCCGCAACATGCAGATCCCGGACCCGATGAAGTCAATGGGTCTGGACTGTGATTTGGGGTGCACATGGCTGGCGCCCGTGTTTTGCGGATCTGTGGTTCGCAAAACTGACGTGGCCATGTGAATACACCCTTTATTCTGATTGCCAGATTGCAGTCTGGAAGGAATTTTTGCCCCTAAAACGAGGAAAAATGGTCTTCTGTCTCATGAGGTTCTCTGCCTTCTCCGGATCAGCGCTGCAGGATAACTGGACGGACAGATGTATATTTCTTCTGCCTTACAAACCATGTTAGGCTTCATGCACACGAATGTATATTCTTTCCGTGTCCATTCCGTTTTTTTTGCTGAACCATTCATTTCAATGGGTCTGCAAAAAAAAAACTGAAGTTACTCCCCGTGCATTCCGTTTCCGTATGTCCGTATTTCCGTTCTGCAAAAAAATCGAACATGTCCTATTATTGTCTGCATTACGGACAAGGATAGGACTGTTCTATCAGGGGCCGGCTGTTCCATTCCGCAAAATTGGGAATGCACATGGACATCATCCGTATTTTTTTGCGGATCCGTTTTTTGGCGGACCAGTCGTGTGCATGAGCCCTCACTGTGTTGCCTGTGTCAGTAGGACATGATCAGGGCGGGTTTTTGGAAGCTTATCTTGTCTATAGGTTTATAACACAATTGTCCGCCCCTCCCCCACACAAGACGTTTACGTTGCTGTGTAGCTGCGTTCCTGGCTACAAATGGCTGGTATTCCGTGACACGGTTCGTCAGCCTCGGCTGTTTGTTGGATAATCATTGACCCTGCCAGTTGGATGTGAGATGTTTGCTCTGCTCCTCTGGGCCGTACCTGAGTCAGTTTGGCGTACACTGTTGCTAGGCGACGGCGACTCCTCGGCCGTCGATCACACAAGGTTTTGTTCTCAGAAATTAATTGCTTGGATTTAATCTCGTAGCTGTTGGGCTTGTTCGGGGAGTGATGAGGAAGGCTCAGGTGTCTGCAGCGCGACGGCGTCATGGAAGTCAATATTGTGGTATTTGTACTGTAATAATTACACTGGCGCCCAAATCGCGTTCAAGTGGGGGGGGGGGGGGGCAGGATTAGAAGAATACGGAAACAGCCCCCTGTCTGGAGAGAGCTTGAGGTCAGTATTGCCGCTCAGCTCTGGCCTGCAATACCGCACACAGCCAGGTGGGGCGCTGCTTTTGAAAGAAAGCAGACGTGTTTTTCTTCTGGTTGTGACAAATTACCCCTTAGGGCTCATGCACACGACCATATGCATTTTGCAGTCTGCAAGAAAAAATAATAAAAATGGATGACGTCCGTGTCAGGCCGGTTTCAAGCAGGCACGCAGCGTTTTTTCTCCAGCCGCCCCTCTGCATATTTCCCGTGCTCCGGGCGGTCTCCATTATAGTGAATAGGGCCGGGTGCAAATGGTAGTATGGATCCGCCAGGCTGTTCCCCTGACGGAAAAGCTTAAACTGTCCTTGTGTCCGTGTTTTTTGCAGGTCCAATGCCCGTCCTTGTCTGCTGCAAAGTAGACAAGACGAGATTTTTTTATTTATTTTTTGCGGAGAGGACATACGGCGACGGAATGTACATAGAGTCGTTTATTTTGTTTTTTGTTTTTCATCCCCTGTATACGGGCCGAAAAAGAAATAAATGGAACGGATAAAAAATCTGTCTGTGTGCACGAGCTCTTTTCCACAGAACTATGAGATGGCTGGCAGAGCGGCAGGTCGAGCATGCGCACTACTACTCCAATCATCTCGCTATGAGTCCCGGAGAGCCGAGTACAGAGCTCCTCTATTCCTGGGACTCCCATGTGCCACCTGCCCCACTCTTCATTTCGGGGCGGGGGCCCCAAGGGGTATGGGGTCTCTATTCTTGTGATTGGTGCGGATCCTATAGGTAGGAACCCCTCCAAGAACTTCTCAAAACCAGTATGCCCCTTTAAACCATCAGCAGCACTGAATAGAAGAGAAGCATTGAATATTTCCATGGGGTAAGCTGCAATACCAGGCATTTCCAAAAATGGCGCTGTTTCTAAAAGTCATATTTTTCTCCCCTCGTTCAACCCTCTTACATCTGTCAAGGCCGAACTAATGAAGACTTCTGCCTCCTGCCCCAATTTAGTGCCAGTCAGGAGGCCAAAAAGTTCTGCTGTTCTTTTTAAGCTTGGGTGTCCAGTAGGTGGGGCCATCATGGACAGGACCTCCCACTGGACTCCTAAGTCTAGAAAGTGCACTGATTTACATGAATTGCATACAAATTATACTGAACTTTTCCCACAAAGCCCTATATCGCTCCGCTCGGCTCCTCCTGCTCATCACATGCTAGCTCCATTTTCATGGTGACGGGTTCCCTTTATGGGTCCGTATACTTAAAGCTCTTCTTTCCTAAAATTAAGGGTTAAAGCGCTGGATGCTAAGAGCATAGAATCCCGGCGGGACTATATCTGCTTACCCCCCTCCCCGTTCTCCTCCGCCCTCCTCTTTCTTCTTGCATTAGTCCTACTTTTGAAGTGAAGAGGTCATTGAGACCCGAAGAAGGGAATGGATGAATTCGGAGAAACCATTGAGCCGATGGGAGCGCAGAGATTCTGCACAATAGGCTCCCCCATTAATACAAGACTCTTGGGGTCCCTGAGAGTCTAAGACTAATCATAGAGTCCCAATTAAACTCGGCGAATGCTCGCCGTCTACAGCAGGGACTGGTACAATGGCGGGTCTGGTTCCCACTGACTCATTAGCGCGGTGTAGGAGGGGCAGGAAGGCAGCTGCGCGCTCCGTTCGAGGTGCCCTAATGATGAAGCACAGGACCAAAGTGCAAATCCCTTCCACCTGCTCTTTCTGCCCTGGAGCCCCTGTATAGAATGTAGAACACAGAGGCCTCATTATCGGGGTCCGTCCACACGGGACGAGCAGCAGCGCTGTGGATTTCACCCCATGTACTGCGAAGCTTCGACATCTATAAAAAGAATAGAAATTCTGAGGATTTAAAGGCCACGAGCACCTTCTTCTTCTTTTTTTTTTTTTTTTTTTTAGGAGGGTGGATTTTTTCATGATTGCATCATCTTTATTATAAATTCTCTGCAGTTTTTTTTCCCTACAGGGTTAAGTTTCAACCTAGCTGCAGAGTATCTTACTTTGTTTTAGGGCCGTAGTTTTGGTCCGCATCCGATCCGCATTTTTTTTTTTTTTCTATTTCTCTCAATGTGGACGGCACACCTGTTCGCCATCCGCATCCGTAAGTCCCTGTAAAAAATAGAACATGTCCTATTCTTGTTCTTTTTGTGGATAAGGATAGGACATTTCTGTTTCAGTTTATGCACTTGGCCGGTATACGTGTTTTGCAGACAACAAACAAAACACTTAAGGCCGTGTGCATGAGCCCTTAGTCTCATTGGAGGCAGACCAGGGGGGCTCAGCACCTGAACGCCTTTCTTTTACTGAAATGAGAGCAGTGCATTTTTAGGAAGCCACCACTAGGGGGAGTACAATGGAAAGAGAATATTTCTGCTTCCATTTCAGTAAATGGTAACTGTATAAATTCCTGGGCACTAAGCTCCCCCTAGTGGTGGCAGCAGGCAGCCATCTTTGTAATTAGAAGAAAACCGGCCTCTCAATGTATTATTGTCAGTTGTCTGGTGTAAATAAATTGAGAAATATGATGCTCAGAATTGTAGTGTACGGGAACTGTAATACCCGTCACTACCAAAGGTCACTTGGTGTGCTGTCGTCCCTCCTTAATTATGGGGAAGTTGGTATATGTCAGTTTTATAAAATGTCATGTAATGTAATGCATGTATTTCCCTGTTGCTATGAAACTTGCAAGTACAGGCCGGCTAGGGGTGTCATTCCAGCTCTTAGGCATTAGAGGGAGCTAGGGAGCCCTAGTTTATATAAGGGCCAGACAAGGAAGGGAAAGTCAGTGTAACCTGATCTAGTGTGGAGTGCAGAAGTCAGTCTAGACCACAGCTCAGAAGTTTCTAGAGCCTGAGGAAGTTTCCAGAAGCTGAGAGAGACAGAGGCAAAGATGAGGAAAGCAAGAGGTACTCAGAAAGACAGAGGAGGTACTTATAGAAGCCATAGCCAAGGATATAAAGCCAGAATTAGGTTAATGGGCCTTGGTGAAGAATTGCTGTATTCCAGGATCAGACAGAATTAGAGTGCAAGCTCCTGTGCTGCAAGTCCTGTGTTCAACACTCTGTGATTACCCTGCTATAACTGAATTGCCTGCATCGACCGAATTGCAAAATCGACTGTATGCTTAGGAACTGCATTTCCTATATTGTCTCTGCTTGCAAAACTACTAAAGTTGGAGTTCTGTTTTAAGACTACGTTTCCTCAATTTATTCCTGCATCCGCAAACGGCGTGCCACCGTTTACTTGGCACTGGCGTCACGAACTATTTCTACCTATACCTGCCCTTGCAGAGAGTCAGCTGTACCAGGTTAGTGTATATTGCACTACATCACCCAGAAACACCTATTGCACACAACTTGAGTACGCTGCAGAATGAGCGCCATATCTACACTGAACAAAAATATAAACGCAACACTTTCGGTTTTGCTCCCATTTTGCATGAGCTGAACTCAAAGATCTGAAACATTTTCTACAGACACAAAAGACCCATTACTCTCACATATTGTTCACAAATCTGTCTAGATCTGTGTTAGTGAGCGCTTCTCCTTTGCCGAGATTATCCATCCCACCTCACAGGTGTGGCAGATCAAGGTGCTGATTAGACAGCATGAATATTGTACAGCTGTGCCTTAGACTGCCCACAATAAAAGGCCACTCTGAAATGTGCAGTTTGATCACACAGCACAATGCCGCAGATGTCGCAACGTTTGAGGGAGCGTGCAGTTGGCATGCTGACGGCAGGAATGTCTACCAGAGCCGTTGCCCGTGCAATGAATGTTCATTTCTCTACCATAAGCCGTCTCCAAAGGCGTTTCAGAGAATTTGGCAGTACATCCAACCCGCCTCACAATCGCAGACCACATGTAATCACACCAGCTCAGGACCTCCACATCCAGCATGTTCACCTCCATGATCGTCTGAGACCAGCCGCCCGGACAGCTGCAGCAACAATCGGTTTGCATAACCAAAGAACTTTTGCACAAACTGTCAGAAACCGTCTCGGGGAAGCTCATCTGCATGCTCGTCGTCCTCATTGGGGTCTAGACCTGACTGCAGTTCGTCGTCGTAACCGACTTGAGTGGGCAAATGCTCACATTCGATGGCGTCTGGCACGTTGGAGAGGCGTTCTGTTCACGGATGAGTCCCGGTTTTCACTGTTCAGGGCAGATGGCAGACAGCGTGTGTGGCGTCGTGTGGGTGAGCGGTTTGCTGACGTCAACGTTGTGGATCGAGTGGCCCATGGTGGCGGTGGGGTTATGGTATGGGCAGGCGTATGTTATGGACAATGAACACAGGTGCATTTTATTGATGGCATTTTGAATGCACAGAGATACCGTGAGGAGATCCTGAGGCCCATTGTTGTGCCGTTCATCCACGAGCATCACCTCATGTTGCAGCATGATAATGCACGGCCCCATATTGCAAGGATCTGTATGCAATTCATGGAAGCTGGAAACATCCCAGTTCTTGCACGGCCAGCATACTCACCGGATATGTCACCCATTGAGCATGTTTGGGATGCACTGGATCGGCGTATACGACGGCGTGTTCCAGTTCCTGCCAATATTCTGCAACTTTGCACAGAAGAGGAGTGGACCAACAATCAACAGGCCACAATCAACAACCTGATCAACTCTATGCAACGGAGATGTGCTGCACTGTGAGAGGCAAATGGTGGCCGCACCCAGTAAGGCAAAACTGTGCACATTCCAGAGTGGCCTTTTATTGTGGGCAGTCTAAGGCACAGCTGTACAATATTCATGCTGTCTAATCAGCACCTTGATCTGCCACACCTGTGAGGTGGGATGGATTATCTCGGCAAAGGAGAAGCGCTCACTAACACAGATCTAGACAGATTTGTGAACAATATGTGAGAGTAATGGGTCTTTTGTGTCTGTAGAAAATGTTTCAGATCTTTGAGTTCAGCTCATGCAAAATGGGAGCAAAACCGAAAGTGTTGCGTTTATATTTTTGTTCAGTGTATGAAGAACATATTCAACTTTTACAGACACAGCAGTTGGATAAAGTGGGTGAGGTGGACAACAACTTAAAAAAACAAAAAAAAAAACACACCCTGTACTTTGTTAGAAATCTGCATGCATACTGGATGGAACAGGGGGGCCATATGTTCCGTTTTCTATCGTGCCCTATGAGCTCAGTGTCTGAAACAGGCCTAAAGGGATCCTCCTCTTACTTACTTACCAAATCAGTTCTGTCAGCAGCTGAAAATCTGTAAAGAGCCAATGCTTTTTACAACTGAGGGTTTGTCACAATTGCATCCAGTCTAGACATTCCTTCATCAGCTGGAGCCCCACCATGCAGAAACTTTGCAACAGTGTGTCAGTGCAGGTAAAATGCAACCTGGAGTCCAGGTGCCTGTTCCTGTTCACTGCCAGCAATCGGAGATCTGGAAAATGACTATACATCGACACTTCATACCTTTTCATTACTCTGTGGTCTTCAAATGTGAGACCATGCTTTGTGGAAGACTCTAGTTGGACTCCACATCTGATTTCTCCCCCCCCCCCCCCCCCCATGTCCGTCTGTTGGACAATATCTCATTTTTGCAACTAGTCTTACGAGGCCTCGGCGACAGGATTTTTGAAGCCCTCGTGACGGCTCCGCTTTCATCTTTCCCTCTTGTTCTGAACGTTTAAGACGTAACTTTGCTAAATTAGCTTCTTGGAATGCGAAGCCATTTCCTCCCATATTGAACTGGGAGTGAACGTGAGAATGTAGAGACCCCTTGTATAATGGGGGCATCGCACCGTAATATTCGTTTACAGCCGTCGTAGCGCGCTCGTGCACCCTGGCCGATCGCCTCTGTTCACGCCATGATGACATTTGTCCCTTGCTAATAAATGACTGGGATTAATTGAAGACTTTGGGCCGGGGGTGGCGGGCTTTGACCCCGTACTAACGGCGCAGAATACAAGATTGAGTTAGGATGTGGGGGAGGGGATGGGAGAAAATGGGTAAGATTTAATTTCGTGTCAGACTGCGCATCCCATAATTAGAAATTAGGTTTTGGTGCAGCTGCTCCTTGAGTGGTGTGACCTTTACTTCTCTGTGATGATGTTACAGTATGTAAATGATTTGTAACGTGTTTGCAGACAATACACGGGTGGCGTGAGTCTATGCGCGGGTAGCGGCTAGACGAATGACCCCCACCCGCCATGTGACATATGTAGCAGAGATGCCAGGCATCAGGTCTTGGGTGCCACTGTTACCGCTGTGCCCGTCAGGTGGATTTGGGTAAGGCCTCATTCACACAACAATATTTCCAGTCCTTGTCTGATCTGCATTTTTTGCGAATCCCACGAAGACCCGTTCAATTCTAGTGGGCTGCAAAAAAAAAAAATGCGGACTGCACACCAACAGCATCTGTGCGCTGACCGCTTCTGTGCGGCGGTGCTGCGAATTTATAGGACGTGTCCGTTTTGCAGATAACAATAGGAATTTTGACTGGGGGGGGGGGGGGTCACAAAAAGTGTGGGATGCACATGGGCAGCGTCCGTATCTGCAGACTGCAAAATGGATGCGGCCGTGTGACTGTAGCCTAAAGGGGAGCAGTTAGGCCTCTTTCAGACGGGCGAGATTTCTGCGCGGGTGCGATGCGGGAGGTGAACGCATTGCACCCACACTGAATCCTGACCCATTCATTTCTATGGGGCTGTGCACACGAGCGGTGATTTTCACGCATCACTTGTGCGTTGCGTGAAAATCACAGCATGCTCCTCTTTGTGCGTTTTTCCACGCAACGCAGGCCCCATAGAAGTGAATGGGGCTGCGTGAAAATCGCAAGCAAGTGCGGATGCGGTGCGATTTTCGCGCACAGTTGCTAGGAGACGATCGGGATGGAGACCCGATCATTATTATTTTCCCTTATAACATAGTTATAAGGGAAAATAATGGCATTCTGAATACAGAATGCTTAGTAAAATAACGCTGGAGGGGTTAAAAAAATAATAATAATAATTTAACTCTCCTTAATCCACTTGTTCGCGCAGCCGGCATCTCTTCTGTCTTCTTCTTTGCTGTGCAGGAGGAAAAGATCGTGTGGTGATGTCACTACGCTTATCACATGGTCCGTCACATGATCCATCACATGGTTAAAAAAGGTCATGTGATGGACCGTGTGATGAGCGCAGTGACGTCATCAAAGGTCCTATTCCTCAAAGATGAAGACAGAAGAGATGCCGGCTGCGCGAACAAGTGGATTAAGGTGAGTTAAAGTATTTTTTATTTTATTTTAACCCCTCCAGCGCTATTGTACTATGCATTCTGTATTCAGAATACTATTATAGAATGTGTCGGCAGATGAGAACCGTGTGGCCCATCTAGTCTACCCAATATACTGAGTACTATGGATAGCCCCTGGCCCTATCTTATATGGAGGATGGCCTTATGCCTATCCCATGCATGCTTAAACTCCTCCACTGTATTTGCAGCTACCACTTCTGCAGGAAGGCTATTCCATGCATCCACTACTCTCTCAGTAAAGTAATACTTCCTGATATTACTTTTAAACCTATGTCCTTATAACCATGTTATAAGGGAAAATAATATAGTCTACACAACACCTAACCCAAACCCGAACTTCTGTGAAGAAGTTCGGGTCCGGGTACCAAACGTCCCGATTTTTCTCACGCGCGTGCAAAACGCATTAAAATGTTTTGCACTCGCGTGGAAAAATCGTGCATTTTCCGGCGACGCACCCGCATCTTATCCGGCCCAAAAAACATGACGCCCGTGTGAAAGAGGCCTGATGGGACAACCCTGTAGCGGCTTGAGTTGGAAGCAATAAGTTGGCCAATCCTGCACCCATTTTTTCATAGTCCGTGCTTTATTGTAATGAGCGCTAATTGCGCGTTTGGGTGCAGAGGCCGAGCCTGAAAAAGCAGCATCGCGGCGCCGCATGCAGCCAGAGTTCAGGGAGGACTGTTTTCCAGCCCAACTTGCAGCTCCTCGTGGACACTCCGTTGGCTCACCTGGCTGCAGCTCTGGATGTGACTGGAGTAGAAGAATAAAGTGTAACCCCAGAACAGTACAGCCCTAAGGCCCCACAGAGACTTTAGGCTGCAGTAAATTTTGCGTAATGTGACCTTAATATTTCTGTATTATGGAACCGCGTGACCGTTACGATATTACAGATGTCCTTGGAATTCTTGCAGTCGCTGGGAGTCGTTTGCAACTTTTTTCTGTAGAGATTTTATTGATATTATTATACTTTATTTATTTATTTTTTCGTAACCAAATTTCAGCTATTTTTTTTTTTTTTTCCTTTTTTGAAAACTATTTATTATTTGTCAACTGCGATAATTAGAATATTAAAATCCCATCTACCGACCGAGGCTTTGTGGCCGTTATGATCTTGGACGCAGAGATCAGGCGCGCTCCGCGCCGGGGAAGGGGGGGGGAGGCACAACTAAATAAACTAGTTCTCAGGGCTGCGTGTTAAATAATGTATCTGGAGGGCCCCCAGATAATACACTTCAAGCGCCCCGCTCACTATGAAAGGAATACATCTGCGGGAGGAGGATATTTCATGAGGTGTTTTGAAGTGCGCGGCTCAAAGACGTCTTCCTATTGATGTGGAGGCTGAAGATGGTGTTTTTTTTGTGTGATCACAATCAACACGTCTCCCTCCTCCTCGCCCTGCACCCCGGCTTTTCATCCAAGATCTTATTAATTTCATGTCCGTCCAGACATTCCTTTTGTCCTTGAGCCACATGATGGAATATAAATGAAAGGGACCAAATCTAATGACGAGAGGGGAGCCGACCACCCAGGTTTACATTATGTTACTGGGAAGGTTCCCTTTGTTCATCTGTGTAATAAAGCCGCCATATGTTCACAACCTGCAGAATGGACAATCGAGGCGCAAAGGACATTTTTTGGGTGAATTCTCTTGGGCTACAGTGGTTCCTTTAGGTTCATGCATGATGGAAATGATGGGAAAGTAGTAGGCTTGCCACCAGACGTTAGGGGATTTGGGGTAGAACGAAGTTCCTCTGGATCTAGGTTGGGTTGAGCGCTACATGTTGATCCAGAATAAGCTTCAAACTCCATCTTTAAAGGGGGTTGTCCGCTGAAGTGTCAGCATTGACATGATGCTAACATGGCCCACCGCTTACCCCAGTGCGCCCATAGGTCCATTCATAGCATCCAGGTAAGAGGTGGTCATGTGATTTCCCCATGTGATCACCTCAAGGTAACTGCACAGGTGCCAATACAGTCAGCAGGGGAGGGGGGGGGGGGGGGGGGGGGGGGGGGAGAGACGGCAGCCGTGGCCCGTGGCTGAAAACCCCTTTAGGCCTCCTTCACACGACCGTATGGCTTTTTCAGTGTTTTGCGGTCCGTTTTTCATGGATCCGTTCCGTTTTTTGTTCCCGTTGTGTTTCCGTTTCTGTTCCGTTTTTCCGTATGGCACATACATTATACAGTAACTACATAGAAAAAATAGGGCTGGGCATAAAATTATCAATAGATGGTTCCGTAAAAAACGGAATGGATACGGAAGACATACGGATGCATTTCCATATGTGTTCCGTTTTTATTTTTTTTGCGGACCCATTGACTTGAATGGAGCCACGGAATGTGATTTGCGGGCAATAATAGGACATGTTCTATCTTTCAACGGAACGGAAAAACTGAAATGGAATGCATACGGAGTACATTACGTTTTTTTTTTGCGGAACCATTAAAATTAATGGTTCCATATACGGAATGCAAAAAATCGCCCGCAAAACGGAAAGAAAAAAACGATAGTGTGAAAGAGGCCTTAATGAGGATCCGTCAACTCTACTGACATGTCTGTTTTAGGCCTCTTTCACATGACAGTATGACTTTTTTTCAGTGTTTTGCGGTCTGTTTTTCAGTTTTTTTTTTTGTTTCCGTTTTTCCGTTCTGTTTTTCTGTATGGCATATACAGTAATTACATAGAAAAAATGGGGCTGGGCATAAAATTTTCAATAGTTGGTCCGCAAAAAACGGAACGGATATGCATTTCCGTATGTGTTAGTTTTTTTTTTGCGGACCCATTGATTTGAATGGAGCCACGGAACGTGATTTGCGGACAATAAGGGTCCATCCATGTGTGTGTTTTGCGGATCCACAGATCCGTGGATTCGCAAAACACTGACATTGCCAGCACTTAATAGAAAATGCAATTGCGTATAAGAATAGGACATGTTCTATTTTTTTCGTGAACGGAATTGCGGACCCGGAAGTGCGGATCCGCAATTCCATATCCGGGCAGCACATCGTGCTGCCCCATAGAAATGAATGGGTCTGCAATTCCATTCCGCAAAATGCGGAACAAAATTGCGGATGCGTGAATGGACCCTAATAGGACATGTTCTATCTTTTTAACGGAAATACGGAAACGGAAAGCATATGGAGAACATTCCGTGTTTTTTTTTTTTTTTTTTGCGGAACCATTGGAATGACCGACCGTATACGGAACGCATAAAACGGCCCGTAAACAGAAAAAAAAAGGTCGTGTGAAAGAGGCCTTAGTAAATACTTGTATTCCTCCTGTCATAGCAATTGTAGAGCACCTTTTCCTAGAACCCTGCATTGTACCGTTACTCTGTTACTCCTGCTGGAAATATATGACTAAACTGCCAGCTGGGTGGCACCATTGCCCTGATCAGCGGGTGTGTCCCTGTACTGCCTGATACTGTTAACACTGATTGGATGATGTCAGAGTGCGCTCGGACACCCCCCCCCCCCCCAAATTGGTAGCACCCAGTGGGTCAATGTATTTATATGTTTTAGGAGGAGTAACAGAGGGGCAGCACAATACAGAATGAAAAGTAACGATGGTTGGGTGTGTTCATTTCTTGACCAGTACTGTATATAAGGAGGGCTTCTCCTGTAAGGTCTCTCTTGGCGGTCTCCGCCATTAATCAGCGAGGGACAGGTTTAATCACGGCTACCGCTCTTGGTGTGAACAGATGCAAATGAAGATCCGGCGCGGGGGCTGTAAATAAATGTAATGGTGTAATGCGCTCATTATATCGGGTGGGGCTGAGGGCGAGCAGCGGGGCTTTACGATACAAGGGGTTTGATGGTCCCATGTCCTGTTGTAGAAAATGTTTAAAAAAGAATTTTAAAAAAAATTCTAATTAAATTAAAATGCAATTTCTGGCTTCGCATTCCAAGAAGCTAATTTAGCAAAGTGATGTCCTAAACGTTCAGAGCAAGAGGGAAAGATGACAGCGGAGCCGTCACGAGGGCTTCAAAAATCCTGTCGCCAACGGCGCGGCCGAGGCCTCGTAAGACTAATTGTAAAAATGAGATATTATCCGACAGACGAACATGAGGGGGGGGGAGGGAGACCAATATCCGAAAAAGAGCCGAACGGCATGGAGGTCTGCGTCTTCCACGAGGCGTCGTGGTTCTAAATTTCAAGGCTATAGACAAAGGATTCAGAGTATTGAAATGTATCCATGTGGTAAAGGGTTAAACAGCATTATGGAAAAAATTCCGAAAGGCTGTGATATGCCCGACTCTGCATTCAGCCAATAGGAACGCTCTACTGTCCACATGTTGACCCAGAAAAGGCTGAAAAGACCTTGGTCACCGCTGCGCAGGCTTCATGCCCAGGTCCTGATCTGGGCGTTCGCACCTCCGGACCAGTCAGGTGACTTCCACCCATATGGCCCGGCTACGAGGGCAAATTTAGCAAATTTTTTTTCCACCTTGGAAATGATTGGGCTCTCGGTAGCCGCACTCCACGGGTGGCAGATGTCATGAAAATTGGTGAGAATTGGTGTAAAATATCAGACGTGGCAGTTGAGAGATTTCTTGAGGCTAGGCTCTCCGGTGCTTGGCCTTTGCGTGTTGGCAGGTCCAGCGGACCTGTGGAGGATGCAGATTGTGTTGGTTTTGTTGAAATTGTCGGGAACCAACGCCGATATCAGATGCAATGGGTTTGGGATTGATAATGAGGTCTGACTCCCCTGCCCTTGACCTGTTGGGGGTGAACGTTCTGCCAGGACCATTGTGCCCCTCCTATGTATAGGCTATTTACTGGAGGATCCTGCTGGTACGATGGAGGACATTTTTGAAGGTTGATGGCCCGGACACCTTCAGAAAGTCGCCTTTTTGTATTTCCGCTTTAATTAATCCTCTGTTTGAAGGGATTTCTCTTCATTATCTAACGTTTCCCCGTTGTGTAAACCCAGCTATCGCAGAAGGCCAGAGGCGCCTCTATCGATCTCCACGCTGAAGACTAACTCCTTTATCTTGATTTTCCTGACTCTAGATGGCTCCCCCGAAGCCCAGCCTAAATACATCAAAGATGGCAAGCGCTACGGTCGCCGCTCAGTGCCGGAGCTTCAAGACTCTCTGGAAGAGTATGATGAAGAGACGGTAATTGAACCCGAAGATGAAGGGACGAGGTCCTCGCAGGTCAGCTCCAGAAACTGCGAAGAGGTAAGAAGATAAATTAATTTTATGGCTTTAGGGGGACATTATTATAAAATTGCCACCTGGTGGGTGACTGATACGTGCCCGGGACCCTCTCTGGTGTCTCCTTGTTATCTGTGGTCGGCCGTTCTCCATCTGTGCGGTTAACGAGCTGCATTGATTGCCTCTTGGATGCTTCATCATCATGCGTGGTTATGGCTTCAGGACGGATGGGGTTACAGAAATCTGGTTTAATTAGGCTACTTTCACACTTGCGTTTCTGTTTTTCGATATTGAGATCCGTCAGAGGGGCTCAATACCAGCGAAAAACGCTTCCGTTTCATCCCCATTCATTGTCAATGGGGACAAAATGTAACTGAACAGAACAGAGCGCTCCAAACTGCATTCCGCTGCGTCCCCATACCGGAGAGCAGCGTGCTGCGGTGTGCTTTCCGTCCTGGGATACAGAGCAAGACGGATCCGTCATCACCCCCAATGCAAGTCAATGGGGACGGATCCGTTTTCTTTGACACAATAGAAAATGGATCCGTCCCCCGTTGACTTTCAGTGGAGTTCATGCCGGATCCGTCTTGGCGATGTTACAGATAATATAACCGGATCAGTTCATAACGGATGCAGACGGTTGTATTATCAGTAACGGAAGCGTTTTTGCTGAACCCTGCTGAATCCAGTAAAAACGCTAATGTGAAAGTGACCTTACATTCTCAGGGTACTTTCACACTTGCGTTGTGAAGATCCGGCAGGCAGTTCCGTCGCCTGCCGGATCCGGAAATACGTGTGCAAACGGATATCATTTGTAGACGGATCCGGATGCGGATCCGTCTAACAAGTGCATTGAAACACCGGATCCGTCTCTCCGGTGTCATCCGGAAAAACTGATCTGGTATTTATTTTTTGCATTTTTAAAGGTCTGCGTTTTGCTGGAACACTTGGTGCCAGATCCGGCATTAATGCATTTTAATGGAAAATAATGCTGAATCCAGTATTCCGGCAAGTGTTCCGGCATGCTTCAGTATTTTCTCTGGCCAAATACCGTAAGAGGGACTGAACTGAAGACATCCTGATGCATCCTGAACGTATTTCTCTCCATTCAGAATGCATTAGGACAGGCATGCTCAACCTGCGGCCCTCCAGCTGTTGCAAAACTACAGCAGTAGGGCATCGTGGGAGTTGTAGTTTTACAACAGCTGGAGGGCAGCAGGTTGAGCATCCCTGCATTAGGATAAAACTGATCAGTTTATTTCCGGTATTGAGTCCTTAGGATGGAACTTAATACCAGAAAACTTTAACCCTAATGTGAAAGTAGCCTTAAGCCTCTTTCACACGGGCGTTGCGGGAAAAGGTGCGGGTGCGTTGCGGGAACATGCGCAATTTTTCAGCGCGAGTGCAAAACATTGTAATGTGTTTTGCACGCGCGTGAGAAAAATCGGCATTCACAGAAGTTCGGGCTTGGGATCGGTGTTCTATAGATTGCTATTATTTTCCCTTATATCCATGTTATAAGGGAAAATAATACATTCTGAATACAGAATGCATAGTACAATAGCGCTGGAGGGGTTAAAAAAAAATTAAACTCCCCTTAATCCACTTGATCGCGCAGCCGGCATCTCTTCTGTCTTCTTCTTTGCTGTGTGCAGGAAAAGGACCTGTGGTGACGTCACTCCGGTCATCACATGGTCCGTCACATGATCTTTTACCATGGTGATGGATCATGTGATGACCAGAGTGACGTCACCACAGATCCTTTTCCTGCACACAGCAAAGAAGAAGACAGAAGAGATGCCGGCTGCGCGATCAAGTTGATTAAGGTGAGTTAAATTATACAAAAAAAAATTAACCCCTCCAGCGCTATTGTACTATGCATTCTGTATTCAGAATGCTATTATTTTCCCTTATAACTATGTTATAAGGGAAAATAATAATGATCGGGTCTCCATCCCGATCGTCTCCGAGCAACCGTGCGTGAAAATCGCACCGCATCCGCACTTGCTTGCGGATGCTTGCGATTTTCACGCAGCCCCATTCACTTCTATGGGGCCTGCGTTGCGTGGAAAACGCACAATATAGAGCTTGCTGCGATTTTCACGCAACGCACAAGTGATGCATGAAAATCACCGCTCGTGTGCACAGCCCCATAGAAATCAATGGGTCCGGATTCAGTGCGGGGGCAATGCGTTCAACTCACGCATCGCATCCGCGTGGAATACTTGCCCGTGTGAAAGAGGCCTTACATTGAGTGACCGAGTCTGAGCAGATTTATGGGTTGCTGTACTGTATATACAGGCAGCATGGTGGTTACCGCCAGGCTCGTGGCTCCCCTGGGATTCATTTGTTTCCTTAGCCCTGTATCTAAGGACCCTTGTCCAGTCAGTGTTCTTCCATAACTACTCCTGGTACATCATTTTCCACCATTGCAATGTTCAGCTAAGATCCCAGCAACATGAGGGGTTTGGAGCAAATCCTTGATGAGACGTCTGCTCCATTTCCTTGTGCACCAAATTGAAAAAATAAATAAAACCTGACCTACCTACTGTCACCACTAGGGGGCCATTACATACTTTACTACCATTCAGATGGGTCAAAACCATCCCCTAGTGGCAGAAAAGGGTAGCTTAGATTTTTACCATTATGAATATTTAAAAAACACGGAATAAAGAATTGGGGCTCCAGAACTTTTTGGAAGTATTGGGAAACGCCTAGAAATCCTATTCACTGCTGGTTTCTTTTACAACCCATTATAGCGATAGATCTCCTTTAAACTCCTTGGAAATTGGCTTTCTATAATATTGCTTCTAGTGGGGGCTCCCAATCCTATCCCACCCTGTTGCAGGGATTGAAGGGAGTGCGTTCCCGGTGCAGCTGAATAATTTAGCTCTGTATAAGTAGCGAATATTAAGTCGCCATGCAGCCGATGCGCTTGTCCTCCGTGGATCAGGTGAGCGCTCTGCACCCCAAGGACTCAGGATTTTTAGCGATGAGCAGCAGACGCACAGGTGGAGCGGGATGCTCGATTAGACTTCCAGAGGGGTTTTTTTCTTCTCGGGGATGCACTGCGTGCCTGTTACGAGCTCCGCACAATATGGTTAATGACGTCTCCACTCCCTGTCCACGGATTGTCGATCGCGCCATCGCAGGCAGCGCGCCTCATCACCAGAAGGCTTGTGAGACGCCGGCAATTTCTCTAACGATGTGCGCGGCTTTTAATAACCTTAATACTGCTGAAGTAAATTACGCTTTGACATGTGTTATTTAATGTCTCTCATTGATGTTATCCTGCGCGGCGCTCTCCCTGGTGACGGATAACTCGCTCATCTACATCGCTCATTAATATTTTAGCTTCCGGGAGACGATTAAATGTTCCAATGGCGGCTGCTGGGTATGGACGCAGAGTAAGATTTGGTCGCACCACGTTTGGCAGGCATGTTCAGTGTTTGCACCAGAAGATACTTATGGCGCATGCGCTGAACATATCCATTGAGTCGTATAGATCCAGGAGAGAAGTTTCCTTTTTGGCATACATTTTTTATTTTTTATTTTTTTTATTTTTTTTACACTGTATAGGAGTTTGCAGTCTTATGTGCTTACAGCATAAACTTGAAATATGAGGGTCAGTCCCAGCGTACATACCACACATAAGAGGGGAAGCGTGGCGTCAGCAAATGGAGATGCATCTGATCTGTCATATAGGGTTTATCGGAGAATTTCATATTGATGGCCTTTCCTCCGAACGTGGGACGCAGATTGCAGTCCGCAATGCACGGGGCACTGTCCGGGGGGGCAGGAGCATGGGGATCGCAGACCCATTCACTTAAATGGGTCCGCGATCCTTCCGTTCCGCAAAAAGATAGAGCAAGTTCTATCTTTGTGCGGAAGCACGGAACGGAATCCCAGAAAGCACTCCGTAGTGTTCCGTGCTTCCGTTCCTCACCGTTCCACATCTCCAGATTTGCGGACCCATTGAAGTGAATGCGGAATGCACACAGAACGGTGCCCGCGTATTATGGATCCGCAAACGGGGTCCGCAATATGGCAACGGGCAGCACACGTTCGTGTGAACGAGCCCCAAGTCATCAATATCGGGTCGGTAGGGGGTCCGACTCCCGGCACCCCCACCCATTAGCTGTTTGAAGAGACTGCAGCACTCATCGGATTTCCAGTGATTGAGGCGGTCTCCTCACAGTTTGCCAAGCACAGCGCCACCCAGTGGATAGTGGCTGTGCTTGGTATTGCAGCTCAGCCCCATTCACGTGAATAAGACGGAGCTGCGCTTGTGCCATGTGACCGATATACAGCGACATCACTGACCTAAGTGCTCATGAAGAGCAGACGGCTGATGAGCGGAGATGCTGGGCCTCCGACCCCCACCAATCTGATACTGATGACTTGTCCTGAGGATAGGCCATCAATATCAAAATCCCGAAGAACCCCTTTAATACAACGTGTGATGGTAAACAATATGTATATAGTAGGTTATATATTAAAGGGATTTTTCCTTTTGTTGTACTTTGTGCTGTACTTCCTTACTGTTGTCAGTATTGCTCTTGCTTTCAGTGAAGGGAACATTCCTTGTTTTCATTCAGTGGTTTTTTTAATCCATAAACACCTCATAGTTTTCAAAACAGACTTTGTTACAATGTGTCCAATCTGGATCATCACTCTGTTGACCTATTCCGATACATTGTTGCAAATCAGAGGAGATGAGATTTGTGCTGCCATGGGCTTATTGCTGTCTAGACAGAATTGTAGCAAACCCTCAGCTGTGAGGAGCTTTAGGATTCTGCAGGTATCTCAGCCACATAAGTAGACGATCCTTCATTTAGGTCAGTGTGGACTGCCGCTCTGGTCCTACTCGGTGGAAGTGATGGAAATGGCTCTTTGTCTTAATTTGCCATTATTTTCAAGATCCCTGCTTGCAGTCAGGGAAAGGAAACTGCACATTGGGGCAGATTTACTAATTATGTCTGACAGTGTAAACTTCGGCAGCCAGTCTAACTATGCGCCAGATTTATCACATTGGCTCAGGCTGGATGATACATTTGGTGCGGATCCGTCATAGATCTGCACAGACGGATCCGTTCAGATACTACAGCCGTCTGCATCCGTTCAGAACCGATCCGTTTGTATTATCTTTAGGATAGCCAAGACGGATCCGTCTTCAACTCCATTGAAAGTCAATAGAGGACGGATCTGTTTTCTATTGTGTCAGTGAAAACGGATCAGTTTAGTCGTACGGACAGCAAAACTCTGCAAGCGGCCTCCAAAGCGGAATGGAGGCGAACTGATGCATTCTGAGCGGATCCTTATCCATTCAGAATGCATTAGGGCAAAACTGATCCGTTTTGGACCGCTGAGCCCTGAACGGATCTCACAAACGGAAAGCCAAAACGCCAGCGTGAAAGTAGCCGTAGATACTTTACACCACTTGGTGTTTACTTTGCACAGTTTGATATCTGCTCTGAAGTGTGTGTTGACTCGTTCAGCTCTGCTAAATCTGTCTACTGTATAAACTGATCAGCCAGAACATTAGAAATCAGTAACAGGAGTAACGTGGATTATCTGGTGACCGTGACGGAGGGGAAGGGGGTTTATTGGGCTGGAGGGGAACAGTCAGTTCTTATAGCTGTGTAAGGGTCTGATGTGTAGACCACTGGGTCAGAACATCTCCAGAATGGCTAGTCTTGTGGAGTGGTCAGTACCTACCAAAAGTGGTCCAAGGAAGGGGAACTGGAGAACCAGCAACAGGGTGATGGGCGCCCGAGGCTCACTGGTATGTGTGTAGATCACACACTGGACATGGCAGCATGCCAATCAGACTGCTCACAACACCCATTCTGACCCCTGCCCAACACAGAGAGGTCCTACAAAGGGGATGTGAGTATTGGACCATGGAGCTATGGAAGAAGGGGAACTGGTCTGATGAATCGTGTTACATTATGTGGACGGCCGGGTGCATGAGCGCACTTACCTGGAGAGGAGATGGCACCAGATGCACTGTGGGAAGAAGATGGCGGCCTGGTCTAATGAATCCCATTACATCATGTGGACGGCTGGGAGCGAGTGCATCACTTACCTGGAGAGGAGATGGCACCAGGTGCACTATGGGAAGAACACAAAGGCATGTTCTGCTGGAAACCTTAGGTCCTGGCATCATGTAGATGTGCCACCTACCTAACCATTGTACAGACAAGTACTCCCCTCATGGCAGTGCCCTCTCTCTCAGCAGGATAATGCCCCGCCACACTGCAGAACTGTTCAGGAATGAAGAACAAGAGATGAAGGTGATGACTCCTGATTACCAGATCTCAATCCGATCCTCATCTGCGGGATCCATGGAGGCCGCACCGAGCAGCATGCAGGGTCCGATACCACAGGACACTTGAGGTCTCGGGGTGCAGGCCTCCACCAGTTGAGGGACCTGCTCTATATCAGGCAGGTGGTTTAATGTTCTGGCTGATAGCAGTATATTACACACCTATAGCATATAAGCTCCGTGTTTGTGTCTCGCTGCAGGAAACTAATCGCATTTGCTGTGTGAGGACTTAGAAGTAGAAGGTCTCGTACATCGCTTTGTTGTAGTGGCGTCGTAGTCACCAGAGCAGCTCGTTGTGATGACACCCCGCAATGCCGAACCGCACTTCAAACAATGTTGGCTCGGCTCCAGAACGTCTCCTGCCCGCCGTCATTAATATTTCAGGCGCGCGCGGGTTCTCTGCTCATTAAGGTGCAGCCTCAGCCGTCCGCTCTCCATAATCGGAACAGAGAGGGTTTTGTGGAGGAGACGCGGAGAAAGACGCCAGGCCTCTCCACCTTCAGCCGTCCACATCTAAAAACCCTCCTGACAATGGGCCCCGAACACCGGCACGCGCTGTCCCAAAGCCGGTCACCGCAGATTATCATCTAAGGACATCATTCATCAAAAATCCACTTATATTTCTTGGCACAAAATCGCATTAAAAATTTCTTTCACATCTCTGGGAGGTTCCTTTAATCTGTCACTTTTTTCTTTGTGCCAATATTTTATTTCGTTACAATATTTAATTTACGTTTTTAGATTTTTAAATCTCCACTTGCGGTCAGTGAACGATGGCATAATTTTATTTTATTTTTTTGTACTTCCGATATCCAGTGTAGACTATCCTCACACCCGTCCTGAAAGTTTGCTACAATGTATCAGTCTGGAGTTTGCGTAGACGGCAGCAAACCCTCAGCTGTGAGACCTGCTCCATCTGTACAGCTTTTGTAGCATCTGAGTGGAAACAGGAATCCCACTCACTGACACCAAGCAGAGATCTTGAAAATAGTAAGAACTTTCGAATGCAAAGGGGGAAATGTATCAAAACTAGTGTAAAGGGGAACTGGCTTTAGTCTACTTCAGGCATCCTCAAACTGCGGCCCCCTCCAGCTGTTGTAAAACTACAACTCCCACCATGCCCTGCTGTAGACTGATACCTGTAGGCTGTTCGGGCATGCTGGGAGTTGTAGTTTTGCAACAGCTGGCGGGCCGCAGTTTGAGGATGCCTGGTCTATTTTCACACTGGCGTTTTGGCTTTCAGTTTGCGAGATCCGTTCAGGGCTCAGTGGTCCAAAACGGATCAGTTTTGCCCTAATGCATTCTGAATGGAGAAGGATCCGCTCAGAACGCATCAGTTTGCCTCCGTTCCGTCTCCATTCCGCTCTGGAGCGTTTTGCTGTCCGTTCGTCGAAACTGAGCCAATTGGATCCGTCCTAACACACAATGTAAGTCAATGGGGACAGATCTGTTTTCTCTGACACCATAGAAAACGGATCCGTCCCCCATTGACTTTCATTGGCGTTCATGACGGATCCGCCTTGGCTATGTTACAGATAATACAAACTTTCATGACGGATGCATGCGGTTTGTATTATTGTAACGGATCCGTTTTTGCAGGTCCATGACTGATCCGACCAAAAAACGCGAGTGTGAAAGTAGCCTTAGTTTTCCATAGAAACCAATCAGATTCCATCTTTCATTTTCCAAAGCTCCGTTTTAACCCTCTGCTCAAATAATTGAGGGGTTTGGGGGAAACGCATACGAAAAAAAAAGAAAAAACGATTTGCCGCCCCCATGTGACTCCCGCCCCGACCCTTTGCATTAAATAATTAGTATGGTTCCTTCTGGTTGGAAAGGAACCCTGTGACCTGTACTACGACCCCCATCATGCTCTCTGCCGCTGTGTGATCTTATATTTCCAATCTCTTTGAATTGACTCGCTGACTACATAATGAATGTGGCGGCGGCGCCCCCCGCTGTTTAATATTAATAGATCGCCCAGCCTTATTTAATCAGCCGGACCCGGCGCGCGTTCATCTTGTAGTCGCTCTGAATTCCCGCACCCATAGGGAAGATGGTAAGTAATAACTGGCGGAGCGCGGAGACGCTTGCTCCGGCCGTCAGCGCCCCCTTAATTGCTTCACTGTTTTATTTAAGGAATATTTTCTAGTAGGGGAAGATTTATTTGGTGCAACTGAGGCCCGGAAGGAAGACTGCTGCTGGAAGAACTTCTCCGTTACTTATTTACTAGGTTAGGGCGAGCGCTCGCTGACACCGGTCAGCCGGCATCGGGTTATGCTTGCTCATATAGATATAGGCGGACATGTTTTTCCATTTCTTGGGCGGGGGCATTCGTTTTCCTTGGGGAGATCCAGCTGTTGTGTAGAGGCTTACGGGTGATGCTCCCTGGGAAAAAGTATGCCAATGAGCTCTCCTCCAGAAGGCAGAAACTGGTCTCTTTAGCGCCACCTATAGGTAGCTGACACATTAGCTGCAGAGGCAGTTTTCTTCCTTCTGGAGGAGAGGAGACTTGAACGCTCCTTCTTCCAAGCTGCCAGGCAATGTGCCTCCCCTTATGTGAGGTGCTCACCTTGTTACACCATTAATGGAGGTGGGTGCACACCTTATCGGTGGGACATCCCTGCAGGGAGTAGTCAAGGACTACATAGCTCCCACTGAAATTATTGGGTGTCCACGCAGTTCTTTGGGTTTTTCCTCTATTGCCTCTGGTGTGCGAACGCTCATTGAGCTGACTGCTATCCCTCCTGACCCCCTTCCCCCCCATATAACACATGCATGCTCAGGTCGGCCAAGTGTACGCATGTTCTCAGTGGGAAGAAGAAAAACACATGAGATACCTGCTGACCGAAACTGACTTTTATTCCTTCTTATTTTCCTATACACGCACACCCACACGCTGGCCTTGGCCAAGCATGCATGTGGTTTGAGTTCAGAGAAGAGTATAAGCTGCTGCCAGACACCTCTCCCCCTGAGAACTAAGGATCAGGCATCTTCCCTGATTTTTCTGTTGTCTGGTGAGGGTCCGGAAGCCCCCCCTCATACACATTTGCATGGCCAGCTGAAGTCCCATGGGAACCACAGGAGATGAGCTTGACGCTGCTGCGTGATCAGTTCTGGCCCACGCTCCCCAGGAGATGAGCTTGACGCTGCTGCGTGATCAGTTCTGGCCCACGCTCCCCAGGAGATGAGCTTGACGCTGCTGCGTGATCAGTTCTGGCCCACGCTCCTCCAGACACTTGAAGACTATAATGTAGAAGTTATCAGCTGACCCGAGCCCGCTCCACAGCTTGTCCCACGTCTCCATCCTTCCAGAAATGAGGCTCTGCACTGGAGGAGAACAAAAGTCCGCTCCTAGAAGCAGATGGCGGAGCGCAGGAAATTGCTGGGTTATTACACGGCAGGAGCTACAGATGCTACGACAGGGTCCCGAGCTGCGAGGAGGAGCCCCCTGACCATCTGCCGATAAGCCCTCCATAAATGTGCACAATAGAGCCCCCCCCCACCCTTCCCTCCCGTACCACTGCGTGTTAATTGGTGTGACCCTCCCGCCCCACCGTCCGGCTGCTGCACAATACACGACAAAAGCCCCGTGTGATGAACCCCCCCCCCCCCCCCCCCCCCCAATCCTTCTTGGAAGCCATTTCGGCATAGTTCTGACCTATGGTGACCCTTAGTCAAATAGAAAAGCTAAAGTCAAGGCTGCTCTATGGGGGGGTGGGGGTATAGTTAAAGAACAATAGAATCTGGGGTTTGAGGGGACGAGGGTCATTTGGGGGATGTTGACTTTGCGCTGTCCATCGAGCAGGCTTTTGGCTGGACCTTGAGGAGATTAAAAGGACATTCTGTCCTGTCAGAATCTGGGAAAGCTGGGTGACAGCCAACATGGCTGCCGTTACATCTCCCTAGAGTCATCCCTGCATAGTACATGTGCCTAGTTATAAAGCATGGGATCCAGTCAATCGGAGACTGACCTGCTGCGGAGCTGACCATGGATTAGCGCCCTTTCAATGGGGACGGTCCGCTGACGGGCAGCCGCCATGGTTTCCGTGCCACCAAGGAGAGAAATGTCTTGTGATACTGGAGAGTCCGCAGTGTGAACGGGCCCTTAGTGGGGGTTTGGCTCATCCTATAACGTGTACGTTTCTGAAACGCTCTCGGCTGATGACGCGTCTGGTTTCTCATTGTTCTGTTTTTTTCTCTTTCAGCTTTGGAGGAATGAAGAAGGGGAAGAATATGAAGCGGAAGGTAAATAAAGGGTTACCCAAGCTTACCAAATTTCAGACTAAGATGCAGCAATACTCTGGAAAGCGGAAGCTTGGCGGGCGCCGCTTCGCACTGCGACCTCATTGATGTAAGGTCCTGTAGGGGTATAGGGCATATGAAGGAAATGGTATGTAGCTCACAGCAGCCAATCACGGCGCTGCTTCCATTTTACCCCAGCAGTTTCAGAAATAAAAGCTGCGCTCTGATTGGTTACGGAATTTCTTGTAGATCGTTTTGCTCTAGGGGGCCTATAGTGTCTGGGAGGTGCCATGTGATGCTCCGGTTTTCAGATTCCCTCTACCTGCTCTAACCCCCGCTGACGGACAGGCTTTTTGACAAAAATGCCACCTTCTGAATTAAGTGTCGCTAACGGGCCCATCCCCCCAGTGCTTTTCTAGGAGCAACTCAGTTGGAGGGATCGGCAGGGGCCACAGTGGTCACTGCACAATTAAAGTTTTCGAACTTTGTGCATCACTTCCTGACTTTTCTCAAGATCTCTGCTTGTTGTCAGTGGATGTAAACCAGGTGTGTGGCTATGGAGATGAACTGCACCCTGGCATTTTGGACATGGTCAGCATTTGCATTCAGTGACAGCAAGCGGAGGTCTTGAACATGGAGAGGAATTGAAACACTATCCAGATAGATCTTTATTAGATCTATAGTGGGCCCTAATAATAGAGCTAGGAGATCCAATAACTAAGTATGAACAGCCCCCAAACTCTGAATCTGGGGTCCTGCAAAAAAGTTCTCCCTGTATACAAAAAACTGCCTACCCCCCCGCCGTGTCCCGCTCACCTGACGGGGTCCATGGCGTCCTTCTCGTAGCATCGGCAAGGAAATGTGTGTCAGGAGAATGTATGCAGTCACCTCGGCGTTTACACAGCGCCGCCTGCAGGACTATATGGGTACTGCATCCTGATTATAAAAACCTTTTATATAATACATAGAAATCCTTTTAATCCTGCATCTGTGGCTTTATCAAATCTTCTGGATTATCAGACGATTATAGAAATATATATCTACAGTGCCTTGCAAAAGTATTCACCCCCCCCCCCCCTTGACTTTTTTTTGTATTTTGGTGCCTCACAACCTGGAATTACCATGAATTATTTTAGGATTTGAATCATGTAATTTACAGAACATGCCGACAACTATGAAGATATATATATATTTTTTTTATTGTGAAGCAAACAACAAATAGGACAAAATAACAGAGAAAATCAATGTGCAGAACTATTCACCCCCCTAAAGTCAGTACTTCGTAGAGCCGCCTTTTGCAGCAATCACAGCTCCAAGTCTCTTTGGATAAGTCTCTAGGAGCTGTCGCCACATCTTACCGCTGGGATTTGTGCCCATTCCTCCTTGCAGAACGGCTCCGGCTCCTTCAGGTCGGATGTTTGCGCTTGTGAACAGCGATCTTTACGTCTGACCACAGATCTTCTATTGGATTGAGATCTGGGCTGTGACTCTGCCATTCCAACACATTTACGTTTCCCCTTAGACCCCTCAAGTGTTGCTTTAGCCGTGTGTTTGGGGTCATTGTCCTGCTGGAAGGTGAACCTCCGTCCTAGCCTCAGATCACGCACAGAGTGGGGCAGGTTCTGCTGAAGAATATCCCTGGATTTAGCACCATCCATCTTTCCCTCAGCTCTGACCAGTTTCCCAGTCCCCCCAGTATAATGCTGCCACCACCATGTCTCACTGTGGGGATGGTGTTCTGTGATGTGTTGGGTTTGCACCAGACATAGCGTTTTCTTTGATGGCCAAAAAGTCCAATGTTGGTCTCCTCAGACCAGAGCCCCCTCCTCCATACATTTTGGGAGTCTCCCACATGCGGTTCTGTAAACTCACAACGCGCCTTATTGTCTTTAGCTGAAAGTAATGGCTTTCTTCTGGCCACTCTGCCATAAAGCCCAACTCTATGGAGCGTACGGCTTATTGTCGTCCTATGTACAGATCCTCCAGTCTCTGCTGTGGAACTCTGCAGCTCCTCCAGGGTCACCTCAGGTCTCTGTGCTGCCTCTCTGATTAATGCCCTCCTTGCCCGGTCCGTGAGCTTTGGTGGGCGGCCGTCTCTTGGCAGGTTTGCTGTTGTGCCATGTTCTTTCCATTTGGTTATGATAGATTTGATGGCGCTCCTGGGGATCATCAGAGATTTGGATATTTCTTTATAACCGAACCCTGACTTGTGCTTCTCCACAACATTGTCCCTTACTTGTTTGGAGAGTTCCTTGGTCTTCATGGCAGTGTTTGGTTATTGATGCCTCTTGCTTCGGTGTTGCAGCCTCTGGAGTGTATATGTAATGACAGATGATGTGACACTTGGATTGCACACAGGTGACATCATTTCACTAATTATGTGACTTCTGAAGGTAATTGGCTTCACCAGAGCTTTTTATGGGCTTCCTAACAAAGGGGGTGAATACATACGCACAGGACAATTTTCTGTTTTCTATTTCTAAACAATAGTTTTATTTATATATTTTTCTCATTTCACTTCACCGACTTAGACTATTGTGTTCTGATCCATCACATAGAATTCAGATTAACAAAACATTGAACTTAAGGCTGTAATGTAACAAAATACAAAAAAAGTCAAGGGGGGGTGAATACTTTTGCAAGGCACTGTAGATAGACACTGTAACATTTAGATTATTGGATGCCAGAGTAGAGGAATTTCTACAGTTTTATGGTTGAGAGCTGAATCTCTATTGAACAGCCTCATTGGTGCTGACAGCCCGGACCCCCACCGTATGTGTATGCCCCACCCATGGCGACGGCTTCCATTGTATTTCATCCCTCGGCCTATTACACACGGCGGAGGTAAAGATCTTGCGTTACACTGCTGAGATCTCACGTGGCGTTCGTGGATTTTCACTACGTTGAGATGCTTCATTAAGTAAATGACAAATTAGCCGGTAGGTTACGCCCGGAGCACCGCGCTCTGCAGAACAGCACGATGTGTATGGAGGGTAATGGAGCGGGAAATGATGGCGTCCCTGTCCACCGCCCTGTACCATATCATGAAGAAGGTCGGGGGGGGGGATAAAATTATAATTACTGTGAAATTCCTTTAATCCATCATCAGCGGGATTTGCTGGACCCCGTCCTATCAAGTATTCCGGATTAGCAGGAGCTCAAAATGACACCTGAACACCCAGTAAAGTAGTTATTTTCAGGTGGAGAAAATACAAAGCAGTAAGGGTTAGGAATCTCCTAGCAGAGCTATGCGTCTCCATGGTTACAGACTACAGACAAGCCTGGTGTAGTCTGATCCTGTAGTCATGTGGGGGCAGATGGTGCAGTGACGCTTGATGCCAGTCCACACACAAGATGAGGGTTTGGAGACGCATAGCTCTGCAGAGGAGCTGTATACAGAAAACGGTTGGAGGTTTTTGAGGCGTTGTAGTGACCCTTCATCAATACAAATGTCTCTACCATTAGGGCAGCTGCGGTTCTGGAACCCCGATGACCTCAGCGCTTCGCAGACGGTGCTGTCTCCAGACCAGGACTGGGTGGAGGAGAAGTTGCAGCTGATATGTGAGGATCTCGGCATCACCCGCGATGGTCACTTGAACAGGAAGAAGCTTCTTTCCATCTGCGAACAGTACGGTTTCCAGAATCTGGACCACGAGGTACGGCAGCCATTCATGAGGGTGGAGCTCCCCTTTAATATATGGGGACACTTCCTGAAGAGATGTCTGTGAGTTCAATACCGTTCACAGCTGGCCCCTTCTTCAGAGAGGAGCGGGTCCCATCAATATGCCACAAATGTCCCAGATGGAAATGCCCCTTTAACTCTGCACTGTTTTCAAGACCTCTGCTTGCTTGGTCCTGAAAGACCAACCCCCCCCCCCCCCCCCTTCCCCCAAACCTACACACACACTGCTTACCATAGTGAACAGTATGAGGAGACCTGCAAAGTATGTGAACCCTGTAATAATCATTAGACCATAATAAGTACGGAAATCGTGCTCCGCGTGCGAGTGCGATCCTCCGCTCTGGACACTGCTCGTCTTGCAGGAGCGCAGGGCGTTATACTGATTTTATAATGCCGTGTGTCTCTGCATGACCTTACTGCTACAGAATCATACTGACAGCATTATGGCAGTATAATCCCGTAGAAAGAAGGTCCTGCAGAGACGCACGGCATTATAAATCCGTATAACGCCCTGCGCTCCTGCAAGACGAGCAGTGTCCTGAGCGGAGGATCGCACTCTCACACGGAGCGTAATTTCCGGACTGCACGCGCTTGTGCGAAAGAGCCCTTATTGCAGATTACAAGTGATCGCTGGTGGTCTCGGCAATGGGAATCCTTTAATCAGATGTGTGTGTTTTTTGTTTTGTTTTTTGGAAACCTTCTAATAGATTTTTATTTTTAACGTCCAGAGCGGAGGACTCCTTTAATTCAGGCTTTGTTGTTTTCTGTCGCTTTCATCATCAAGGATTTTGATTTGTTCATTCTCATCTTTTAATCCCACAGATGTAACAATTGTCAGTTGCAGTCATTACCAAGTGACCTGACTTTTTTTTTTTTTATCTTCCAAAAACAGCGCCCCACCTGTCCACAGGTTGTATGTGGCATTGCTGCTCGACATCATTCACGTCACTAGGCCAGAGCTACAATATCACACCCAGCCTATGGAGAGGCGTTGTGCTGTTTTTGAAAGAAAGCAGCCATTTTTTTTTTCTAGTACAACCCAGTACTTTAAGTACTTTCTTATAAAGTCGAGTTTGGAAAATGCTGCGGTATCCTCTTCTTCTGTCGCTTTTCTTGTAAGTTCCCTTTCGCGAAGACAGTTAGACCCAGGATTTCCTCTTTACAGAAGGGGGTGGCGGCGCTTCGGCATCTGCTGCTTTGTGTTTTTATTTGAATTTAGAGATTAAATTTTGTGCGACTCTGCCCCCTAGTGTTAAAAGTAAGAAACCACATCATTATTTTAGTTTTGCATTAACGTTTGCAACGCGCTACGGGGGGGGGGGGGGGGGGGGATGAATTTAACACGACCTTCACTCATAAATCTGGCTTAAAAAAAAATAAAAAATTGTCAAAAATAGATGTTCACAATTTTTGTGCAAATATTTTGCATTTTTACACCACACACAAACATGGACGTATTTAGCCCTTTGAGCTGATGCAAGTCATAAAATGGTCATCTTCTCACTCCAATAAAGGGGGCAGCGTAGAAAGCGGAGTAACCTCTCAAGACAGAAGTGTTACCCTTAAAGATGCACCACATCGTGCGACATTTCGTAAGTTTGGCCCATTTTAGATTCCTGCAAAACTGACTCCCCCCCCCTTGATGATAAATCCCCCTCTCTCTCTATATAATTTTTCTCCTCCGAGCAAATATTTCATCCTTTTTTTTAAAGTTTTTTTTATTTTTTTATTTTTTTTTCAGTCCACTTGGTTTCAAGTAGTAACTAATGGTCAAAGGGGTTCTCCAGAGAGATGCATTAAAAAAATTGGTTAAGAAGGGGTTAAAAAAACAATCCTTACTGCCTCCGTGGATACCCTGCAGTTACTGGCCTACTTTAATCGCCATGCACTGACAGCTATGTAAATTTCAAATATATTTTGCCAATCTGGAACATTTTTGGCATCTGGATGGGACCCGCTCTTATCTGAAGAATAGGTTCCCGCCATGAATGCAGGGCACGCCGCACACACGTGGCCAACTCTCCATTCACTGCTATAGGGCGTGCAGGGAGTGGCGAAAGCAGGGTGCGCCCCATTCACAGCAGGACCCCGTCCCATCGCTAGGCCATATATGTCCCAGATGGGAATACCCTTTAATTGTTTGCTCCTTTGTCATCCATGGGCTGTTCTGGCCTTGTCCTGCTCTCACAGCTGCTGGGATCGTTACAGTGTATCAGGTAGTCTGAGACAGGAGAAGAGAGATTTGTTGTAGTGATTTTAGCTGGGTGCTTCCAAAAACAGCGCCACGCCCGTGCACGGGTCACGTCTGGTATTGCAGCTCTGCTCTATTGAAATCAGAGGGCTGAGCTGCAATGCCACTCACAAACTGTGGGCAGGAGTGGCACTGTGTTATTTTATTTCATACCGTGCCTCCCCTTCAGGGTACGTTCACATGAGACAGATGCAGTACGGATTCTCCATTGTAAATCCACAATTTTGACCTGTGACGCGGATTTTAGTTCTACAGACTATCGGTTTATGCTGCAGAACCTAGGTAAAGCAGGTTGTAACCCACAGAATGTTTCTATCCACTGACAGCAAGCAGATACGTCGAGTTCAAGCTGCGTATTTTGAATAGTAAGAATAGTAATCTTTATTCGCATGGACCTAGAGTAACTCTGAACCTATAACGCCTCTTTATCTCATCTCCTACAGGCCCTGGAGGACGCCTTACAGAACTTGGACCAAGATGACACCATAAGCCTCCAGGATTTTTTCTATGAAGCCTCTAAAAATAGCAAACCCCCCACTCCGTCCTCCTCCACGCCTTATCGACAGCTGAAGAGACACCTCTCTCTGCAGGTAACTTCACTTAACTCCTCTTCGTGGGTAAGCCATCAATGCTCTGCGGCACTTGTCACGATGGTTGGGTGGTGGCCGGACACTGCGCCATGCATGGTTTTACCCTGGTGACTTTCATTTTGTGGTCTGTGCTGCTCAGCATGTGGATTCTAAAGCTGGCCTTGTGCTTCTTTGCCTGGCTACCTGGTTGTGTGCATGAAAGTTGTGCGTTCTTGATAGGAGTTGACCAGACGCATCACTGTGAGCGTGGGCAAGACCTTGGTAGACCTTCTAATGTGTCCTACTGGCTTCACAATTATTATTTCATTAAAAACCTTCCCCCACACATTAGTGTTTGATCCGTACATTGACCAGTATCCCCTTATTTAAACCTTCAGCCTTATGATGAGACCGGGAGGAGGACGCTGACTCCGTCGGCCATGACTGGTACAATCGGACTCCGCCTATTCTCCAAACTTGACGATGGAACGGGTTACAGCACTGTGGAGGACATCATAGACTTGTGGCATGCAGAAGGACTGGAGAACGGACCGGCCATACTCAAGGTGCCGTTTTACTCGCCTCTTTGTTGTCCTATTAAATGGATGTTCTTTAATCCACCTCTGGGACCCCTAATGAGATTGGGGTCTTTCAGTCCTCAATTCAAATTGGCTGTCTTTCCAACCTCACTCGTCAGAGAGGTCACCATACTGTTTGTTCAGCTCCTTCCAGAGCTCCCATAGACACCTTGATTATGATGGGTTCAGGTTCCAAAGCTGGCGGCTACACCCATCAGGCATTTTCCAAGGATGGAAATCTGCACGATGCCTTTGTGGTTGTCAGTGACTGGTTTTCACTGTTTTCTCCTCTTCAGGCTCTGGATTTTTGCTTAGAAGGGAAGATCAATCTGATGGAATTGACCATGACGCTGGAAAATGAGCTTCTGATCACCAAAAATGAGGTCTACCAGGCGGCTCTCGTCAGCTTCCGCTCGGAGATCAGGCACTTATTGTAAGTTTTGTATTTCATGTTCTGCTTCTAAAATGGCTTACAATGGTTAAAAAACTAGGACATCCCCTAATCCCTTCCAACCACCGGACCCCCAATGACGCTGTGAATACAGCCCTTGTCTCTTGTGTCTTCTATATCTAAAGACGACCTTTTACAGGTCCTGACAGTATCAATACCTTGCACTGTTTAGATATTGCTAATTTTTTTTATTTTTTTTATTGATGCGCTGCTGTGTTGGGGCACTGTGCCCCCCGCCCCCATTCAGTTTTGCCCTACATTGCCAGGTATTGATACTGCAATGTCGGAACCTGTGAAAGGTCCTCCTTAATGCAAAGGGTTGTAACTTGTGTCTACCCGGGTGGCCACAAGTAGCAGACGCCCCGAGCCTATGTTTGAAGGCTCGCCATGACTTCTATGTCCCTACTATTCTGTAATGTGTTGTACGAGACTGAAGAATTTCTATCCTCGGTAGAGAACGGGCTGACCAGACTGTACGGGAAAAAGAGAAACTGCGCACCGATTTGGAAAAAAATGAGAAACTAAAAAGTCTGATGGCATCAGAGGTGGACGACCATCATGCCGCCATTGAGCGCCGCAATGAATACAACCTCCGGTTCGTACCTTCTTTGTTTGGTAGTTTTTTTTTATGGTTGATAGTTTTACAAAAGGTTAATGAGGCACTCCCATCTTACAAAGCGATGGCATTGGGGGCTTTATCTCGGAGACCCCCACCAGTCCTGAGAGTGAAGGGGCCACGGCGCTGGTGTTAGCATGGTCTGCATCTAAGTTATCCCAGAAGAGCATGTAGTAGTTCACAAGCGCTAAAGTCTCTTCATGCAAAGGGTCAAGATGCCAGACCCCCCCACCATGCAGAATATTATGGCATACCCGTACGATGTGCAAGTACTTTAAAATATGGGAACACTCCATTAAAATGCAAGGAGCCAGGAAGGCAAATGTCTTCTTGGTGACCTTTGCCTTCACACCAAACCCTTGTCACTCGCAAGCATAGCCAACAGTGAACTGATGTCCCGTATCCAGCTGTTGGATGGGATCGTCAGGGGTCCAACTCCTGCACAGTCAGCTGTTTGAGGAAGCCACGTTGCTGGAGCTCCAGTGAGCGCTGCAGCCGCCTCACAGCTTGGTATTGCAGCTCAAGCCCCATTCTCGCGCTGCGCCTAGGCCATGTGACCATTGAACGTGATGTCACTGGCCTAGGAAGATGCTACAGTGCTCGTGGAGCGCTGCAGCCTCTTCATGCTGCTGATGGTAGTCAGACCCCTGCCGATCTCATATTGATGACCTCTCCTGAGGATAGGCCATAAATATCAAATTCCCGGAGAACCCCTTTAAACTTATAAACTATCTACAGAATAAGTGATATGTCATTGGGGATCTGACCACTGGGGCACCCACCAGTCACGAGAATGGGTGTCCCCCACCTCCATATGAATGGTGTGATGGTTAAGCAAGTGCACTACCGTTCCATTCCTCTCTGGGGTTCATGAAGATAAATGCAGTGCTCCGCTATGTGATCAGAGAGGGTCCTAGTGGTAGGAGCAACTCTTTTTAACACTTTGTGTCTGACTGCTGTAGAAAGCTGGACGAGGAATACAAGGAGAGGACTACGGCTCTCAAAACGGAGCTGAGAAAAGAGCGGGAGCAGCTATTACAACAAGCCAACCATCAGCGGCTGGAGCTGGAGCAGGAGCTCGATAAGCTGAAGCTGGAAGAGAATTACCTCCGGGATCGGCTTACATTGTCCATAAAGGTAGGAGGATTTTTTTTGTTGACCAAATATCGGATCTCTGAGAGCTATTGAACCCATGTGGATATTGTCCCCGTCTTTATAGGAGAACAGCCGTATGGAGAATGAGTTGTTGGAAACTTCTGAGAAGCTGGCGGACTGCGAGGTCTTGACTGCCAAACTGCAGAAGACTCTTGACAACATACTGCGTGAAAAGGTTGGTGAAGCTTGGTGGTTTGATCTTGGCTCTTCCCGGAGAGAGAGATGTGGAGCAGGGATCACTATTTGCAGCTCTGCACCTCCATAGTGTCTAATGGTGGAGTGGCCTCACAATCTCCACTGAAGTCTATACAATGATTTGGCTTTTTCTGGTAGCAGCTTCGTCGTAGCTCCATTGGACCCCATGGAGACTCTTAGGACATTGGACTGGTTCTTCAGTACCTGATGGTTGATGTGTATTTGCTGTAAATGCCTAGGAGAGTAGAAGACCTCTTTGATTAGTTAAACCAACACTGTAAAGGATTTTTGAAAGGGAGTTGTCAAAAATAAAAAGCTGATTATTATTATTTTTTTGTAGTTTGGGGATCTGGATCCAAGTTGTGTTGAGTTTTTCCGTCACGAGGAGAAGTTGATGCAAGTGCGGAATGAATACGAGCGGCAGCGCCGGGTGAGTGTATGAGTTGATACCCGTCTGCTGCAGTAAAGGTCGACATGTAGACCCTCATCCTGACCCATCGTTCGTTTCTCCCAGGAGCTGCAGGATCGTATTGATGAATTACAGCTGGAGCTGGAAGATTATAGAGCTCAGGGCATTCGGGGCTTAAGATCGCCTCTGAAGACTTCATTATTTGATGAAATGGATAATAAAAATGCTGTTGACTATGACCAAGGTAAATCAAATGGCAGCCATATAAGAAAACCCAGAATCTGTACATTGTGACGGGATGTGCACATTGTGGTCTTTTTGGGCTGTAATATGCAGGTATAGGCTCACCCTTCATGGAAACGGTCAGAAGTTAGGTCCGCCTTGTACTGGAAGTCAGTCGACCTACTTGTCCAGGGTGTTTTTGGACTGTGATGAAACCGAGATCAAGACTAGACAGTCTCTGTGCAGATTAATAGACAATATGGCCAGTTTAATGCCCATAACCTGCCTCCTGAAACAGAAGATTCATAGTCACCTCCTCACTGCCTCCGCTGTGTCCATGTGCTGATCACAGGAGTGTTTACATCTGGCAGTGTATGGTTATGGTCACGTGCTCTGCTGCAGCCAGTAACTGGTTTCAGGGGTGACCTTCTTCTTATGGGCATATCACCTCCAGAAGTCGGTTATCGGCTGGAGCAGTGCATGTGACCATACCAATGCAGCGCCGAATGCAATGTAATTATTACCGGAAAATACCTTTAATCATTTGACCCCTTTACACTTTCTTGGTTAACCCAAACCAGACATTTAGTCAACCTGTTTGTAGTCACCATGTTCCTCCATTTTGGACAGGGGGGGGAATTGGAAAGTTACTACTCAAGTTGGGTAGTTTGATGAGTTAGGTCTTGCCTTCTTCCTAAACAGCGCTACCAAGCCTGTCCATACAATTGATCTGGTTTTGCAAATAAGTGGGACTAAGCTGCAGTATAACATACAACCTGTGGAGTGGTGTGGTGCTGTTTTTGGAAGAGAGCTGTCATGTTGTTATCTCAGACTTCCCCTTTTAAGTCCTCCTTATAGATCTATTCTCCCGTAGAAGAAATACTTGGGAAGAGAATACATACAACCATAATATGGAACTGCAGGATCTCCCGGTCTTGTAGCTTCCATGAAGCCTAGCGATGAATGATTTCACATGTAATGGTCATCCTCATGCAGGTATCGGCTCTGAAGATTGTCCTCCACTGAACATGAGTATAGAGGCAGAGATGGCCATCGAGCAGATGAGAGAACAACACCAAAGGGAAATGGAGCAATTACAGGTGGATCTGGAATCTAAGGTAAGACTTGTCCATTCTACCTCGCTGTGTGGATACCTTGTCAAGCATTCTATTTCAGACACCCATGGGTGGACTAGACCGGGCAAAAACTTTGCAAAATCTTGCCTTGTAACGAGGAATGGGAGCATAGCTCTAGGGATGCAGCAGTAGCAGTCGTACCTGGCTCTTCGTGCTTAGAAGGAAACCTAGGCCCTGTGCATAGCTTTGGACAATCCCCAATTTGGAAGGACTGTCCCTAAGTTTCAGAGACACTCTGCAAATTTAGGTTGCCCAGAGCTGAAAATGGCATCCCCTGCCATATATAGGACGGGCGTTCCCAGGGTGGAGCTTACATGTCCTGAATTTAACAGTTACAATATTGGTATGTATACCCATGCAACTAACTAGTATAAATGACACATGGTAGATCACAGGCCCTGTGTCAGATTTTGCATTAGACCACAATTAGATTTCCGTATTTTTAAGGAGTTGACCTGCCCTCACGATAGGTCATCAATATCAGATCTGTGGGTATCAGACACCTGGCGAGATGTCAGCTGTCTCGGGCATCACCAGAAACTGTACAGTTGACGAAAGGCTCTGTCCACTGTGTCCTTTCCAGTGCCGGCGTATGGCAGAACCGCTCCAGAGCTGCAGTACTCTAGCATGACCACGACACAGTAGACAGAACTTTCTGTTTTCGGCTCCTTACAATGTATGGTTTCCGCTGGTTTGTGCTCTGACACCTCTGATCGGTGGGTTTGTCAGGTGTCGGAGCTCCACCATTCTGATATTGATGACCTGCGCATAGGCCATCAATATCAAAGTCCTAAAAAAAACCTTTAACAAGATCCGTGACAACTCATGTAAACTAATAATTGTTCTCTTGGTTCCTGATATAGGTAACACACTATGAAGAAAAGCTGAAGGAGGCAAAATCCATGTTTGAGAAAGAGCAGTATGCCCTAAAGCAAAAGCTAAATGAAGAACTTCACAAGGCAGAAGAGCAAATACAAGTCTATAAAATTAAGCACTTAGAATTAGAAGCCAACATCTCAAAGCTTATAGAGGCGCAGCAGAAAGAGGAACGTGAACATCGCAACCAAATGGACAAAATGGGAGCAGAATTCAGTAACCAGAGAGCGCAGCTGATGGAGCAGGAGGCCATCCTCCGATTTCAATTAGAGGAGGCCAAGGAAACCTACCACAAGGAGAAGGAGGAGCTGGTCCAGAGGGCAGAAGAGCTGGAGAAGAAGACTGAGGGCAAAATCGTTGATGTGGTATCCACCTATGAGGAGAAGAAGAGTGAACTGGAACAGAGTTTTAATGAAAAAATGTTGAGTTTTCAGGAAAAACATGACCTGGAAAAACTGGAATTACAGAACCAATTGCTTGAACAACATGAGCTGGAAGTCCAAGAGGAAAGGTAAGGACTACGGGGGAATTTATCACTGCCTTTTAGTCAGTTTTCTAACATCAAAAAGTTGTAAAGTATTGAGCAAATATTTATAAAAATTTTTTAGTTTTTTTGCCACTCACTTTTAAAGTTTTCTTGGCTTATCATATGGACACCCAGTGCCCCAAAAATGTACTATAAATTACATCAGAAAGTGATGTAAACTACAGTGCAGATCTACACCAGATCTACTTCTATAGAGCATGGACTGCGCCAGATTTATTGAGAGCGCTTCTCACTCCAGACCATGATTATTGGAATGCTGTGTTATTATATTGTATAGGTGCCTGCATATTGGGTGTTTTTTGTGTCTATTAGAAGATACTGTACATTTTTTACAACTAAAATAGGGAAAACATCATGAAAACAATTTGTAAATACAGTTTTACATTGTAAAGTGGCAATTTTTTATAATTTAATGGAACACTCTCAATTTCCGATTTTTTTTTATTTTTATCATGTTTCACTATTTTTTTTCTTTAGCTTGCTGCTTTTGCTTCCCAGCATTACAATTTCTTAAAAGTCAAAATCAAAATCTGATACTTTTTTCTAATTGACATTGCAAATCAGGCTTTAATTATTTGATCAATTTTCAAAAAAAAATTTTCTTTGCTTTTTATTTAATTTACATGATCATACTGCATGGAGATTTCAATATCTATAGAAGTATATGAATTAAATCTGATTTTGATATCAAGTGTTTCCAGTGGAACTGAAGTTTTGACATGTCGGAAATTTTAAAGGGCTGTTCCTGGATTTTTATGTTGATGGTCTGTTCTCGGCATAGACCATGAATATCTGCTCCTCCAGTCAGCTGTTCTGGAGTAGCGCCGTAGCTACTCGGCTCTATCTGTTGCATAGTGGACGGAGCAGGTTACATTCACTTCAGTGGGAGTATAGCTGCAGTAACCAGCTTCATCCTCTACATCATTGATCAGCGACCTCCGGCATTCCAGCTGTTCTGAAACTACAACTCCCAGAATCCTCCTTTCCCTTCTCTCGAGAAGCAACGAAGAAAAAATGGACCAATTCGGCGACGCTCTCCCCAGACAAGGGCTTAAGGACTAGGTGAGTGCATATAACCAGTTTCTTTATTCCAGCAACGCTTTTCAAGGTTAACTTGCCCTCTTCGTCAGGCTTGTATGTCTATGCTATAGGTCTGATGAAGGGGCCAATTCGCCCTTGAAATGCGTTACTGAAATAAACTAGTTATATATGCTGACCTAGTCCTTAAGTCCTTTTCTGGGGAGAGCGTCGCCGAATTGGTCAATTTTTTTTTTTTTCTTCTTGCTACAAACACAGCAAATGGTATAACCAAAGAGCCGATAAAGATCGAGGCCGCCACTTTGGGAAACCGCTTACTGTGCTATATAGAAATACAGCCTATTCTATTTGTTGTATCAAACACAACATAAAACGGTAAGTGCATTACCAAACCTATATCTGCCATATCACACAGGCGATACTGCACATGAGGCGCTGCCTCTGTTCCGTTTTCCTTTCCATTCTATGGGAGTTACAAAAACCACCAAGTAAGTGTGCATGCTGGGAGTTGTAGTTTCACAGCAGCTGTAGTGCCGAATGTTGCTGACCCCTGATCTACATAATAGATGGAGCTGTGGAGTTCCAACGCCAAGATAATTGACAACAGCTGATTGGCAGGGTGTTAGACCTTGCGGATATTAATGACCTATACTGAGAAGAGATAGTAAAATCCTGGAATACCTCTGTGAGGGCTCATGCACACGGCCGTTGTCCGGCTGTGCCCGTATTGTGGCCCGCAATATGCAGGCACCGGCTGTGTGCACCCCACTTCACGGATGCGGACCTATTCACTTGAATGGGTCCGCAATCTGCAAGGTCTAGTGCGGAATGGAGGCACGGAACCCCACTGAAGCACTACAGACTGCTTCCGAGGGGTTTCTCTCCGTGCCTCCGCACAGCAAAATAATAAAACGTGTTCTATTTTTTTTTTTGAGTGGTGCGGATGGATCATGGACTCATTCATGTTGAATGGGTCTGGATCCATCTGCGGAATCCACACAGATGTTGTCCGTGCATTGGGGACAGCAAATTGCGCTCTCCAATGCACTGAACGGCCGACCAACAGCCGTGAGCATGAGCCCTAAGGCTCAATTCACACCTGAGCGTTCTGAAAGGAGCGCTCTGTATGCGCGATTGTACGGACGTTTACAAGCGCGCATACAGAGACAAGTGTGCACACAGTGTCGCGCGTTCCCGAAAGTCTATAGTACGGGAACGCGCGACAAGCGCCCAAAAAAACGCTCCTGTACTTGTGTGAGCGTCGGGCGTTTTACAGCGCGATCGTACGCGCTGTAAAACGCCCAGGTGAGAACCATTCCCATAGGGAAGCATTGGTTTCTCCTTGTTGAGCGTTTTACAGCGCGTAGGAACGCGCTGTAAAACGCTCAGGTGTGAATTGAGCCTAAGAGTGAAGGAGGGTGTCCAGGTGCAAAGACCTCTTGGAAAGAAGTTTTCGGCTAAACGATTTTGCCTTGTGTTCTTGAAAGAGCAAAGTAGAGATATGTGCAGCTCATAGAAGGCTTTTAGCTGGGGAGTCTCTGTCCCTTCATTCTCTGGATCATCACAGACATGTCAGAGCTTTTGTGAAAATAATTGACCCTTTAATGCTGTTCCAAATATAATCTGTTTATATAAAGCCCTAATCCAGAATACAGAGTGAGATCATCTTCCATGATTGTATTTTATATCATCTTCTATATATTAATCATGTTTAGGAAAAAATTAGAGACAGAGTATAATAGAAGAATCTCCGAAAACGAGGCTCGGTTTGTAAATGACTATGGTCTAGCAGTCAAAAAGTATGAAAAAGATTTAGTTGCTCTAAAGGAGAAGTTTGAGGACGATCTTCAAGATCTCCGGGACCAGCATGCAGAAGAAAAGGCCCAGTGGGCATTCGAAAAAGAAGAGCTCCTTCAAGAGAGCGTCGAATTGCAGGAAAGACTGAAAGAGCAATTAGCTAAAAATGAAAATGAGAAACAAATATCTTATTCTGAGATTTCACTACAGAAAGAGCTTTTAGAGAAGACCTACAAGGAACTGGTCAATAATTTACAGTCTGAAAAGGTTCAACTGCAAAATAAACTTGAAAAGCTGAAAATCGCTGCAAAACAAGTTGAAGTAGCACTCAAGGACAAGATCCTTCAACTAGAAAATGACTTGCGGGAGGAGTTGACAGAGCGAGATGAGCAGCTTCTTCAAGCACAAACCAACATGAAGCATCTCCAAGACACATTAGAAGATCTGGAGAAGAAGTATAAGCATGGGACAGAAGAACTTGGTTCAAAGTTGTCGAAGTCTGAGACTCTTTATGAAGAACTAAGTCTCAGTAATGAGACAAATAGACTAGAAATGCTTGAGGAAATCGCAAGACTTCAGGCCACTATTGATGAGTTGAAAGATGAACTTGGGTCTTTATCCAAGGTTCAAGCGGAATATAAGTTGGCTGTGAAGGAAAATTTGGACCTTAAAAATGTTGTGTCTCCACTGCAGAAGAGTTTGATTCTTCTTGAAGAGGAAAGAAGCCAAAACAAGAGTCTGAAAGCTGCTAATGAAAAGACTGTAAAAGAGAAGGTTGAGTTGTTGGCAGAGATCTCCAGTCTTCAGGAGAAGCTAAATTTTGTGGAGAGGGACATTGTTAATGCTAGAGTGGAAGAAAATAATCAATATGTGACAGTATTAGAGGAGAAATTAAAGGATAAAGGCGATAAGTTGAGTGAAGCAGAGAAAAGTAACCTGGTTCTTCAGGAAACCATACAGAAGGTGGAAAGCCACCATGCCACCGAGAGAGAGATTCTTAATGCAAAACTGTTGGAGTCAGAGGCATTTTATAAAGAAATGTGTGATGGGACAGATACAAAGAGGCAAGAAATGCTTGTAGAGATTACTAGACTTCAAAGCACAATCAATGAACTTCAAAATGAGATCTCATCTTTGTCAAAAATTCAGATGCAATATACAGCAATGAAGAAAGAAAATGAAGACTTAAAGAAACTAGTGTCTGACCTACAGAATAATTCAATTCTCCTGGAAGAAGAAAGAAGCATTCTCAAAAATTTGCAAAAAGTGCATGAGCAAATAGTTAAAGAGAATGTTCAGCTATTATCTGAGATTGCTAAACTTCAGAAGTTGGAGGCAACTAAGACAGATGCTGAAAAAATAACTGAAGAAGATGAACCAAATACTGAAGAGTTGGGTCATAAAGATGTACAGCATCTTCGGGAAACCATAGAACAACTAGCGAGAGCCCATAAATCTGAGAAAGACCAACTCAACTCCAAACTTTTGCAATCTGAAAAGCTGTACAAAGAAATGTGTGATAAGTCCCAAAAGGACATCAAACAAATAGCTAGTCTTCAAGATACCATCAAGGACTTAGAGAAGGAAATGGCTGCTTTATGTAAAACTCAAGGAGACTTTAAGGTGGTTGAGAAACAAAATGAAGAGTTGAAGTGTCTTGTAGAACAACTTCAGAACCGTATGGTAGTTCCCGAGGATGAAAAGGATGTATTTAAGAGTCTACAAGCCGTTCATGAGAAAACTGTCAAAGAGAATGTCAGGCTGTTGTCTGAGATTTCTAGACTACAGAAAAAACAGTTGTGGCTTGATGGCAAATCCAACAGGTGCACCAAAAATGAAGCTGTCGAAATCGCGACAAATTCATTTATGGAGTTGGAAGGAGAAGACTGCCCAATAGTTCTGGACCCTCTATCTTTCAGCCAGTATAAGGAAACCATTGATAATGTGAATTTTAAACTTCTAAATAAAACCAAGGAACTTGAAGACCTCACAAAGGTGTTCTGTAGAGTTGAACAGAGCCATGATGAGGTGAAAACTGAGAACGGCCATCTTAAGACACAGATCATTGTACTTCAAGAAAAGCTAAGTGGTTTAGCTTTAGAGTATGACCAAGTGAAGAAGGCAATTAATCTGGAAGTAATTCCGCTACCGGAGCCGAAGGATGCACCCATATCAATTCCTGGCCTTAAACTGCTGTTGGCTGTTGCTAGAAAGGAAAATTTGCAACTAAAGGAAAGCATGACAGTTTTGGAGTTGAAAAATATAGATGCTATTGAAAATAACAAAGCTCTGTCCTCTGAAGTTTCATGGTTGCAGAAGGAAATACAAAACATGGAGGAAATCACTGAGGCTTCCCTGAAGCTTGAGCAGTTGTATGAAGAAGCCAAGAAAGAAAACCATGACCTGAAGGCACTCGTTCATGTAATGCAGGAGAAAATGTATAGTCTTGAGAAAATACACTTAAATGTTCCCAAAAAACATAACAATGACCTCAAGACTGAAGTAAGTTTAGAACCTAATCTCAATACTGCAGAACATTCTCCATGTAGTATGACTTTCTCAATGCCCCACCATCAAAGTGAGGTAGAAAATGTCCACATTTTGCAACTGGGACTTAATTCTTCAGCAGGCCAAGAACAAAATTACCCTGAAGAACTTCAAAAAAGTAATAAACTGCATTATAATGTTAAAGAAATTGGAAAGCCAGGAGTTGGTTCCACCAAGCAATGTTCTCATGATGCAGCTTTAGACCATAGGTCCTTGGTAGCAGGTCTTCAAGAAATGAGTCCGAGACATGAGCATTTGATTGTGGACAATGAGAACAAGGAGCATGAGGCCCAGAAGAGGCTGGAACATCTGAGGTAATATATAAGCCTTCTACTGATGTCAACTACATGAAAGAACTTTCTTTGCTTCTGCTACTAACATTTCATAACCGTTCAAAGGAACAGCTATTTAACAAAAAGACCACCAGCAGCTTCCTTATTGGCTGGCCTAACAAAGTCCTCCTTCAAAATCCTTAAGAAGAGAACTTTCATAGCTGTAATTATATGCTTACCTTGCTTCATAATCTTCTTGCTTCCAATGATTTTGCTTCTGCTAATAATAAAAAAAAAATCATAAAAATTAACCTTTTGTTCTTTCTAAACTGTACAGAAGTGGTGGACAGCTGGTCAGGTAATTTTGGGGACCGTGTGTTTCCAGATGTTTTGTTTTCTCCAACCTTTCTTTATCCAGGCCACCTTGGGCCCTCCAAAACCAGTAGGCCCTTTTTAAAGTAGCTGTTGATCTCACTGGTTGACACTTTAAGAAAAGGTTGGTAAAAAAAATAAATTGATCTTATGAAAAGACTTCTAATAAGGAAAAGCCAATTGCCCACCACTACTGTAGAAACTTCTGTGCTCTAGTTTTTTTTCCTGTTTAATTTTGATGTCTTCTGCTGATGCTAAGCTTTATCTTTCTGGTTTCATGTATTGTACTGCTATATTGTCTTTAACACCAGTTCTGTGAAAAAGGATCTTGATGGATCTAGACATCCATAATGGTAATGGAGATATGAGTGCTAGTCTAGAGAATTACAATGCTGTAGGGCAAAGTTATTTTTCCTGTGCTAATCCAGTGATTTTTTTACACAGATTTGGGGCAGACTATAGGTAATCAACTTCATCAAATCTTTAAAATGTAATGGGTAAAAAATGGGCTCTGGTGTCCTCCTAAACTCTAGTTTAGGGCAACTTTGACACCTTTTCAAAAGGACCTATAGCCAGAATTTCAACCTAGTCCAATGAGAAGGACACCTCTCTGTAATTGTGTAATTGTTTATATCATGTAATACAATGATGGCTTCTACCTTGTAGATGTGAGAATAAGAACCTAAAGGAGGGGAATGCTTTATTGGTAAGCCAGATAAACTCTTTGAAAGAAGACGTTGAAGCCAATGACCAAAAACATGCTGAGCTTATTGACACTTGTGAAGATATGTGGTAAGTATATTTTCTAAGGTATATGCCTGTTGTTCTATGTTCTGTGATCTGTTGGATCCCTAGATCTGGTGTACACTTGGAGATGGGGGGGCGACATCTTCACTATGACCAAAAACATTGGCTAAGAACTTGGCTAATAACGGCCACCTCCAACTTCCCTCCTGAACACAGATGTTTGCTTTGTCTGCATGGCCTCTCAGACACCTTTTCGTGATGCTATTTACCAAGTGTGTCTTTAACTTGCATTTTACAGGCCTATTAGACCTGGATTGATAGTGGCTCTGAAATCAACTGGCTCTAGGACTATGACATAAGACTATGGACAGTTTATATTCCTTAAGTCCTGTGTATATGGGGTACACTCCTATATGTTGGTTCCCATTGCCCATGAGAGCATGGAAAAACATGATATATTTCTATATATCTGGCGACTATTTGGACAAAGCTGTGGCAACTTGACATTGTTAAAGTTGAGGGGCCTTCTAACCATTCCTTTGTTTTCTCCCATTTCTGTAGGGTGAACCTTGAAACCACGCGGAAGGAAAGACTTGCTATGGAAAAGAAGGTTGATGACTTAACAAGTGAGGTCAGTGGTATAATCAATGAAGTGGGTTCATGAATAGGTGCACGTATGGGGCTTCTGCAACAAATCTGGATCACCAACCTTACAAACTCTAATATTTTACATATTTCATTTCTTTAGGTAACTGATCTCAAGAGCAGAAATGAGCAGCTGGCATTGGCAAATGAAGAGTTATTTTCCAAAAACTCAAAGAACCAAGAGGACCTTCAGGATCTAAACCTCAGGATGATTCTGCTCCTCAAACAGAAAGACCGGAAGGACTCTGGTAAAGACCCTCAAAAGTGGAAGGAAGAGATTGAAGGCTACAAGACCAAGGTAAAAATGGAGGGAAAACTTGCTACTGGTCAGTGTTAACTGCATGTGTAAGTGGGTCCATCAGCAACAGAGAAACAGTGGGCCCTCTGTCTAACCTATCCTCAGCTAGACAAGCATAGATCAGATCTCAATACGTCCCCCAAGACCTATGGTCTGTGGTAGAGGCGTAGCTAGGAGTACAGCATGGGGGAGGGGTGCGAAACACATCTGAGTTGGTCCCCAGTGGACCCCCAAAGCGTGTTTTCAACTTCAAACATCTTTATCTTTTTTTTTTTTTTTTTTTTTATCCCAAAACCAGGTGTGGATCATAAATGGGGAGAAAGTCCTGTAAATAGAACAGGCGCAACTATTCTTCCAAGAAAACAAAAAACCTAAGTAGGAAAATTCTGCAGAAAAAAGTTCCTCCCAGATGTGGCAGCTTTGTCCCCTCTAGGACAAAGGACCTGTGATGCCATTGCCATGTGACCAGTAACAAGTGGATGTTATTGGTCACATGGAGATGGCATTATCAGAGGTCCTTTACCTCATGAGCATTCAGCAGTGCGAGGATGTTGTGAGTTTCCCTCTCCTTCCCTCCCTGACACTTCCCCATCGGGCCAAGTGTATTCATTGGTGGCAGTGTCCGGTCGCGTTAGTGAGGAAGGAGGAAGGTCTCCCTCTTTCTCCACTGTGCTGCTGCTTATGAGAACACGACGAGCGCTGCACTTTTCGCACAGCGTGTCATTTGATAGGATGCACTATCTTCTTGGGACCGGTACGTGGGGCATAGGCCACCCTGGCACCCTGATTAGTCCACCTCTGGCTCTCTCACCAGCCCTGAAGGGCCCCGTGACAAGTGGATACCTCTGTGTGCTTGGAGGACTCCCCCGTCACAAGGCCCGGAAAGATGGTCCCCCTGCAAGCTACACTTCCGGTCTGTGGCATCTGCTCAGGTTTGCCTGGTGCTAATTTTTACAAGACTCTTCTTGGTCCCATCTTCTATGAAGGATACTCTGGTTAACTTTAAGGGCTTGACCATTCAGGTCAATCTTAGTTCATATTCTAGTAGAGTTGAGTTTAGAGTCGGGGTTGTCCCATTTTCTCTTATGACTCCCTGTATCCAAACACATCTTAATTTTTCAGGTAGCGGATGCTGAAAGAGAGTTATCCAAGGTCAAAGCTCACAATCGGCATCTGGAGGAGGACAACACTCTTCTAAAACAGGACGTCGAGACCAAAAAGGTGAGAATTGTAGATATTTAAAGGCACATAACTTATACATTTCTCTGCCAGTTCTTTGAAGTGTCCCTTTACTAGCTTAGAGATGTGTTTTATATTGCTGTTGACTGGATGCAATATACACAAATCCTAATGTATAATATTTCAATCGATTCTGTAGAAGGTATTGTTGGAATTCCCCTTTAAGGAATGAATAAAGGACTTCTGATCCCATTAGGTTCCATTATGGAGGAGCTGTCACCTCTCCTGACATGTCTGTAGCAGTAACTACTTGCATTCCCCACGTACTGACAATACTTTTTCTAGAATTCAGCATTGTGGTGTTCCTCAGTTATTCTTCTTGGAAATATACGAATGAATTGGCATCTGGGCACCACCATTTTCCATGATAGTAGGGGGTGTGACTACATACTCTGACATTGTATTGTCTAGTCGATGTTGTAGGATGAAGCAAACTTGTACGGACAAAGTGAATTCAAAATGACCAGTTGTCAATGTATTGGTGTATTTCCAGGAGACGTAATAGACTAATGGCACAATGTATGTCCAAAGAACTGGCAGATACTCTTTAACGAGGATTGGATAATGAGGTCTGCCCCCCCCCCTCCCCATAAATAGCGCCTCTTTTGCCCACAGGCTGCATCTTGTATTGCAGCACCATTCCCTTGAATGTGACATGGACAGGCAAAAGTTACAGTAGTAAAAAAAAAAATATTAAGTAAAATAAAAAGTAATCACAGCTCTGGCTCCTTGATTCTTATTTTGCTGACTACTCCCTAGACCGGCAGTGTGGAATCAGGGTTGTCAAGCCCTAACGTGTTATTGATTTGTTGATGATTGATCCACAGTAAGCCTTGCTGAGGATTCGCCCTGGTGATGAAGACTGGTGTCAATGTGATGTCCTAAAGCTGTGTGTATATATGTGCAGTGTGACCTGTTGTTCTTGCCCCTACAGCTCTCAAAAAGCTCAGAGGTGACGGAGCTGAGAAACGAGATTTCACTCATAACCAGGAAGAACGAAAAACTGATGAAAGAAAAGGAAGCTCTGGGAGAGGAACTGAACAGATGTGTGGCCAAGGTACTGCAGGGCGGGAAAGCACCCGCCATGACCTCAAATGTACATGGTGCAAGATTTATTCTGACTGGAGCTTTTACTGTCTGCCCCGCTGGCCTCAGATGCTCCACAATTAAAGGGGTTCTCCAGGCTTTTAATATTGATGACCTATCCTCAGGATAGGTCATCATTATCAGATCGGGGGGGGGGGGGGGGGGGTCTGACACCTGGGAACCCCCGCTGATCAGCTGTATGAGGGGACGGTGCGCACGTGCCAACAGGAAGCGAGGCGGCACGTGCACCCTGCTTGCGCCATCTCCCCTTATAGATGATCGTAGGGGGGGCGCGAGTCAGACTCCTGCCAATCTGATATTGATGACCTATCCTGAGGATAGGTCATCCATATTAAAAGCCCGGAGAACCTCTTTAAGAGGCCCACACGTGGTGCATCTCTGCAGGTTCATGCAGCAGACTGACCGTCACACATCTTATATACCCACCGAGGGATATGTGTGCAGACAGCCTATCGCACCCCTGATATACCCACCGAGGGATATGTGTGCAGACAGCCTATCACACCCCTTATATACCCACCGAGGGATATGTGTGCAGACAGCCTATCGCACACCTGATATACCCACCGAGGGATATGTGTGCAGACAGCCTATCACACCCCTTATATACCCACCGAGGGATATGTGTGGAGACAGCCCATCACACCCCTTATATACCCCCCGAGGGATATGTGTGCAGACAGCCTATCGCACCCCTTATATACCCACTGAGGGATATGTGTGCAGACAGCCTATCGCACCCCTGATATACCCACCGAGGGATATGTGTGCAGACAGCCTATCACACCCCTTATATACCCACCGAGGGATATGTGTGCAGACAGCCTATCGCACACCTGATATACCCACCGAGGGATATGTGTGGAGACAGCCCATCACACCCCTTATATACCCCCCGAGGGATATGTGTGCAGACAGCCTATCACACCCCTTATATACCCACCGAGGGATATGTGTGCAGACAGCCTATCGCACCCCTTATATACCCACCGAGGGATATGTGTGCAGACAGCCCATCACACCCCTTATATACCCACCGAGGGATATGTGTGCAGAGAGCCTATCACACCCCTTATATACCCACCGAGGGATATGTGTGCAGACAGCCTATCGCACACCTTATATACCCCCCGAGGCAGCTCAGCACACCGGACTTCCTTCATGAGCTACACGCTGACAACTTAGAAAGTAGGAAGTGGTCAGAATAAAGGGACTTGACTGTGTATGTTCAGCCCCCCTATATTAGTCCCCAAACCAGACTCTCCTATTGATATCGCAAACACCAAAAGAAAGTCCGCCCATAGGGAAACTGTGATTTTGCCGCTAACAAGGCGGAATACTTGATGATTAAAATAATTTAGCTGTGTATGTAAGATGGGGACATGTGTAAAAACTGTTGTAATGAAAAAGTGGAGCAGTTGCCCATGGCAACCAATCAGGTTGCTGCTTTTGGTGGAATCTGGTTACATTTTTCACAGTTTTGCTACATCTCGGCAAATACATTGCGATGTGTAATCTTCTCCGGTCTACAAGCTCTTTGTTCTCCGCGTTTCCTCAGTCTGCTAAAGTTGGCGTCCTGGAGAATAAAATAGCAAGTCTAAAGCAGGAGCAGAAGACGTGGGAGCAGCAGTCACTGTCTCTAAAATCTCAGGTCGCCGCCTCTCAGGAGCAGGTAGGTACAGGAAGGTTTTGCTCTGGACATTAAATATTTAGAGGAACAGCACCCCTGTTTCACATTTGTCGTGCCCGGTACTGCAGGTCATCCGAATTCTCTTGCAATACTGGACACAGCGCGTGGACAGGGTGGCGTTGTTTCCATGCAGGGCCGGTTCTAGGTGAAATGGGGCCCTGGGGCGAAAAACAATAAGGGCCCCCCCCCCCCATGACACTTGATGACTTTTACAGAAGAAACTGTATATTTTGGGGCACAGTGTAGGCTATATGTGTATAACATAAACATATTTCACATGAACACTTACAGTTACCTGACCCTTGGGGATTTCGGACGCCACTTCCACACTTTGGCCGGGGGCTCGGCGGAGCTGATGTTGTGCTTTATCCTAATGAGAAAGATTTCATAATAAGGATTTGGAGAAGGGGCAAAGGGATAGCAGAGCAGGGAGAGGATGGAGCTGCTACTAGGGGGTCATACCATGGGGGAGTAATAAAGCCCATCATAATACCCCCCCAGTAGAAATATCTCTCCTTATAATGTGCAAAAAATACCCCCTTGTAATGCCCCTAGTTGAGCTAATGTCCCCAAAGTGCTCCCATAATGTGCCAATGTAAAATACCCCTATATAGTGACCCCAGTAAATGCCCCCATAGTGCTCCTTCTCTCCCCTAGTGCCCCCCATAATGTACGAGTATAAAATGCCCGATATATAGTGCACCAGTAGATGCCCTCAGTGTCCCTCATAATTTGTAAGCATAAAATACCCCTTCTCAGTGCCCCCGTAGATGACCCCATAGTAGTCCTCTCCCCCCTTCCCTATAGTACCCACCACAATGTGTCCCAGTATAAAATGCCCCTATACAGAACCCCCATATAAAATAACCGTTCTTTGTGGCCTCAGTAGATGCCCCTATAGTGTCACCAATAATGTGCCAGTAAGAAGTGCCCCCATAGATGTCCCCCAATCATGTGCCAGTAGCCTGAGCCCCCATCAACATGTGCCGGTAGCCATAGGCCCCCCCCCTATCATGTGCCAGTAGCCATAGGGCCCCCCTATCATGTGCCAGTAGCCTGAGCCCCCCATCAACATGTGCCAGTAGCCATAGGCGGCCCCCCCCTATCATGTGCCAGTAGCCATAGGGCCCCCCCTATCATGTGCCAGTAGCCATAGGGCCCCCCCCTATCATGTGCCACTAGCCATAGGGCCCCCCCCTATCATGTGCCACTAGCCATAGCCCCCCCCCCTATCATTTGCCAGTAGTCATAGGCGGCCCCCCCTATCATGTGCCACTAGCCATAGGCGGCCCCCCCTATCATGTGCCAGTAGCCATAGGGCCCCCCCTATCATTTGCCTGTAGCCGTAGGGCCCCTCCCTATCATTTGCCAGTAGTCATAGGCGGCCCCCCATCATGTGCCACTAGCCATAGCCATAGCCAGCCGCCCCCCCAGTATTGTACAGAAAGAAAAAAAACACTTATACTTACCTCCTTGGCAGCGATGCGATGCAGGCCTCTTCCGGCCTGTGTCCCGCGCTGTGTACGGCTCAGGGGTCAGGCGGCGCGATGACGTCATCGCACCACCTGCGCCGGCCTCTGATAGGCTGCAGGCACTAGACCGGCAGCCTATCAGAGGAAGGGAAAGGGACACACCTCTCCCTCCCCTGCCGCACAGCCATCTGTATCGCTGTCCTGAGGACTGCGATACAGATGACTGGAGATGAGCGCTTTCACAATGGAAGCGCTCATCTCCTACTGACTGTCCTGCCTGTCTAAAGTTAGTTGCGGGCCGGCGCGAGGGGGCCCCTAAGGACTCGGGGGCCCAGGGGCAATTGCCCCCCTTGCCTCTATGGAAGCGCCGGCCCTGTTTCCATGAACTGTTTAATGGTCACATATTTCTGGTCCTCTAGATTCAGAGCTTGGAGGAGAACTTGCAGAGTGTCAACCTCCAGATGGCTCGTCTCAAGTCAGATCTCCGAGTCGCACAGCAAGAGAAGGAGTCATTAAAGCAAGAAGTGATGTCCTTACACAAACAGCTGCAAAACGCTAATGCCAAGGTGAGAATATTAATTTACTGCTATAGTGAGTGTGTGTGCGGGGGCAACGTCAGAACTCCATATATATCTAATCACTGTCTACATACATTACTTATCCCGTACTGATCCTGAGTTACATCCTGTATTATACTCCAGAGCTGCACTCACTATTCTGCTGGTGCAGTCACTGTGTACATACATTACTTATCCTGTACTGATCCTGAGTTACATCCTGTATTATACTCCAGAGCTGCACTCACTATTCTGCTGGTGCAGTCACTGTGTACATACATTACTTATCCTGTACTGATCCTGAGTTACATCCTGTATTATACTCCAGAGCTGCACTCACTATTCTGCTGGTGCAGTCACTGTGTACATACATTACTTATCCTGTACTGATCCTGAGTTACATCCTGTATTATACTCCAGAGCTGCACTCACTATTCTGCTGGTGGAGTCACTGTGTACATATATTACTTATCCTGTACTGATCCTGAGTTACATCCTGTATTATACTCCAGAGCTGCACTCACTATTCTGCTGGTGCAGTTACTGTGTACATACATTACTTATCCTGTCCTGATCCTGAGTTACATCCTGTATTATACTCCAGAGCTGCACTCACTATTCTGCTGGTGGAGTCACTGTGTACATATATTACTTATCCTGTACTGATCCTGAGTTACATCCTGTATTATACTCCAGAGCTGCACTCACTATTCTGCTGGTGCAGTCACTGTGTACATACATTACTTATCCTGTACTGATCCTGAGTTACATCCTGTATTATACTCCAGAGCTGCACTCACTATTCTGCTGGGGCAGTCACTGTGTACATACATTACTTATCCTGTACTGATCCTGAGTTACATCCTGTATTATACTCCAGAGCTGCACTCACTATTCTGCTGGTGCAGTCACTGTGTACATACATTACTTATCCTGTCCTGATCCTGAGTTACATCCTGTATTATACTCCAGAGCTGCACTCACTATTCTGCTGGTGGAGTCACTGTGTACATATATTACTTATCCTGTACTGATCCTGAGTTACATCCTGTATTATACTTCAGAGCTGCACTCACTATTCTGCTGGTGCAGTCACTGTGTACATACATTACTTACCCTGTACTGATCCGGAGTTACATCCTGTATTATACTCCAGAGCTGCACTCACTATTCTGCTGGTGGAGTCACTGTGTACATATATTACTTATCCTGTACTGATCCTGAGTTACATCCTGTATTATACTTCAGAGCTGCACTCACTATTCTGCTGGTGCAGTCACTGTGTACATACATTACTTACCCTGTACTGATCCGGAGTTACATCCTGTATTAGACCCCAGAGCTTGTTTCATGCCCCCCTATCTCTTTGTCCCCACTTACAGAAGCAGGTTCTGGAAATGGCTGTGCACTCCTCAGGGCTACAGAACCAGCAGAAGAAGCAGTACTGGGACGACCTGGAGCAGCTGATGGCGCAGGAGCAGCAGCTTCTACGGCAGGAGAATGACCGACTTCAGAGGGAGGTGCAGCTTACCAAGGGCGATCTGGCCCAAACCAGGGAGAAGGTACAATATAAGGGGCACATTTTACTCCCCCACACAGTCACATGCAGACATAACTCCTGAAATACTCTGTGCTGCTGTTAGACAGCAATTCTTTTTGTATGAATGATACACCACAAGGACTATGATTGGAGTGACCATCTGAGCTTGTAACATCAACGTTAGTGGACGTGTCTTGCAAATTCTTTCCTTTTTGCTCATGAACGGCAGGTGCGGCAGCTGGAGTCCGCCATCATATCCCTGAAGCATCAGAAGCAGCAGAGCCAGTCCAGCCTGGTCAAGGCCCTGGAACAGGAGAAGTCCAGTCTCAAGAGGGAATGCGACCAGCTCCAGAAAGAGCTCCTCTGTGCAAACAGGAAGGTCGGTTCACTCACCAGTCTGACAGGGAGCCGCCTTACTCGGAAAGTTCTCCGCATATAAATGATAGGGGGGGAAGGGGCGGCGGCGCCCCTTTCACACAAGCAAGTTTTCCGCCTGGGTGCAATGCGTGATGCGAACACATAGCACCCGCACTGGATCCTGACCCATTCATTTCATCAGTTCTGCGTTGCGTGAAAATCGCTGCATGTTCTATATTCTGCGTTTTTCACGCAGCCCCGGCCCCAAAGAAGTGAATGGGGCTTCAGTAAAAAACGCATCTCTTTCGGAAGCGAGTGCGGATGCAATGCGTTTTTCACTGATGGTTGCGAAGAGGTGTTTGTACACATTCCGTTTTTTTTATCATGCACGTGAAAAACGCATCAATGCGCATCGCACCTGCGCGGAAAAAAACGGAACCACTTAACGCAATTGCAGACAAAACTGACTGAACTTGCTTGCAAAATGGCGCGAGTTTCACTGAACGCATCCGGACCTAATCCGTCACTCTCGTGTAAAAGGGGCCTAAGGGTTTCATCCTGCTGACGATCGCTACAGTCGGCCTCTTCCATGGCTGCTGGACATGAGGAACAGCGCCACACAGGTTGTGCACGGTATTACAGCCAGTCCGATTCTGCTTGGCTGCAATACTATATACAGCCCAAGGACGGGGGTGGCGCTGTTCCTGGAAGAAACCTTTTCTAGATCTGGTACCAAATCGAGTCCAGTTGGCGTTGGGCAGTGGATTCTGTGAGGCTGTGGAATAACCAATGTCTTTATTTCCCTCCTAGATCAGTCAGCTTAGTGCAATAGAACGGGAGCTGGAAACCATCAAGGCCGAGAATGAAGTCTTACGAGCAAAGCAGGGAAAGTTTGACGATCCGTTCATGGAAGTAAGTGTGGAAGGGGCGAGACACTCGAGGAACTTGTGTCATTTTGAAGATTTTCTGTACAGATGGCTGCTGCCTTATCATTTTGGTTAGGCTACTTTCACACTAGTGTTTTTTCTTTTCCGGCATAGAGTTCCGTCCTAGGGGCTCAATACCGGAAAAGAACTGATCAGGCATATCCCCATGCATTCTGAATGGAGAGTAATCCGCTCAGGAAGCTTCAGGACGTCTTCAGTTCAGTCTTTTTGACTGATCAGGACGGAGATAATACCGCAGCATGCTACGGTTTTATCTCCGGCCAAAAAAACTGAAGACTTGCATTTCAATGCATTTTTCAGGATCCTGATCAGTCTTACAAATGCCATCAGTTGGCATACGTTTTGCCGGATCACTCTGCCGCAAGTGTGAAAGTAGCCTTAAAGGGGTCCTCTGCTTTGGACAAAGATTCCTTTAACAGTAAGCTGATCAGTGTGTCACACTCTGGGACCTTCAACGATCAGCTGTAATCTGTGATTAGACCTGACAGGAGGCGTTCAGTTTCCCTGCAGTGCCCCCACAGGAGCCCCCCCCCCCCTACTAAATCCAAGTTCCTTAATATAGTGACTGAAATTGCTTTTCTAAGCAGAACTACCTCTAGTTTCGCCCCCGCCTCTAGTTTCGCCCCCGCCTCTAGTTTCTGCCCCCGCCTCTAGTTTCTGCCCCCGCCTCTAGTTTCTGCCCCCCGCCTCTAGTTTCTGCCCCCCGCCTCTAGTTTCTGCCCCGCCTCTAGTTTCTGCCCCGCCTCTAGTTTCTGCCCCGCCTCTAGTTTCTGCCCCCGCCTCTAGTTTCTGCCCCCGCCTCTAGTTTCTGCCCCCGCCTCTAGTTTCTGCCCCCGCCTCTAGTTTCTGCCCCCGCCTCTAGTTTCTGCCCCCGCCTCTAGTTTCTGCCCCCGCCTCTAGTTTCTGCCCCCGCCTCTAGTTTCTCTCCCCTGCCTCTAGTTTCTCTCCCCTGCCTCTAGTTTCTCTCCCCCGCCTCTAGTTTTTGCCCCCGCCTCTAGTTTTTCTGCCCCCGCCTCTAGTTTTTCTGCCCCCGCCTCTAGTTTTTCTGCCCCCGCCTCGTTTTTCTGCCCCCGCCTCTAGTTTCTCTCCCCCGCCTCTAGTTTCTCTCCCCCGCCTCTAGTTTCTCTCCCCCGCCTCTAGTTTCTCTCCCCCGCCTCTAGTTTCTCTCCCCCACCTCTAGTTTCTCTCCCCCGCCTCTAGTTTCTCTCCCCCGCCTCTAGTTTCTCTCCCCCGCCTCTAGTTTCTCTCCCCCCCCCCCCCCCCCCGCCTCTAGTTTCTCTTCCCCCCCCCCCCCCCCCCGCCTCTAGTTTCTCTTCCCCCCCCCCCCCCCCGCCTCTAGTTTCTCTTCCCCCCCCCCCCCCCCCCGCCTCTAGTTTAGTATATTCCTCCAGTGCTCCGGAGTTTCGGTTTTTGTCTCTTCCTCGCCGTCATTGGGGAGAATATGAAATCTCTGACGTTTTTGCCTGTTTTCCTGTTCTGTCCTTTGCCTCGTGTCTAGACCTCAGGAAATCTCAGGGACGGGTGCGGCTCTCAATCTGAGATCTATGGTAACGTTACCCGAGTGCCGACTCCATCGTTGCATGTGTGGCCATTGTATTTCCATACTTCATCCTGTACAGACCTTCATCCCTTCACACCACAAGTCTTCTACCCTGGTTATGTTACCTGCCAGCCAAACAGTCAAGGGATCGTCCTCTGTGCCCGTAATGGCACCAAACAAGCAAACAAATTACTCAGTCTGAAAAGTTATTCAGAACATCGCTCACTTTCTTGGGCCATAGGTTACCTAATGTTTCTGCATGCATTTTTATTCTCCAGTCGCACCCAAAGCTGGTTTCAAAAACTACCTGTTGTTTTGCTTAGGAGTCCAAACCACCCTGGGAATTCAGATGGCTGTAGGACAGCAAGGGTTAAACTCTCAGGTCACATGACTACAGGTAGATGAACTGTAGTCTGTTACCAAAATGCAACGTGCAGAACGTGTGCCTTCTTGCTTTGGATGTAACTGGAGAAGACCTAATGTGACTAGAATTCAGTGCAGGATCGGTAAACGCATAGCCACACACAGCAGATCCATTGGGGGCGTCCGTCTACATTTCCTCCGGAGAAATAAACACCCAGCACTTTGCAAAAGTATTCAACCCCTATGAAGTAAACAGATTTGCACTTAATGGGGCCCATTCATCTCTTTCTGCTACTCTGACAGGTTGTGATACTGCATTGATTGGCCGAGCATCTCCTGTGTCATTCCCGGCCCTCGCCAGTTCACCGCCAATCATGCGTTTTGTTTTTTTTTGTTTTTTTTCATGCCATGTCGTTATTGAGTATATTGCATGACTTGAGAAATGCAGTGTTTTTTGTGTGATTTGTTGTTCGCTGTGGTTAACATTACAAAGCTGCATGTCTGTGGGTTAGTATAATACATGGTCATGCTCCGCCTGGGCATCCTTGCATAGGACTGCAGCAGAACCTGGCGAGCCAGAAGAATAGCCTCACTGACCGGTAGGGTGTTCATTTTACAGATGCGGCACCCTTCCTCCGGTGTGACCCATAGCCGCTCTCCGCTCCAGCAGCAAGCTTGTGCCACCTTACCCCGGGAACAGTACCTGCAGCTCCAGGTGGACAGACGAAACCAACAGCATCAGGCAACCGCAGATAACCTCGGCTCCGGCAACAGCTCTCCACAGGTCAGTGCCATGCCTCCCCTTGGTATCACCTGTTGTATATGTGCAGGGCACCCTTTCTCTGGTTATGCCAGCTCCTATACACCTCATCCCATCATAGCATGCCGTCAGGTCAGTACAGCTACATTGGTGCATCTGATCCATCTCCATCTGCAAAATGCATCTCACAAGTCACTGGTGCCCATCACCCCATGAAGCTTAAAGGAGTAGTAGTGCATGTTCACCAAGACGAAGTTCATTGTAGCGGCTTTCCTGCTGTTTGAAACAAGCCACCTGCCATTTCTACAGAATGATTTATTCCAGTGCAATTCCTCTTTAAAGGGGATTGTTTGGTCTGAATTGGCTTACATGACTGGTGGCGCTGTTGCATTGTCATCTATGAAAACAGTTTAGTGGTGAAAAAAAGGTACTGCAGGTGCAAAGAAAAAAAATAGGCAACTTGTTATGGAAATATCCCACCAAGATTTGGCAAATCGCTTGTGCTCATCCAGTTATATTGTGTAGATGGTTTTACAGTAGCTGTTAGGTGTCGTCGTTTTGTGTTGCATGCACACCGGCGGTATAGGAGCCTGTATACTCTATATTGTCTCCTCTCAGATGTACCTTTACCTGCAGTTCTGTAATATTTCCGCACTGTACATAGTGACAGCTCCTCTCTGTACTGGTAGCACATGGGCGGCTACTGTATCATAACGTACCGCTAACTCCTCAATCCCTCCACAAAAAAAGTTGTCACTGCCCCCTTGTGGTTATAACTATTGTGTGTGGCCACAAGGGGGCAGTGCACAGACCGCTGTATTGTAGAGTCCTGCATGCTCTCTTCTGCCCCCTTGTGCTCTATCTGTGCCCTAACCGCACATTTACAGAAATCCCTGATATATAATTCTGCGCTGCCTCTTTAACCGCTCGCTGCAGTCAATGCGTTCATGTTGTGCTGCCTCAGTAGTAGTTGCTCTTTTGTGTAGTTGTCGTGTAGCTTCTTTGTTTAACCCTTTGCTCTATTAACAGTTGTACGTATATTTTTACTGATGTTGGCATCTTCCAAAGGTTTCCTAACGGGGCTTAAAGGGATTGTCCAAGGGTTAGAAAAACAGCGGCTCTCCTGTCTACAGGTTGTGTGTGGTACTGCAGATCAGCCTGTGAAGCTGAGCTGCAATACAAAAGGCGGCCATGGCAGAGTGCTGAATTTGGAGGGACTGTCCCTCATTTTCCCTGCAGATTCGGGCTATCCCAGACCAAAAATGGGCGGCACTTATGTAAGCCCCATCCATAAATGGGCAGTCCCATAACGTTCCCAGTGGGATAGGATCGATTTGTCCCTAATTTACCAACTGCAATGTTGGTAAGTTTGCCATGGAGGGAAGGGGCGCTTTATTTTATTTATTTTTTGAGGGGGATTTTTTATTTTTTTTGTAGGGAGCCGCCATATTTTTCCAATCCTTTGGTTATCTCACTCCTGCTACTAAATGCAGTTGAATATTTCATACTTGCCAACATTCGTGCTGGTAAAGTTGGGGCCTTTAAGCCCCACCCCTGGGATGCCCCCTTTTGGGGGGTGGTTACATAAGCCATGCCCATTTTCAGGCCGCTACAAAGCTCATTTGCCGAGCTCCTCTCTGAAAATTCAGGGCAACTAAGATATTTGTCTCTTCATGTACTGGCTCCATACTGCACTTCTGCTTTTACACTGCAGCCAATCTAGGAAATCAGAGCTGCAGTGCAAAGGATAGGGGAGAGCCTCAACCTAAGTCCGAGTCAGGATGACCCTAGAGTTCAATAGACACTGACTCTAAGCGGCCTTCGTTGATCATAGCTGTGTCCTAATGGGGCAGAGCAGAAAACGGACAACTGATAACTAGGCTGTCCTCTTAAAGGGGTTTGAAAAAACAGCGCCACCGCTGTGCACAACCCCTTTAAGACTGCATGGCTTCCTCTGAGGTGTTTTACACTTTGTGCCTCAGCTCTTCCTATCCGAGGAGCGTCTTCACTTTATCTGTACGTGTAGGTGGGGAGAAAGCCGGGGCCCATGGCAACGGGGCCTCATTTATCCCCGCCCATAGTGACCAATCAGAGCTCAGCTTTCATTTCTTAACCTGCTCTGGAAAAATTAAAGCTGCGCTCTGATTGGTTGCTGTCAGTTTTTGATGATGCCCCTGTGTCCTGACGTGTGGAGCCGGCCCTGCGTGTAGGCCTCTTTTAACCCTTTGGAAGATGACATCTGTAGTAGTGTTACCTTGCTTTGCATGCTCTGTTGTCAGCGGCGGTCTCTTCACCATTGTGGAGGTCCCCGCTGACTGAAGGCTACTTTCACACCTGCGGCGCAAATTTTCTGTCTCCGGCACTACCGGATGCAACCGGAATGCCCGCCGGCCCCATTAAGTATAATGGGGTCCGATAGAGATCTGGAGAATCGGCTGGACCCAAACCGCTGCATGCTGGGATTTGTGTCCGGACGATTCCTCTGGGTCTCCGTGCCGCCGGTGTGAAAGTAGCCGGACTGTGTGTTTTAGTTTTTTTTGCCTGTTTGGGGTGAAAAGTTCCAATGCCCTTTCTCCCATAGGCCTTGCTTCCGGAACCACGAGCGCTGCATGCAGACTCTTACCGACGGATCGGCCGCCTCTGAGAATGTGTCTTCTCCTAACGAGCACCTAACGTTAACCTACCCTAACACACCGCTGGCATAAGCTGAGAAAGACCTTGCTGAGGGCATGGCGCCCAGCTGCTTGGCTGCTCCTTCCTATATTTAACCTTCGCAGTATTATAAATGCACCCGTTTCCTGCGCAACGCCACAGTGGCCATTTTGTACAATGGACGTGAGAATCCATCTTGTCCACTCACTGGAAATCTCAAGTTGAGGACTTTGCACTTTCCCATTGCTCTACTTCGCTCCATCTTGAGAATCTCAGTGGACGGGTGGGTCTCCGTCACAAAATGGCTGCCTCCAGAATATGTGGCCATGAGGTACACTAAAGAGCACCCCCCCCCTCAAAAAAAAAAAAAAAAAGAATCACCATAAAATATGTCAAGTCATTAAAAAGTCCTTTCAGCGAGGGCACTTTTTTTTTTATCATGGCTTTCGAAGGAATCTGGTTGCCACCCAGCTTTCCCAGAGGACTGAAAGGTAGATCTGTGCAGTAATGCAGTGGCCACTTATCCGACACATATCTGGCATTATGGGTGTTGGGATACTTGGGTGACCACTGTGGGTGCTATAATGGCTGATATATTAGCTGGCACCCAGCTTTCCCAGGTGACTGAAGAAGGTAGATATGAGGAGTTATGTAGGGGACAGCATAGCATTGTGGGTATTTAGAATCCTTGAAAAGCTGGGTGACCCCTGAGGAAGCTGTTATGGCAGCCATATTGGTAGCTGGCACCCATATTTCCCAGGTGACTGAAGAAGGTAGATATGAGGAGTTATGTAGGGGACAGCATAGCATTGTGGGTATTTAGAATCCTTGAAAAGCTGGGTGACCCCTGAGGAAGCTGTTAATGGCAGCCATATTGGTAGCTGGCACCCAGCTTTCCCAGACAGACCCGGGAATGTGCATGCAGCTGATTTCGGTTTATGTGGAATCCGATTAAAATCTCATACTTGCCAACAGACCCGATTTATCGTGGGAAAATCCCATGAATCGGTTCGCTAGAGGATTTGGGGTTTATGTAGCTCCGCCCCAGAATTGGCAGTCTAGACCTGCTTGGGGGTGGGGCTTCAAGGGCTTAAAGTGACAGAGTATAAAATCTGTTTCCCGTTGTTTTTAAATCTGCGTTGAAGGCCGCGCTGTGGGAAGTTACAAGCAGCATGATCCTTTTTGATGCGGATGACCACGTGCGGCTCCCCTTTAAAAATAGGTTTAATTGGTGTGCAGACCCCCGGAAGCTGCTGTATGCAAATTTTCAGCAGAAAACCAAGGATCAGTCTCTGATTTCTGAAGCCGTTTCCATGGTGGATTTTGTCCGTGGAAGAATCCGCCATGTGGGCATAACCTTAGAAAGTCCTGCATAACAGAGCATTATGGGAAATCAGCCAGAGCCATCGTGGCGCCGCCCAGTAAGCACCAGCCGAATAGAGTTTTTCTTGACTTGACTGGAAAAAGGGCTTAATTTACTGGTAATCTTTTTATTTTTTTATATTTTCTCTTTGGAGGGAGGGGGGGGGGGGGGGCACAAACTTTATGTAATTACTGCTGTAGAAATATTGTGTGTAAAATACCTTATTTAAAGAGAAATGAAGGTTTTGTGTAAAGTTTTATGTATTTATACTATTTATTAGGTTTGGTTTCTGTCCTCTTGATATATTTATATTTTCTTCCTCCTTTTGTAACGTTTTGGACAAGAAAGGGGGGGAGTGACGTTTTTTGTTTTTTTTACGTTACTCCCACCCAGTCGCCTCTTTATACTGGAAATTTGTCAGAATTTGTAAGCTACTTTTGGAAGAAAACCACAAATGTTTCGATGCTGGGAAATAAAATTCTTTTAATTACTGAGATGATTTTCTGTTGTGTTTGATTAATGTGGATTCACAGAAAGGGTTAAATGGCCTTATATGAATCGGGGGACAATTGTTGCATTTCTCCTCCAGAGTTATAGACGTCCTAAAAGAAAAGAAAAAAATTATAATTTTTGAAAAAAAAAAAAAAAAAATATATATATATATATATATATATATATATATATATATATATATTATATATTATATATTTTTTTTTTATTTATTTATTTTCTTGTGAAAAATTGTTTTTTTACAAGCATTTTTGGGATGTTTTTTTATTTTTATTGATGAGTATTTTTTTGGAGTTTCTATCAACCCTAGAGATATGCCAATGGGAAAACATTTAAACAAAAAGTCAAAAAAATCACACCAAAAGTGCTTTGTATATTCCCCTATTGGTTTCCAGCTAAAATTTGGCTGCCGTATTTAAAAAAAAAAAAAAAAAAAAAAGCTATGTGAGAGCCCCCTAACACTTAGCTAAAATTCCCTAAAATGAGTACTGTATAATGCTGCCCTGACTGAGTGAATGTCGCCATGCTCTGACTGACCGCTGCTGTGGCTGGCTGCCCGAATAACACCGCCACGCCAATGGCACAAGACCTTGACTGGTTAGTGCTGCCATGCCGTGGCTGTCTGAGTAGTGCAACCACACGGTAACTGGCTGAATAATGCTGCCATGCCGTGACTGGCTGAGTAGTGAAGCCATTGCCTGACTGACTAACGGCTATGTAGGGGTCTTAAAGGGGATAGATGACGTGGTTGGTCAACTCAAGGCCAGAACCTAACATGCTTTGGCCGGATGATCTTCTGTACCGGTTCCTTTGACCTCCAAGCTCTGGTCTGGGCAGTGAATAAGGGGTAGACATCTCATTAGGTCCTACCGAATCTGTGCTTCCAAGCTAGTAAGCATCAGGGCAGAGCAGACCCGAAATGTGGAGCCTCAGAAGAACCTCGCTGAATGAAGAAACCTTGAGAAAGTGGAATGTAAAGAGACTTTTCCAGAGCAGACTCTAAGTGATCCTTCAGGTAGGAGAGAAACGACATATGGCCTCAGAAGAGGACAGACAGGGCACTTTAGGTACAGAGACCCCTTCCACATTTGGACTTGTATGGTTATTTATGGTGCTGTATTTTTCTTAGGGTGAACCAGAACTTCTGCTGAGAAAAATGGAGGGTCGGATGGTGGAAGTGGAGCAGAAGCTAAGAATTGTGAAAATGCTCCTGCAAGAGAAAGTGACTCAACTGAAAGAACAAGTAAGACTTTGGGTCCAGCATACAGGCGAGGGCGTACATACCAAAGGGGCCGCCCGCGTGGCTGCTTTGTGGCCCACTCCATGGTTGGTTCCATTACTTTTGCAGAGTTAAAATTTTAAAATTGTGCCTTTCTGCAGCCACCACTAGAGGGCGCTTGCAGTTTGATCTTTCACCTCCATCTGTAGTTTGTGTGCAGTGAGCTCCCTCTAGTGGTGGCCACAGGCAGCTAGAAATTAACGGTCTACGCCGGGGGTTCGGGGCGCTGTGTCACATGTCAGGGACTCTTTAACACTTTTTCTCTGGGGCTTTCAGGTCACCAGAAACACAAGAGCAGACGCTACGATTAAAGATTTGTATGTGGAGAACTCTCAGCTGCTCAAAGCTCTGGAGATGAGCGAGCAGAGGCATCAGACGGCCGAGAAGAAGAACTACTTACTGGAGGAGAAGATCTCAGGACTGAGTAAAATAGTGAGAGACTTGACACCTGCTGGTCTGGGTGGAGCGCTCACAACACAGTGGAGATCTTAACCAAAACGGAGACAAAGACACCAACACTACAAGACGTCTGTCTGTCTGTCTGTCAGCTCCACAATCACCTGAAGGATAAAAGCATGGGGTCTGGAAATAGGAAAAAAGAAAAACGTAGAAACAGCGCCACCCAATTTCATGGCTGTGTCCAGTATTGCAGGCGAGCTAGTGAAAAAAGCCAACACCTACTATATGTGACATAAGGAAATGGACATTATGCCTAAACTTGTTCATACACTGGAGTGCCGCCATATATGTTACTTCCACAGTCACTTTGTCTCTATAAAAGAAAAGATCCACACACGTGAATTAGCTTTGGTGGGTCGCCTATTTGCCACTAGTCCTGAATTTTGTGGGACAGTCCAGCAAATTGGGCCATTAAAGGGACTGGGTGCTCCTGGCTGTTTGGAAGCCTCTAGGAGGGACCTAGAGGACCGCGGCCGTTCCCCATATGTGCCGCGTGTCCTCACTATAGCACTTTAATGAGGCCAAACGTCTCTTCACAGTGTTTTCCTATCATCCCACTGCCACATATAAAGGATATTTATCAACTATTCCCTATGTTTTGACGGAATTTCTAGAATATTAGGTTCTTCACAAAAAATCAGATTACCAAGGCTGTAAAATGATGCTGCACGGCCTAGTTTACATCCTGCAGATAAAGACCTAACTAATCGAAGAGCGACTGGTTGCTAAGTGCTGCCTGACAACCCTATTAGGACAATGGTTGTTAGGCTATGTATCCATGGCAACCAGACAGTTCAGAGCTCCATGCTGCCTTATTATTCAGATTTTCCTACAAATAGATTGAGAACATTTTGAGTTCTGAAACTGCCATGTTGCTACCGTCGATTGTCGCCGGTCCTCCATTGCACTCGCTTTCTCCACTGCTGCCATGTTTTCTTTAGTGTTTTATACCCCCCCCCCCCCCCCCCTTATTATTTTTCACAGGATTGTCATATGAAACTGACTTCGGGTTGGGCAGGGCTTAGCAAGTGTACCCCCCAAAGTGGACATTTTGTAGGAGGGGGTTGTGGTCTGGTAAGCGCTGTCTCCGATTCCTGCATTTTTATGTATTTATTGATCACTGCCATCAAGTGGAGGAAGTTCATTTGCAATTATAGTGGTAATTAGGGAATTGTGGTCGGCTCCTAATGGAGGATTGTAACTGCGAATGTGTAATCAACGCTCATGAAATATTTCTCACGGTGTCTGATAAAATGTTTTCATGATTTTAAGGTGAAAAATTCTAAGAAAAAAATGGAAACCAACTTTTTTTGTAATAATAAAACAAAGAAAATGCTGTGTATCATTACTTCACATTTCTTTTGCTTTGCATTCTTGTTGTCAGCAGCAGGACCCCCCCCTCCCCCCATCAGCTAGTCACATGGGAAGCTGCCTATTACTTTCTTTATTTGATATTGCTGATGACATCACTATCAGATGCTGATGACATCACTCACAGTGACCACAGATGATTTCCATAACTCTGGAGCCTTGATTTTTCTGGAGTGAATATGTTAGGTCTGGGAAAGCCTGGTTCAAAGATCTCCTTGACCAATTCCCCACCACCGACCCCCTAAGTGCTGGATCGGCAAAGCTAGGATGTGAAGAGGAAGAACTTGGAACCGTAATGTCCACCAGTCTGGGGCTGGGTACTAGTGGTGTACCATGTCTCCATTATGTAATCCTGGCCGGAGTCATGGGCGGGCACCATATGATTTGTCATTATTTATCATCTTCTTACTATATAGCAGTTTTTTTGTTTTTTGACTGGTACACTTTACCTATTTGTCCACCAGGGGGCAGCACTGTGCAATTTATTAGTCCAGTAATGCACATTTTTACCTCTGCTGCACCAGTAACCAAGTGTGAGTGAGGCCTTATTGCCCCCTCATGAGTGGCATATCGCCCAGCTTACATAGACTCCATGGTAATGGCTTTTTTTCAGTGTTTTTTCCATAACTTTCTCCATAGGGACAAAATGGCTAAAAAAATTTCATTTTATACATTGGAGAGACTGTATAAAAAAACGCCTGCTGTTGTACGGCCTTTTTTTTTCAGAAAAAAAAGCCATAAAAAAAAATATCATGTAGAAGCCCTTAAAGAGGGTTGTCCAGGGAAACGTGGCTACATTATGCCAGAAACGACGCTACACGCCTGTCCAAGGTTGTGTCAGGGCTGAGCTGCAATACCAGTCAAAAACCATAATTTGTGGGCAATCCCTTTAAATTATGTATTTTATGAAGCTCACTGTCTTTAATTCACTCCCCATGTAATAACAATTCGGACCCATCGATGCTCTGCGTTGCACTTTTCCTCTGTTATTTCTACAATAAATGTCTCAATAAATTGCCAACTGGGTGTTAAGATTCCCTTGGTCAAAATGGTATGCAGGGACACCCCCCCGATCCCCTAGTGGTAGCACTCAATTTATTCATAAACTTATAGTAGGAATAATAGAGGGACAGATATCATATTTATATGTACTGGTAAGCGTTCTCCAGTACTGTCAGTTCATTTGGAATATAATTATTTACTGGAGCAGATGTGTCCGGAGAGGTGAAAGGTCCTGTTTAAATAGGAGAATGTTTTACTTCTTGTTTCCCTTTATAATTTAATGTCAAATGTAAATAATTTGTCCAACATCCTGTAATTCCTGAGAACAAAGCCCCTTGTTTTACTTCTGGCTTGTCTCCTACTCATAGATATGTGGGCGTCTGTACATTTCATATTTCTGGCTCTGGGGGTGGCTCATTCTGTGTGATCTATAATTTCTACTATATATATATATATTGTTTTATATTCTTGTACATAGGAGCAGTATTATAGTAGTCGTGGCCAAAAGTTTTGAGAATTAGATAAAAATTGGAAATTGGAAAAGTTGCTGCTTAAGTTTTATAATAGCAATTTGCATATACTCCAGAATGTTATGAAGAGTGATCAGATGAATTGCATAGTCCTTCTTTGCCATGAAAATTAACTTAATCCCCAAAAAAACCTTTTCATTGCATTTCATTGCTGTCATTAAAGGACCTGCTGAGATCATTTCAGTAATCGTCTTGATAACTCTGGTGAGAATGTTGACGAGCACAAGGCTGGAGATCATTATGTCAGGCTGATTGGGTTAAAATGGCAGACTTGACATGTTAAAAGGAGGGTGATGCTTGAAATCATTGTTCTTCCATTGTTAACCATGGTGACCTGCAAAGAAACGCGTGCAGCCATCATTGCGTTGCATAAAAATGGCTTCACAGGCAAGGATATTGTGGCTACTAAGATTGCACTTCAATCAACAATTTATAGGATCATCAAGAACTTCAAGGAAAGAGGTTCAATTCTTGTTAAGAAGGCTTCAGGGCGTCCAAGAAAGTCCAGCAAGCGCCAGGATCGTCTCCTAAAGAGGATTCAGCGGCGGAATCGGAGTGCCACCAGTGCAGAGCTTGCTCAGGAATGGCAGCAGGCAGGTGTGAGCGCATCTGCACGCACAGTGAGGCGAAGACTTTTGGAAGATGGCCTGGTGTTAGGAAGGGCAGCAAAGAAGCCACTTCTCTCCAAAAAAAACATCAGGGACAGATTGATCTTCTGCAGAAAGTATGGTGAATGGACTGCTGAGGACTGGGGCAAAGTCATATTCTCCGATGAAGCCTCTTTCCGATTGTTTGTTTGGGGCATCTGGAAAAAGGCTTGTCCGGAGAAGAAAAGGTGAGCGCTACCATCAGTCCTGTGTCATGCCAACAGTAAAGCATCCTGAGACCATTCATGTGTGGGGTTGCTTCTCATCCAAGGGAGTGGGCTCACTCACAATTTTGCCCAAAAACACAGCCATGAATAAAGAATGGCACCAAAACACCCTCCAACAGCATCTTCTTCCAACAATCCGACAACAGTTTGGTGAAGAACAATGCATTTTCCAGCACGATGGAGCACCGTGCCATAAGGCAAAAGTGATAACTAAGTGGCTCGAGGACCAAAACGTTGACATTTTGGGTCCATGGCCTGGAAACTCCCCAGATCTTAATCCCATGGAGAACTTGTGGTCAATCCTCAAGAGGCGGGTGGACAAACAAAAACCCACTAATTCTGACAAACTCCAAGAAGTGATGATGAAAGAATGGGTTGTATCAGTCAGGAATTGGCCCAGAAGTTGATTGAGAGCATGCCCAGTCGGATTGCAGAGGTCCTGAAAAAGAAGGGCCAACACTGCAAATACTGACTCTTTGCATAAATGTCATGTAATTGTCGATAAAAGCCTTTGAAACGTATGAAGTGCGTGTAATTATATTTCACTACATCACAGAAACAACTGAAACAAAGATCTAAAAGCAGTTTAGCAGCAAACTTTGTGAAAACTAATATTTGTGTCATTCTCAAAACTTTTGGCCACGACTGTAGTTATATTCTTGTACATAGGAGGCAGTATTATAGGAGTTATATTCTTGTACATAGGAGCAGTATTATAGTAGTTATATTCTTGTACATAGGAGCAGTATTATAGTAGTTATATTCTTGTACATAGGAGGCAGTATTATAGTAGTTATATTCTTGTACATAGGAGGCAGTATTATACTAGTTATATTCTTGTACATAGGAGCAGTATTATAGTAGTTATATTCTTGTACATAGGAGCAGTATTATAGTAGTTATATTCTTGTACAGAGGAGCAGTATTATAGTAGTTATATTCTTGTACATAGGAGGCAGTATTATAGTAGTTATATTCTTGTACATAGGAGGCAGTATTATACTAGTTATATTCTTGTACATAGGAGCAGTATTATAGTAGTTATATTCTTGTACATAGGAGGCAGTATTATAGTAGTTATATTCTTGTACATAGGAGCAGTATTATAGTAGTTATATTCTTGTACATAGGAGGCAGTATTATAGTAGTTATATTCTTGTACATAGGAGGCAGTATTATAGTAGTTATATTCTTGTACATAGGAGCAGTATTATAGTAGTTATATTCTTGTACATAGGAGGCAGTATTATAGTAGTTATATTCTTGTACATAGGAGGCAGTATTATAGTAGTTATATTCTTGTACATAGGAGGCAGTATTATAGTAGTTATATTCTTGTACATAGGAGGCAGTATTATAGTAGTTATATTCTTGTACATAGGAGGCAGTATTATAGTAGGTATATTCTTGTACATAGGAGGCAGTATTATAGTAGGTATATTCTTGTACATAGGAGGCAGTATTATAGTAGGTATATTCTTGTACATAGGAGGCAGTATTATAGTAGTTATATTCTTGTACATAGGAGCAGTATTATAGTAGTTATATTCTTGTACATAGGAGCAGTATTATAGTAGTTATATTCTTGTACATAGGAGCAGTATTATAGTAGTTATATTCTTGTACATAGCAGACAGTATTATAGTAGTTATATTTCTGTACATAGGCAGTATTATAGTAGTTATATTTCTGTACATAGGCAGTATTATAGTAGTTATGTAGTCTGTGCTGCCTATGGATTTGAGGAAAGCAAAATTACAGGGTAAGGCAATTTTCACCTTAATCTTTGTCTTACGGCAGCACTGGAACTATACAGCAAAATAATGGGAGGGATTAAGTACATGACAAGGAATTGAGAACTTGAGTACCAAAGGCTGAACCCCTGGAAGTTTTGACATAAAGTCTATAATGCTTCACAAATGTGGAGGACGTCCAGGAAGCTGCAGATCAAAGGTCCTGTAGATGGACTTGACCTTTCTCTGCCCACAAGGCTGCTGTAGATCTGGTGGAATGTGATGAGAGTGTAGATCTTGGAATCTATAAATTTCGGAAAAGGTCATTCAAATCCTGTATACAGAAGAAAATGACTTTCAGATTTTTAGAATGTTTGTTTTAGTTCGGTCTAAATAGATGTTTAGACTTCAAGTATATATCGATGCGGTCATTGTTCAGATGAAGGATAGAGGTGAAAAACAGGAAGAAACTTCTCTCTGTTAATGTTATACGAGGAAGGCACTTTAGACAAGAAAGATGGTTCTTAAAAGGACTTTATCAAGAATAAACTTAAGAAACGGGGATTAGCCGACAAGGCTTGTACTGTAACTCTCCAATTCGTTTGGCAAAAGTGATGGCTCCAAAGAAGGACTTCCAGAGAGCCATTTTAAGCTGTTTGAAGTAATGCTTCAAACGGGGGTGACATTAACCGTTCAGGACAGCACATTAATTTCAGGATGAAACAGGATGTCTTATGGCAGGTCTTATCTGATTCACGGCTTTACAAAAATCTGGAAAGGGGCGGCTACTTACGAAGTCTTAATGGCAGTAAGATGGACCCTTAGCATATTTAGTTTTAGTCCTTTAATTTCCACTTGCAGATATTCTAAAATTACTGGAAGATCAATTGACTTATAAGATGAGGACTTAAACCGCCTCCTATATGGTTGCATATGAAGAATTTGTAGACCATTTTCTGGCTGCAAGAGGGTTTTATGAAGTGTCTGGGCAGTTAGGTGGCGCCTTTCTAGATGGGGTGAAATAGGCCTTTGTGAAAGAGCAGGTCTTCAGGAAACTTCCAGTTATTTCCCTTTTGAAAGTTGTAACAAGGTTGGAAACCAAACTCTTCTGGCCCGGGATGAGACTAGGAGGATGACTTTCGGCCTGTCCAGACTAATGTTCACAAGGACGCTGAGAAGAAGACCTACTGGTGGAAAGATGTGAATAAAAGGCTCTTCCAGGTGATCGAGAAGGTGTCCATAATATCCAGTGGATTGCAAAAATTAACTTGAGATTCTGGCTTGTCGCTTTCATGTCGATCTGAGGAAGTTCCCATTTTCCTTATGAGAAGATTAATGAGTTTCTGGTTGAGTTCACATCCTCTGCCCAGGACATTAACAGATTTCACTCCTGGAGAAGGTTCGGTCTCTCAGTGCCAGAGATTAACTTGGAACTTAAAGTGGTCCTGGAAAAAAACTAAAAGTGGCCCCTTGCTGTAAACGGGTCCTAATTGACAGAAGACAGGGCTAACACAAGTAGGCGGGACCAGCAATATTGTGTCACAAAGTGCCACCACAGCAGAGCCAAATATCTCAATGCAACACAGTAAATTGACCCCAGCAGCATCAAAAACCACAGTGTAGAACAAAACAATTCCTCAGCAGGACAAAATACCTCCTCACAAGTTGTCCCTTTGTGGTGTCCAGTGCCAGCTGCCACGTTGTGTCCTCCTACTCTAATTGCCTCAGGATGGCAATAAGGTTGAATTCAGGAATCAGGAGAACACCCGTGGTCTCCAGCCAGGTACATAACTACAGTAATTGACACCCCCAGCATTAAATTAACTCTGGGAGTGACAGATCATTACTTTTTTGGCTAGCGGCCCTGAGGAGGGTTCAGGTGGCCCTCTGGGCATCAGACCATCAGGAAATTTCACTGTCTATGGGCAATCGTCCCTTGCTCGTGCCCCCTTTCTTTATATAAAAAGCTGCCGTCTTGTCTGTATCAACTAAAACTAATTGGCCCTTCGCCTAGTTTTTTAAATGAAGGAGGCAAGTGTGACTGCTGTCAACTCTTTCATATTGGACGATGGGGAAATGAGATTGTTGGCCCAACTGCCCTGAATCCAGTTGTTGCCCAGGTAAGCTCCCCAGCCCACCACCAAGGCATCTATAGTTACAGATACTTGATCTCTGAACTGGAAACGCTTCCCCACTGTCAGGTTTCTGGGTTGTAACCATTAGAGAAGATGTTTTTGAGTTGATGGAGATACACTGAAGGTCTGAAGTAAATTGTAGAGGTTCCTGTCCCAGACTTTTAAGACCTCTTGTTGTAGGTCCTGCATATGAGCTTTTTCCCAGGGCACTTCTTCCAAGGCTGCAGAAAACAGTCCCAGACCTCTCGTTTCTTGTTGAATGGGCATTTGAAAGGTTTTGAGTAGATGGGTCACCACCTCCATGATGTTCGTTATCTTCTCTGCTGGAAGGAGTTCACTTGAAGTCTAAAACCATGTTCCTGAAGAAAAGTCTGATTTCTTTATATTTTATCAAAATTTTTCAATTGCCAGTTGTTGAAACTGCCTCTGGAGAGGATCTGCTGTTTGGACCTTCAAGAACCAGTCATCTAGCTATGGAATCGCCTGAATGCCCTGATGTTGCGCTGCTATCTCTATCGACTGCCACCTTGGCAAAAGTTAAGGGAGCTTCGGAAAGTCCAAATGGCATGAAACTGAACATGGTACACTCTGCCCTGAGACGTGATAGTTTTAAAGAACTTCCTACTCTGCTTGTCTTTTTGGGATATGAAGATAAGCTTCTGTAAAATCCAGAGAGACCATGAAATCTCCTGGTTAAAGCACTGCGATAAATGACCTTGTCTCCATTCTTCACTTGTTTTCTGTTTAGAGTTGAGGGTTCAGGAAACTGAGATCTATTATCAATCACCCGGTTCTGGTCCCGCAAAAACACGTGAGTACATACCTGGACCTCTGAGGCTTTGGAACCAGTCCCAATAAAACGCAATCAATAGAAACTCCTTTATTGGAACAGTCATTCTTGGATCTTCTTGCTTAAGAAGAAGTTGTCTGGAATGGAAACTACTCCTAGGCATCTGTGGAAAAACAAGACCTTTGCCTTCAGGATGGTATCTAATGCATCTAGACAGCATGATGGGGGCAGGCAATTATCGGGAAGGGATCGTTCCTTCCCGATAACCGCCTGCTCACCAGTGAAGGTGAAGAGCTGCACTCACATCTATGATAATGAATGATCCTCCATTGAATGATAATGAATGATCGCTCGTCTTCATACAGGTTCATTGTTTCTGGGTTAGCAGATCACTGTTCACACAGCACAATCTGCAGCCCAGAAACGATAATTTAATGTGCTGCGTTCGTTCATCAGGTGATTGGCGGCACATTTACTGTACATAGGCCGATAATTGGGAATTAGCGTTCTTAGCAATGTTCCTTCCCGATAGTCAAGCTGAAAATTGAGTGTAGAAAGCAGTTATTTAACCTAATGGACCTCCTGGGGGGTTTGGGCAAGGCAAGATTTTTGGAGCAAACGCTGCTCACATCTAGAGGAACCAACATCACTGCTGCTAATTGTGTCGGCCATTGAAAGGTATCGCACCTGCACGCCTCTTGTATCTCTTAAAGGAGCATTAATCTAGTTTTCTACTGGCTACATGGCACCAGACCTTTTCCTTTTGATCTAGAGGAACATCACTCATCAAATCTGTGGGAGGTTTAATAGAAGAGATCGGTTTCAAACGTTCACTATGGGAGACTCTTCAATATCATAACTGAGGTGAGACACTCAGAACTTTAACCACTTCCCATCTGGGCCCTTTGCCCCCTTCCTGACCAGGCCAAATTTTGCAAAACGGACAAATCTCACTTTATGTGGTAATAACTTTGGAACGCCTTTATTTATCCAAGTCATTCAGAGATTGTTTTCTCGTGACACATTGTACTTCATGATAGTCATAAATTTGAGTCAAAATATTTCACCTTTATTTATAAAAAAATCCCAAATTTACCCAAAAATTTAAAAAAATCGCAATTTTCTAAATTTCAATTTCTCTGCTTTTAAAACAGAAAGTGATACCTCATAAAATATTTATTATTTAACATTCCCCATATGTCTACTTTATGTTGGCATCATTTTGGAAATGTCATTTTATTTTTTTAGGACGTTAGAAGGCTTAGAAGTTTAGAAGCAATTCTTCAAATTTTTAAGAAAATTGCCAAAACCCACTTTATAAGGACCAGTTCAGGTCTGAAGTCACTTTGTGGGGCCTACATAGTGGATACCCCCATAAATGACCCCATTGTAGAAACTACACCCCTCAAGGTATTCAAAACCGATTTTACAAACTTTGTTAACCCTTTAGGCGTTCCACAAGAATTAAAGGAAAATGGAGATCAAATTTTTAAATTTCACTTTTTTGGCAGATTTTCCATTATAATCAATTTTTTTCTCTAACACATCGATGGTTAACAGCCAAACAAAACTCAATATTTATTACCCAGATTCTGCGGTTTACAGAAACACCCCACATGTGGTCGTAAACTGCTGTATGGGCACACGGCAGGGCGCAGAAGGAAAGGAACTCCACATGGTTTTTAGATGCCATGTCCCATTTGAAGCCCCCTGATGCACCCTTACAGTAGAAACTCCCAAGAAGTGACCCCATTTTGGAAACTAGGGGATAAGGTGCCAGTTTTATTAGTACTATTTTTGGGTACATATGATTTTTTGATCATTCAATATAACACTTTATGGGGCAAGGTGACCAAAAAATTGGTTGTTTTAGCACAGTTTCTATTTATTTATTTTTACAGCGTTCACCTTAGGGGTTCAGTCAAGTGACATTTTTATAGAGCAGATTGTTACGGACGTGGCGATACCTAATATGTATACTTTTTCTCATTTATTAAAGTTTTACACAATAATAGCATTTTTGAAACCAAAAAATTATGTTTTAATGTGTCCATGTTCTGAGAGCTATAGTTTTTTTATTTTTTGAGAGATTTTCTTATGTAGGGGCTCATTTTTTGCGGGATGAGGTGACGGTTGTATTGGTACCATTTTGTGGGACATACGCGTTTTTGATCACTTGGTGTTGCACCTTTTGTGATGCAAGGTGACAAAAATTGCTTGTTTTGACACAGTTTTTTTTTTTTTGTTTTTACGGTGTTCACCCGAGGTGTTAGGTCATGTGATATTTTTATAGAGCTGGTTTTTACGGACGCGGCAATACCTAATATGTATACTTTTTTTTATTTGTTTCACTTTAACACAATAATAGCATTTTTGAAACCAAAAAAATTATGTTTTAGTGTCTTCATGTTCTAAGAGCTATAGTTTTTTTATTTTTTGAGAGATTTTCTTATGTAGGGGCTCATTTTTTGCGGGATGAGGTGACGGTTTTATTGGTACCATTTTGTGGGACATACGCGTTTTTGATCACTTGGTGTTGCACCTTTTGTGATGCAAGGTGACAAAAATTGCTTGTTTTGACACAGTTTTTTTTATTTATTTTTTACGGTGTTCATCCGAGGGGTTAGGTCATGTGATATTTTTATAGAGCTGGTTTTTACGGACGCGGCAATACTAAATATGTCTATTTTACTTTATTTTTTCTATTTTAATTTTTTTTTTTTTATTCCTAACTTGGGAACTTTTTTTTTTTTTACATGTGAAACTTTATTTTATTTTATTTTTTCAACCCTTTATTTTTTTTATTTTTTTTATTTTTTTTTACACTTTTCGTCCCCCATAAGGTCATACAAGACCTCTGGGGGACATTTGCTTCACTTTTTCTTTTTTTTTTCACAGTTGATTTCTCCTGTAACTGGGGCTGAGATAGTAGCCCCAGTTACAGGACAAATGCACCCCTATAGAGGCTGTACAGCAGCAATCCTGCGCTGTACAGCCTCACAGCAGGGCTGATCGAGGTCTCTGAGAGACCTCACACAGCTCCTGCACACTCCGGTCACGGCGGTCACATGACCGCCGGGCCGGAACAGGAAGCGCACAGCGCTTCCTGCTCTGCAGACACAGCGCTCGGTGAGCGCTGTGTCTGCAGCGATCGTGAAGGCAGGGACACCTGGGAACTGTCCCTGCCTTGTCTTAGGGTTGCCCTGCTGTCACTGACAGCGGGCAACCCGATCAGCAGCTGCACGATTAGCGTGCAGCTGCTATTTCTGACAGGACGTTTTAAAACGTGCTGTCAGAAATAGACGTCCACCCATAGGACGTTTATATCCTATGGGCGGACGTGAGGCGGTTAACTGGAATGGCAGAACTGGCGGCCTCCTTAAGAATAGCAGAAATAGGATACGAGTCCTATATTCTTGTACATAGGAGCAGTATTATAGTAGTTATATTCTTGTACATAGGAGCAGTATTATAGTAGTTATATTCTTGTACATAGGAGCAGTATTATAGTAGTTATATTCTTGTACATAGGAGGCAGTATTATAGTAGTTATATTCTTGTATGTAGGAGGCAGTATTATAGTAGTTATATTCTTGTATGTAGGAGGCAGTATTATAGTAGTTATATTCTTGTACATAGGAGGCAGTATTATAGCAGTTATATTCCTGTACACAGGAGCAGTATTATAGTAGTTATATTCTTGTACATAGGAGCAGTATTATAGTAGTTATATTCTTGTACATAGGAGGCAGTATTATAGTATTATATTCTTGCACATAGAAGCAGTATTATAGTAGTTATATTCTTGTACACAGGAGCAGTATTATAGTAGTTATATTCTTGTATGTAGGAGGCAGTATTATAGTAGTTATATTCTTGTACATAGGAGGCAGTATTATAGCAGTTATATTCCTGTACACAGGAGCAGTATTATAGTATTTAGATTCCTGTACATAGGAGCAGTATTATAGTAGTTATATTCTTGTACATAGGAGCAGTATTATAGTAGTTATATTCTTGTACATAGGAGGCAGTATTATAGTAGTTATATTATTGTACATAGGAGCAGTATTATAGTAGTTATATTCTTGTACATAAGAGCAGTATTATAGTAGTTATATTCTTGTACATAGGAGCAGTATTATAGTAGTTATATTCTTGTACATAGGAGCAGTATTATAGTAGTTATATTCTTGTACATAGGAGCAGTATTATAGTAGTTATATTCTTGTACAAAGGAGCAGTATTATAGTAGTTATATTCTTGTACATAGGAGGCAGTATTATAGTAGTTATATTCTTGTACATAGGAGGCAGTATTATAGTAGTTATATTCTTGTACATAGGAGGCAGTATTATCGTAGTTATATTCTTGTACATAGGAGCAGTATTATAGTAGTTATATTCTTGTACATAGGAGGCAGTATTATAGTAGTTATATTCTTGTACATAGGAGGCAGTATTATAGTAGTTATATTCTTGTACATAGGAGGCAGTATTATAGTAGTTATATTCTTGTACATAGGAGGCAGTATTATAGTAGTTATATTCTTGTACATAGGAGGCAGTATTATAGTAGTTGTATTCTTGTACATAGGAGGCAGTATTATAGTAGTTGTATTCTTGTACATAGGAGGCAGTATTATAGTAGTTGTATTCTTGTACATAGGAGGCAGTATTATAGTAGTTATATTCTTGTATATAGGAGGCAGTATTATAGTAGTTATATTCTTGTACATAGGAGGCAGTATTATAGTAGTTGTATTCTTGTACATAGGAGGCAGTATTATACTAGTTATATTCTTGTACATAGGAGGCAGTATTATAGCAGTTATATTCTTGTACATAGGAGGCAGTATTATAGTAGTTATATTCTTGTACAGTATTCTAATGTTTTTTTTACATAAGGGGCAATATTATGTTGCTGTGCAAAGGCCGCAGTATTGTTTATATTTTTGTACATTGATGTACAGTATAGGTGTACGATATTTCATGAGATTGAGTCAAACATATCCCTGCATCTGAACTGAACAGTCTCCAGAGACATCTGTGATCACTCGCGTAGCTGAGACTCCTCTGCAATATTTGGCATAACACATATATGATTTGCAGGAGGCAGAATACCTGCAGTGTGTACGTATCAGAGCTACAGTCAGTTATGGAAGGTAAAAATAACATGATGTATAGCATTACCTTTTCCACTTGTGTCTGGCGATCCTTGTAAATTTCTGGCCCCTGTGTAGTAAATAATAGAGAGAACGGCTTTGTTTATTGCTGGACAGAGTCCATTACACAGCCCGGACTCCTGCCTCCTGATGTATTCATCATCTAAGGAAGGGTTTGGCAACGTCCTAATTTGCTGTTTAAATTTTTCATTGTTTCCAAGATCGTTGTCAGTGAATGGAATATTCTTATTTATCGTATCTGTTTGATAACCAGTAGAGAAGGAATATTTTGCACAGGTGAGGGTTTGTTACAGTTGTATACAACTTTTTGTGAGTTAAACACCAATCTCTAACCACTTCACCAGCAGATATTACTCTCAGTACTGTTACTTATTGCCCAAGTAAAACTCTTATCGTGTTTGAATGATACCGCAATACCATGCCTTAATAATACTGCTATATGTACTGGGCGTGCCTCTCAGTTTACCTAGAGACTACTGGTACACCGTGGAGCCAAAAAACATGTTCTTACAGGTCTTTGCCAGTTTTGCAGTTCCCTCTCCTTACTGCATACACGGGCACAGTATTATGGGCATGTAGGCGTCTTTGGCTCCTGGGGGTAAAGCAAATAAGGCAAAGAAGGAAATTTACCAAAACTGCCATTTCATACAGCATTGTTTGGTGACGTCAATGCGGCAAATTTATAAGGAAGCGCATTAATATGTAAGTGGCTTAGGTTAACCCTTGAATGGATTGACTTTTTGTCAAGTTTGAAGATGGGGGAGAGAAGACCTATAGTTCTATCCTAAGGCATCCTTGGTTGGTAGGCAGGTCCTACTTGATCTGCACGGTGGTCAGCAGGACCTCACCGCCCTTCCTGGTTATGTCCGCCTGGCCCGCCATCTACCCTGACATTGTGGTGAGGCCGAAAGTAACCAGCCATGCCAGCCCTGAGGGGAGCGGTATCTTCTGTCCTCTCTGGATGGTTAAGGCTATACATGTCTATCAGCAGAAGACCACCACCGCCATAAGTGATGACCCATCCGGAAAGACCTCCAGCAGTATGACCGACCAACCGTAAGTTCCCAACCTCCATTTCCGCTTTCATTAGCCTGTTGTGATGACTGCATTGCCATATGTAATGTCCTTGAACAGTTCCTAGGGTGGCCATCTTTGGGCGCATGGCTTAAAGGGGTTGTCTCATCATGGACATTGGGGGCATATTGCTAGGATATGCCCCCATTGTCTGATAGGTGCGGGTCCCACCTCTGCGATAAATGCTGCGTCAGCCTTGTGTGAACAGTGTCATGAATGAGCTCTAATGGAGGAGCAAGCAATCGCAAAAGCCAAAAATATCCCTTCCCTCCACCCATTTCACCAATGCCCCTGAACTGTGTGGACTTATGCAGGAGCCCAGTTTGCCCTGGTTTGTCATACTGGTTTGTTCTGTAAAACCAATAGTAGACAACGGTTTCTGGAGTTATATCTCAGGTTGTATGGCAGCTAGCATAGAGATGGTCTTGATCCGTAAATGAGATTTGTTGTACCAATAGTGACTGGAACCGCTAACCACTGCGCCCCCTGCTGGAGTAAAGTCAGGATGCAAGTGTCCGTCCCATTGCTGCGCCATCACCAAGTGGGGTGCTAAAATAGGGTCAAGGGTCACACACCTAAATCAGTGGGTGTTAAAGTCCTCTTCATCCACTGTTATAGGACTTCTAGAAATATTTAGAGTTCTCAGCTGTTTCTGGAAGTCCTATAGTGAATGGAGGGCGGCTTGCTCTCTGTTTACTTCGGGAGCCCCATCCTGTCGATATGCCATAAATGCCCCAGATGAAAAAACAACAACTTTTAAATGAGATTCCTTATGAAATAACCCAACCCCCAGGCCCATTTTGGGCTCAAATTTGAGACTCTCTGCAGTTTTTCACGTTTACAGCCTTTACCATTCCTTTTAGGACTGTATTATGACGCTGACAGTACCTTCCACTAGGGGGAGCTCATGCTCACACCTGTCCAAATCCACATGCAGTGAGCTCCTCCTAGTGGTGACTTCAGGCAGTGAGAATTATGATTTATCCCTTATACAGTTATTTTATGACACTTGCACAATGGATGGTCCCAGGTGGTGAATGTTCTTGATAAATCCTTGATTTCTGTAGAAATTAGGCAGAGCCATTACTCACATGGACGAGAGACCCCGACCATAGAACGCCCAGGTTGTGAGGAAACGCAGGGTCCACATCTAGGGACGTTCTCCACTTCATTAGATTTGCAGACACCCCATAGAAACCCTTTCATACTGAGCAGCTGGTGCTGTGCCTTGAACATTTCACTCTGAGTCCGGATGTAGCAGAGCTGAGTCAGTGCAATGGCTCATTTGTGTTCCTGACTTTTACATTCTACTTCTCAGTGACGGGTTCAGCTCTGCTACATCACTAGATGAAATCCTCTGTGGAGTAACCTGAAGTCTGTACCTGCAGGCGTTCATTACATTCCGATACGGGCGAGCGGGGAGAACAATGCTGGGCAGGAAGATGGGATTGTGTATAAAATTTGAGCCATTTCCTTCCTTTTCTTTAGAAAATAGAGAATAACAAAAAGACAAACACGACACAAACACCGTAACCATGGAAACGCGCCGCGTGCAGATACCGAAGTACATTTACATCTTCGTTCCATCCTCTGCATGCCCCGGCACATTGCCTCTTAAGGGTCGAGGAAAGCTTGGCCGACAACTCGCCTAGGGAGACCAGTCGTACCCACATAGTTGTCAGAGCCAGTTCCTGGTGTCAGAGGTCCCTTAACCCCCTCCATAAGAAGACACCAGTATTATAAATGGCACTTGGCAGATGGGGGTCCTGTTAGAATTGACATTGGGCGCAGGAGCTTTAGGTTTCATCTGTGAAACTCTAAATACATCCAATAGAGAGTCGCAGCATAAGCCGTGTCAGTGTGTCAGTGGCATCCGTCAGAATTGTGAATGCTGCTCTGGAGTATAATACAAGTCTAAGGCCTCTTTCACACAAACGATGCGGATTAGGTCCGGATGCGTTAAGTGAAAATCGCACCATTTTGCAAGCAAGTTCAGTCAGTTTTGTTTGTGATTGCATTCGGTTTTTTTCCGCATGGGTGCAATGCGTTTTGATGCGTTTTTCACGCGAGTGATCACAAAAACGGAAGGTTTACAAACAACATCTCTTAGCAACCATCAGTGAAAAACGCATCGCATCCGCACTTGCTTCCGAATGTAATGTTTTTTTCAATGAAGCCCCATTCACTTCTATGGGGCCAGGGCTGCGTGAAAAACGCAGAATATAGAACAGGCAGAACTGATGTGTGAAAAATAAACACTCATGTACACAGACCCATGGAAATGAATGGGTCAGGATTCAGTGCGGGTGAAATGCGTTCACGTCACGCATTGCACCAGCGCGGAAAACTCGCTCATGTGAAAGGGCCCTAACTCAGAGTGAGTGCAGGATAAATAGTGAGTGCAGCTCTGGAGTATAATACAGGATCAGTACAGGATAAGTAATGTATGTACACAGTGACTGCACCAGCAGAATAGTGAGTTCAGCTCTGGAGTATAATACAGGATGTAACTCAGGATCAGTACAGGATAAGTAATGTATGTACACAGTGACTCCACCAGCAGAATAGTGAGTGCAGCTCTGGAGTATAATACAGGATGTAACTCAGGATCAGTACAGGTTAAGTAATGTATGTATACGGTGACTGCACCAGCAGAATAGTGAGTGCAGCTCTGGAGTATAATACAGGATGTAACTCAGGATCAGTACAGGATAAGTATTGTATGTACACAGTGACTGCACCAGCAGAATAGTGAGTGCAGCTCTGGAGTATAATACAGGATGTAACTCAGGATCAGTACAGGATAAGTAATGTATGTACACAGTGACTGCACCAGCAGAATAGTGAATGCAGCTCTGGGGTATAATACAGGATGTAACTCAGAATGAGTACAGGATAAGTAATGTATGTACACAGTGACTGCACCAGCAGAATAGTGAGTGCAGCTCTGGAGTATAATACAGGATGTAACTCCGGATCAGTACAGGATAAGTAATGTATGTACACAGTGACTGCACCAGCAGAATAGTGAGTGCAGCTCTGGAGTATAATACAGGATGTAACTCAGGATCAGTACAGGATAAGTAATGTATGTACACAGTGACTCCACCAGCAGAATAGTGAGTGCAGCTCTGGGGTATAATACAGGATGTAACTCAGGATCAGTACAGGATAAGTAATGTATGTACACAGTGACTCCACCAGCAGAATAGTGAGTGCAGCTCTGGAGTATAATACAGGATGTAACTCAGGATCAGTACAGGATAAGTAATGTATGTACACAGTGACTGCACCAGCAGAATAGTGAGTGCAGCTCTGGAGTATAATACAGGATGTAACTCCGGATCAGTACAGGATAAGTAATGTATGTACACAGTGACTGCACCAGCAGAATAGTGAGTGCAGCTCTGGAGTATAATACAGGATGTAACTCCGGATCAGTACAGGATAAGTAATGTATGTACACAGTGACTGCACCAGCAGAATAGTGAGTGCAGCTCTGGAGTATAATACAGGATGTAACTCAGGATCAGTACAGGATAAGTAATGTATGTACACAGTGACTCCACCAGCAGAATAGTGAGTGCAGCTCTGGGGTATAATACAGGATGTAACTCAGGATCAGTACAGGATAAGTAATGTATGTACACAGTGACTGCACCAGCAGAATAGTGAGTGCAGCTCTGGAGTATAATACAGGATGTAACTCAGGATCAGTACAGGGTAAGTAATGGTGAAAAATATCTTTGGACCGTGTTAGCCGGTAAATTGAATATATAAAAATGAGGTTCTTTAGTGGTTGATACCATTTAATACAAGGGTCCTCAAACTACGACCCGCGGGCCACATGCGGCCCTTTCGAGGACTCTGATCCGGCCCGCCGGGTCTTTAACAGTTAACATTAGGCCTATGCGCATCTGCTCCCTCCCTCCGATGTCGGCTCTGCTCCGGCGGTACGTGACTGCTCACTGACGTCACGCGCCTCCTCTCAGGCGATGCAGTGAGTTAGCGCCGCCGCCGCCCGCCAGCTTCTCACATCACCGCCCGGAGCAGAGAGAAGAACAGCCGGAACAACTGTGGGTGTGGCAGTGTGTGGTGGGCATTTTGGCAGTGTGCGGGGGACATTAAAATGGCGGCCACTTGTCTGTGGGGCAAATGAAAATGGTGGCCACTGTGACAGTGGGAAAACGGGCAGTTAGCTGGGTTGGCATGCTCTCATTTCATACTCAAAGAGACTGTCAACAGGTCAGTCAGAGTGACACTTGGATAATGAAATATCAGGGTGCCAGTCAGAATCTGACCTATTGAAATGCAGACTTGCAGCCTGATATTTCATTATCCAAGTCTCTTTGGGAAACAATTGAGAGCATGCCAATCCAGCCAACTGCCAGTTTTCTTTCCATGGGGCAACCATGATAATAAAATAGCATCCCACTTATATACGCATTTCCTTTCAGGCCCGTTATATAGGGAGAACCCCGTCCGTTATATAGGGAGTACCCCGTCAGGCACTGATCTGGTCTGCATAGAAAAGCCTGCAAGAGGTAAGTGTCCACGTCGGGGGGCAGAGGCCTGTAAGTGGGGGTTCATACACTGGGTGTGCGTGTGTGTGTGTATATATATATAATGCACACATTGGTATTTTACTAATAGCAAGTTTGAATCCCTAGGAAACAATGATGTCAAGAAAAAGAAAAATTGACTCGAGTGTAGGATATTCAAAGAACAGTGGACTTACGATTACTTTTTCATGCGGTATAAAGAAAAAGCTGAGTGTCTGATATGCCAGAATATAGTTGCTGTGTTCAAAGAATACAATTCAAACTCAACATAAAGATAAATATGATTGTTTGGTCGGAGACGTGAGAAAAGATAAAATATTAAAACTGAAACATACATTGACAACTCAGCAAAATACTTTTGTGAAGCAGAAGCAGCTAAATATTTCATCACTGCGAGCAAGTTTTCAAGTTGCCAAGCTAATGGCGCGCACTGGCAGACCATTTGTGGAGGGAGAATTTGTTAAAGAATGCCTTATTTCTGTTGCCAAAGAGATGTGTCCAGAGAAGGCCGATTTATTTAGTACAGCGAGTCTTTCGGGACCTACAGTGACACGAAGGATTGAAGAAATGGGAGACAATTTGCATCAGCATTTGCAAACCACTGCAAAAAAAAAAATTTGCTATTTTTCCTTGGCACTCGACGAAAGCAATGACGTTCGGGATTCTGCCCAACTTCTCATTTTCATTCGTGGGACGAATGACTATTTTGAAGTCACAGAAGAGCTTGCTGCACTGCAAAGCATCAAAGGTACAACCACAGGAGCGGATATATATGAAAAGCTTTGTCAAACTGTGACTGGTTTGGAGCTGGATTGGGCTAAACTAGCCAGTGTGACAACTGATGGTGCTCCTAGCATGGTGGGGACTAAGAAAGGAGTAATTCTTCACATTAAACATTAAATCACATGTGAAAGCATTTGAAGTAAAATTAGGCCTCCTCATCAAACAAGTGAAGGAGGAAAACTTCTGCCATCTCCCCACAACTCAAAACCTGTTAGCAGAAAAACCATTGGTTCCATTCCCAAACAAAACATGTGTGGATTCACTGGAAACTTTGCAAAAGGAGTTCAAATTTAGATTTAAAGAGCTTCATCTCCATGAACAGGACATACAGCTTTTCCGTAACCCATTTTCTATTGACATTGAAAATGTGGATACAATTTTCCAAATGGAACTGGCTGAACTGCAGAATTGTGACTCACTGAAAGACGCATTCAAGTCAAGCAGCCTTCCTAATTTCTAGGCATCTCTCCCCTCTGAGACATATCCTAATCTCGGGAACCATGCACTCAAAGTGGTAACCATCTTTGGCAGCACTTATGTCTGTGAACAGACTTTTTCAAGAATGAAACATCTGAAATCTCCAACCAGATCTAGATTAACACTTGCATCACTTGTTACGACTATGGGACCGGACATTGACCATCTCATTAGCCAAAAGCAGGCCCACAGTTCCCATTGAAGTACTGGTAAGTCTGCTGATTTATTTTAACTTTACAAATTTATATTGTATTTTTCACTTCAAAATAACATATGTGCAGTGTGCATAGGAATTTGGTCATAGTTAAAGGGATTTTCCCATCTTGGACAATGGGGGCATATCGCTAGGTAGGATATGCCCCCATTGTCCTATAGGTGTGGGTCCCACCGCTGAGACCCGCACTGATATAGAGAACGGAGCCCCGAAAGCGAAGGAGGGCGCACTGCGCATAAGCAGCCGCCGTCCATTTATTTCTATGGGGCTGCTGAAAATAGGCTATTTCCGCCAGCCTCATAGAAATGAATGGGAGCATGGGCAGTGCATGCGCAGTACACTCCCATTCACTTTCGGGGCTCCGTTCTCTATATAGGTGCGGGTCCCAGCGGTGGGACCTGCACCTAACGATATTCCCCTATTGTCCAAGATGGGAATACCCCTTTAAAAAATATAGTCCGGCCCTCCAATGGTTTGAGGGACAGTGAAGTGGCCCCCGGTTTAAAAAGTTTGAGGACCCCTGATTTAATGGCTAACTAAAAAGATGGACACAATTTCAAGCTTTCGACACTATTCAGGCCTCTTTGTCAGGTGTCTTAACACCGTATCTGAAGATTCACATTATATACAGTTACTGCACTTTTTATGTAGATATGGTTCCAAATCTGCTGCATAGAGAGAATGACATTTTGACTGTAGCCACCTATAGGGGGAGCTTACTGCATACACCAAGCATGTCAAACTCAAAGGCTAACATGGGCCAAAAAAACAAAATTTAAGTTTATGTGGGCCGCATCAAAAAAAAATTTTTTTTTTTTTTTACAATATAATGCAGACAGATCCGTTCTGAACGGATCCACCGTCTGCATTATATGAGCGGATCCGTCTCAGACGGATCAGCTCTGAACGCAAGTGTGAAAGTAGCCTTAGGGGCGAGAACCTGGGATCTTTCATCCCTTGTCCTATTCAGCTCTATCAGGGTGAATAGGACTTCACACTGTCCCTGCTACTCTGTGCCTTGTGCACACAGCATCAGGGATGTTACCATGGCAACCAGGGCTTCTGTAGCGTCCTGGCTGCCATGGTAACTGATCGGAGCCCCAGGCTTACACAGCTGGGGCTCCGATCAGAAGCTGCCACTGCACCACCAATGAGGGGGAGGGGAGAGGTCCCTGTGGCCACTGCCACCAATGATTTTAATACTGGGGGGGTTGAGAGGGGCTGGCGCACTGTGCCACCAATGATTTTAATGGGATGGGGGGTTGAGGGGGGGGGCACACTGCACCACCAATGATAAATTACCCCTTTATACAGGAGGCTGGTACTGGCAGATCAGCAGTTAACCCCTCAGGTGCGGCACCTAAGGGGTTAATTGCCTCTGATCGCAGCTCCCTGTCAGCGGCAGGGTGCCGGCAATGCGATTCTGCTGCCAGCACCCGCCTCCTGTATTGTGTTAAAGAATGACTTTCACTATCAGGCCACACAGAGCGGCGCCCAGCGATGTCTCAGCACTCACCATTTAGTCCTGGGCGCCGCTCCGTTCGCCTGCAGTGCCCCATTACTGTCTCCTCTCCTGCTCCACATGCTGCTGATTACTATCGGAGCGATGGGAGGAGACATCAGCTTCACTAGTGGGCGTTCCTTCTTCCTGGCTGTAGCGCTGTCCAATCGCAGCGCAGGGAAAAGGAACGCCCACTAGTGAAGCTGATGTCTCCTCCCATCGCTCCGATAGTAATCAGCAGCATGTGGAGCAGGAGAGGAGACAGTAATGGGGCACTGCGGGCGAACGGAGCGGCGCCCAGGACTAATGGTGAGTGCTGAGACATCGCTGGGCGCCGCTCTGTGTGGGAAATGGGAATAGTCCTATCATTGGTGGCTCACTGCGCCCGCCCTTCCTCCGCCCCTCTCTCCTCATTGGTGGCGCAGTGCGCCCGCTAGTCCCCCCCCCCCCCCCCTCTCCTCTCATTGGTGGCAGCGGCAGCAGCACAAGGGGGAGGGAGGACAGCTTCCTTCTCCCCGTGCTGCTGAGAGAACATGAGCGCGCCGATAGCAGCGCGCTCATGTTCAGAGATACTAGACTGCCGGGCCGCAAAGATATTCATTGCGGGCCGCATGTTTGACACCCATGGCATACACTGATCTCAATAAAGACACCGCATGCAGTGAGCTCCCCCTAGTGGTGGCTGCAAGCAGTTAGATTTTTATCAGTTAACACTAAAGGGGAGATTTACCAAACCTGTGTAAAGTAGAACTGGCTGCCCACAGCAACCAATCAGATTCCACCTTTCATTTTTCAATGGAGCTCTGAAAAATTGAATCTTATTGGTTGTTGTGGGAAACTAGGTCAGTTCTACTTTACACAGGTTTTGATAAATCTCCCTCAGTGTCTCTGGTGAAGAATGCAGGATTCAGTAGGTGTATCACTTTAAAGGGCATCTGTCAGCAGATTTGTCCCTATGACTCCGGCTGACCCGTTACATGAGCGCTTGGCAGCTGAAGGCGTCTGTGTTGGTCCCATGTTCATATGTGTCCGCACTGCTGAGAAATATGATGTTTACATATATGCTAATGAGGCTCTGGGAGCAACGGGGGCGTTACCATTACACCTAGAGGCTCTGCTCTCTCTGCAACTGCCGCGCAGTCTGCACTTTGACAGGACCAGGCAGAGTAAACGTTTATCACACCTGACCCTGTCAATCAAAGTACAGAGGGAGCGGCAGTTGCAGAGAGAGCTGAGCCTTTTTTTAAAATCAGATCTTTTTTTATTGAACGTTTTGATAAACATTACATTATTCAATTTACAATTAAGGCAAATTGAATTGCATAAGAACTGAGCCTCTAGGTGTAATGGTAACGCCCCCGTTGCTCCCAGAGGCTCATTTGCATATAATAAAACATCATTTTTCTCAGCAATGCGGACACATATGAACATGGGACCGACACAGATGCCTCCAGCTGCCAAGTGCACATGTAACAGGTCAGCCGGTGTCATGGGGACAAATCTGCTGACAGAGGACCTTTAAATGTGTTGGCTGTGTCAAGAAACAGAAGCAGCGCCACTACCATCCACAGGCGGTGTATGGTATTGCAGCCTTCAAGTCGGTCATGATGCGATAACAGCTAGGGATGAGCGAATAGACTTCGGATGAAACATCCGAAGTCGATTCACATAAAGCTTTGTTCCAATACTGTACGGAGTGAGCGCTCTGTACCTTATTAGAATGTATTGGCTCCGATGAGCCGACGTTATTACTCGCGAGACTTGACGTAATAACTTCATAAATTGATTTGTACTGTAAAAAAATAACATTTCCCGAACTCTGGTTTGGTTCCCTAATAACCGCTATATACGAGCTGTTTCGGGAAAGCTTACTGCTTTTAATGTCATTCTTTAGAATCCCTCAGTGTAGCTGGAAATGCAAAAATAGAAATTCTATGGAATTAGCAATTAACGGAAGTCTGACGGCCTCCTGCTGCCTCCTGCTGCCCGTCTTCCTGTGGGCACTGACTACCAAGGAGGCCAATTTGCAGACGTTGAGCTTTGGATGTTGCTTGAAATGAATGGGTCCGCATCCTATCCGCAAAAAAAACGGATCGGACACGGAAACAAAATACGGTTGTGTGCATGAGGCCTAAAGATCGTATTGTATACTTTAAAAGCTACAGTCAGGTCCATAAATATTGGGACATGGACACAATTCTTACATTTTTGGCTCTATACACCACCACAATGGATCTGAAATGAAACGAACAAGATGTGCTTTACCTGCAGACTGTCAGCTTTAGGCTACTTTCACACTTGCGTTCGGAGCGGATCCGTCTGATGTTTCATCAGACGGATCCGCTCCTATAATGCAGACGTTCGCATCCGTTCAGAACGGATGCATCTGCATTAAAACTTAGAAAATTTTCTAAGTGTGAAAGTAGCCTGAGCGGAGCCGTTCAGACTTTACATTGTAAGTCAATGGGGAACGGATCCGCTTGAAGATTGAGCCATATGGTGTCATCTTCAAGCGGATCCGTCCCCATTGACTTACATTGTAAGTGTGGACGGATCCGCTCGCCTCCGCACGGCCAGGCGGACACCCGAACGCTGCAAGCAGCGTTCAGGTGTCCGCTCACTGAGCGGAGCGGAGGCTGAACGCTGGCAGGCGGATGCATTCTCAGTGGATCCGCCTCCACTGAGAATGCATTGGGGCCAGACGGATGCGTTCGGGGCCGCTCGTGAGCCCCTTCAAAAGGTGCGCACGAGCGGACACCCGAACGCTAGTGTGAAAGTAGCCTTAATTTGAGGGGATTTACACCCAAATCAGGTGAACGGTGCAGGAATTACAGCAGTTTGCATATGTGCCTCCTACTTGTTAAGGGACCAAAAGTAATGGGACAGAATAATAATCATAAATCAAACTTTCACTTTTTAATACTTGGTTGCAAATCCTTTGCAGTCAATTACAGCCTGAAGTCTGGAACGCATAGACATCACCAGACGCTGGGTTTCATCCCTGGTGATGCTCTGCCAGGCCTCTACTGCAACTGTCTTCAGTTCCTGCTTGTTCTTGGGGCATTTTCCCTTCAGTTTTGTCTTCAGCAAGTGAAATGCTCAATCGGATTCAGGTCCGGGGATTGACTTGGCCATTGCAGAACATTCCACTTCTTTCCCTTAAAGAACTCTTTGGTTGCTTTTGCAGTATGCTTTGGGTCATTGTCCATCTGCACTGTGAAGCGCCGTCCAATGAGTTCTGAAGCATTTGGCTGAATATGAGCAGATAATATTGCCCGAAACACTTCAGAATTCATCCTGCTGCTTTTGTCAGCAGTCACATCATCAATAAATACAAGAGAAGCAGTCCCATTGGCAGCCATACATGCCCACGCCATGACACTACCACCACCATGCTTCACTGATGAGGTGGTATGCTTAGGATCATGAGCCGCTCCTTTCCTTCTCCATACTCTTCTCTTCCCATCACTCTGGTACAAGTTGATCTTGGTCTCATCTGTCCATAGGATGTTGTTCCAGAACCGTGAAGGCTTTTTTAGATGTCGTTTGGCAAACTCTAATCTGGCCTTCCTGTTTTTGAGGCTCACCAATGGTTTCCATCTTGTGGTGAACCCTCTGTATTCACTCCGGTGAAGTCTTCTCCTGATGGTTGACTGTGACACACATACACCTACCTCCTGGAGAGTGGTCTTTTAAATGTGTTGGCTGTGTCAAGAAACAGAAGCAGCGCCACTACCATCCACAGGCGGTGTATGGTATTGCAGCCTTCAAGTCGGTCATGCTGCGATAACAGCTAGGGATGAGCGAATAGACTTCGGATGAAACATCCGAAGTCGATTCACATAAAGCTTTGTTCCAATACTGTACGGAGCGAGCGCTCTGTACCTTATTAGAATGTATTGGCTCCGATGAGCTAAAGTTATTACTCGCGAGACTTGACGTAATAACTTCATAAATTGATTTGTACTGTAAAAAAATAACATTTCTCGAACTCTGGTTTGGTTCCCTAATAACCGCGATATACGAGCTGTTCCGGGAAAGCTTACTGCTTTTAATGTAATTCTTTAGAATCCCTCAGTGTAGCTGGAAATGCAAAAATAGAAATTCTATGGAATTAGCAATTAACGGAAGTCTGACGGCCTACCGGGCATCCTGCGGCCTCCTGCTGCCCGTCTTCCTGTGATTTACTAATGGGCGTATTTTCTTTGTTAATTATACACCCCTCCCATCACCTGTGTAGGTAATGGGAGTGGGAGATGTTGTCATGAGGGGAGGAGTATATCCCTCTATATAAACCAGGCCATTTTGTATACCTGTATCTGCTGATGGAGGCATGCTAGCCGCAACGCGTCCAGGATTGTGGACATTTCTAATTTGATGAAATAAATATCCTATTGATTGAAGACACGACTGCTGGGATTTTCCTTGAATATATGTGGATTTCATTCCTATCCCGTGCAAACAGAGTGAGTGCCGACTATTTTTCTTGTGATTCCTGTGGGCACTGACTGCCAAGGAGGCCAATTTGCAGACGTTGAGCGATAGATGTTGCTTGGCTGCCACATGCACTTATCACTAGAGGTGTTGGTTGTCAACAAGGTTAAGTAGTCAGAAGTTGTCAGACCAGTCCAGGTCACCCCAGTCTGTCATTGGCAGCACAGACTACGCGCCGCCTGTAGCTAAAGTGGAGCAACATACTTAAAGGGTATGTACATCATTGCACCTAAAAAAAAAACTAAAAATTAAAAAAAAACTGCTAATTATCAGTTAACCCCTTTCTGCCCCTGACATACTATTACTATGCTGCATCGTCGGTCGGGAATGGGTCCACGATCCGCAAGATTCAGTCCGCACCGCAAAAAAATAGAACATGTTATACTTTTTCGCTGTGCGGAGGCACGGACCGAGATCCCACGGCCGCGCTTCCGCTCTGTGCCTCCGCTCTGCGCCGTATCTTGCGGATTGCGGACCCGTTCAAGTGAATGGATCTGCATCTGTGGTACGGAGCGCACACAGCCGGTGCCCGTATATTGCGGACCCGCTGTTTGTGGCCGCGCACATTGCAGGAGCCCGTAGTGACAGATTTCATGTACGTTCCTGGCGATATTAAACGTGCCTCCTGATCTCGGAGAACCCCTCGAAGAGTCCTGATTTACGGATCGGCTGGGGACACTTCTTGAGAGTTTTTCCTGCTTCCCTGACTCATTTTTTTATGAGAAACGTTCATGGGAAATGGATGAAACCCCTGAAATTTACACTATAAATTAATGAGAAGTTTTTCTGAATTTCCATGACTTACCGCAAGTGCATTTTAAAGGGATATTCTGGATTCATCTTGTTATCCCTTATGCCCAGATTAGGGAATAACTACTTGAATAATATGGGCCTGACGCTGGGACCCTCGCCGATCATGAGAAGGCGGGCCCGGTCCCCCATGGGGACCCCTGAAATTAGCTGCGGGGAGAGCCTCGTGTGCCATAGAGATGAATGGAGCTACGGTGCACATGCTCGGCCCGCTGCTCCATTTTGGGAGCTCCTGTTCCCATCTGACCCTCACCGATCGAAGAGCTATCCCCTATCCTGTGGATGGAGGAAAAAGTAACCGGAATACCCCTTTAATACAAAATATGTTCTTGAGATGCTCTACAAGACGTCAGATAGTCTCATCAGGACTGTGAGGATCTGAAGTTCTCAGGGGTCAGCGAGCGCCGGGGAGCGGAAATATCGCAAGTTGTGGGGGGGCATTGGCTCTCCTTAGGGAGACGAGCTGTGTATGGAGACTGTGGCAATGCTCCATGGGAAAATAATATGCAAAGGAGATCCCCCCCCCCCTCACTTATATTACACGGCTTGGATGGTGGCAGTTCACCTTGGGGAGACCCGGCTGGTGTAGGTAGTCTTACAGGCAATGCTCTATGGGAAAAATATGCAGATTAGCTCTCCTCCAGAAGGATGAAAGCGGACTCTCTAGTGCCCCCTATAGGTGCAACAAGCAACCTGTCACAATATATGGATCTACACCTGCAACCTTATGTCAAAAACCTAACTACAGGGAGTGCAGAATTATTAGGCAAGTTGTATTTTTGAGGATTAATTTTATTATTGAACAACAACCATGTTCTCAATGAACCCAAAAAACTCATTAATATCAAAGCTGAATATTTTTGGAAGTAGTTTTTAGTTTTTTTTTAGTTTTAGCTATTTTAGGGGGATATCTGTGTGCAGGTGACTATTACTGTGCATAATTATTAGGCAACTTAACAAAAAACAAATATATACCCATTTCAATTATTTATTTTTACCAGTGAAACCAATATAACATCTCAACATTCACAAATATACATTTCTGACATTCAAAAACAAAACAAAAACAAATCAGTGACCAATATAGCCACCTTTCTTTGCAAGGACACTCAAAAGCCTGCCATCCATGGATTCTGTCAGTGTTTTGATCTGTTCACCATCAACATTGCGTGCAGCAGCAACCACAGCCTCCCAGACACTGTTCAGAGAGGTGTACTTTTTTCCCTCCTTGTAAATCTCACATTTGATGATGGACCACAGGTTCTCAATGGGGTTCAGATCAGGTGAACAAGGAGGCCATGTCATTAGATTTTCTTCTTTTATACCCTTTCTTGCCAGCCACGCTGTGGAGTACTTGGACTCGTGTGATGGAGCATTGTCCTGCATGAAAATCATGTTTTTCTTGAAGGATGCAGACTTCTTCCTGTACCACTGCTTGAAGAAGGTGTCTTCCAGAAACTGGCAGTAGGACTGGGAGTTGAGCTTGACTCCATCCTCAACCCGAAAAGGCCCCACAAGCTCATCTTTGATGATACCAGCCCAAACCAGTACTCCACCTCCACCTTGCTGGCGTCTGAGTCGGACTGGAGCTCTCTGCCCTTTACCAATCCAGCCACGGGCCCATCCATCTGGCCCATCAAGACTCACTCTCATTTCATCAGTCCATAAAACCTTAGAAAAATCAGTCTTGAGATATTTCTTGGCCCAGTCTTGACGTTTCAGCTTGTGTGTCTTGTTCAGTGGTGGTCGTCTTTCAGCCTTTCTTACCTTGGCCATGTCTCTGAGTATTGCACACCTTGTGCTTTTGGGCACTCCAGTGATGTTGCAGCTCTGAAATATGGCCAAACTGGTGGCAAGTGGCATCTTGGCAGCTGCACGCTTGACTTTTCTCAGTTCATGGGCAGTTATTTTGCGCCTTGGTTTTTCCACACGCTTCTTGCGACCCTGTTGACTATTTTGAATGAAACGCTTGATTGTTCGATGATCACGCTTCAGAAGCTTTGCAATTTTAAGAGTGCTGCATCCCTCTGCAAGATATCTCACTATTTTTGACTTTTCTGAGCCTGTCAAGTCCTTCTTTTGACCCATTTTGCCAAAGGAAAGGAAGTTGCCTAATAATTATGCACACCTGATATAGGGTGTTGATGTCATTAGACCACACCCCTTCTCATTACAGAGATGCACATCACCTAATATGCTTAATTGGTAGTAGGCTTTCGAGCCTATACAGCTTGGAGTAAGACAACATGCATAAAGAGGAAGATGTGGTCAAAATACTCATTTGTCTAATAATTCTGCACTCCCTGTAGTTATCTCCGTGATTCCTTCCAACTCATTTGTGACCTCCAAACAATTGAGTGGCAGGAAACCTATGCATTCCTTACTATGGATGTTACAGCCCTTTATACAAATATACAACACGATCTTAGAAAGGGACCCCAACCTCAAACCCCCACAAATACAATTTCTGTTGGATAACCTACGATTCGTACTCGAGAATAACTACTTCATATACCATGGGACAACATAGCGCCAATGTAAAGGGACCGCGATGGGGACGAGAGTGGCGCCGCCATTCGCAAATCTATTTATGGGGGAATTTGAAAGAACAAACATTGCCAACCATCCCGTCTATAAGGCTACATGCACACGACCGTATGTGTTTTGCGGTCCGCAAATTGCGGATCCGCCCAAAAAACGGATGACGTTCCTTATGGCATCCTTTTTTTGTTTTGCGGATCCGTTTTTTTTGCGGATCCATTGTAATAATGCCTATCCTGGGGGACGTGTCCAGATGCCGACTGTGATGGCTGCTTGAAGGAGCTGCTCCCGTCTGCACCGCAACTTTCTGGCCAGCTACACATCCTTCTGTGATCTTATGGGGAAGCAAATGGCATCGAAAAAGACCCCTAACCCTCCCCGATCCCCCTCACCTACTAGGACACTTGAGCAGTGCTGGGATCGCACACCGGGTCCGGCACAGAGGGCCTCCCGCCATTCCTCCCTCCCCCCGCTGGATTCCTGCGCCTTGACTAGGGAAAGGGACTCAGCGCTACTCACCCCTGCTGGATCTCTTCCAGGAACCGGGCCGCCGTCCACAGTGTCTCCACGCGGATCCTCTGACCTGGGGCTCTCACCGGCCGCTCCGGATTTTCGGCCCACTGCTGCTGGAAGGAGGGATCCCGCCATGATGGCTCCTGGATCCATCTCTCAGGGGGCGACTGCAATTAAAGGTACTGTGACCACTAGGGGACGGCATATTATCCCAGGGGACCCTACATCCAGCCTCTCTGGGACCCCCCCACATGAGCCCCGGCAAAATATGCAGTCCCCAGCCCCTCCATTGCTGGACCAGGGAGACAGCAGCTCTCCCTTCTGACATCTGGGCCAGATCCCCAAGCCCTCCATCACTTGTCGTTATGGACCCCCCACCCCTGCCTGAACCTCCACAGCCCTGGGCGAGCTATTTTAGTCGCTTTCCTACAAAAGATGACTTTCAGGTTCTTATTTCTGAGGTTACGGAAGCCTGCAGAGCTGAAATTGCGGCCGTTCGCACCGATATTAAACAGGTGGTGGACCGGGTTGACTCCCTAGGAAATGCCTATGACGATACCAGGCAATATATTTCCACGCTTCATGAATCCATTTCTGCCAAAACTGCTGTGCTCAGGGGTATGGGGCGGCATTTAGAGGACTTGGATAACAGAGGGCGCCGGAACAACAACCGAATACGGGCTCTTCCAGAG